>NW_027436584.1:1352001-1690002 GCF_031877795.1 Strix aluco
ATTCCCTGCTAGCACCTTCTCTGTGCCTGGGAAACAGAAGTGTTCACATTGCTTCGCAGAATCGCCTTTGTGCAGAAAACACTAACACTTGTTCAGAACAAAAGAAAGCACAGAGCCCCAGATTCTATGTTGTCCTGGAGAGCTTGCAGAGCACTGGGGAAAGGCAGGCAGAGAATTCCCTGCTAGCCCCTTCTCTGTGCCTGGGAAGCAGAAGTGTTCACATTAGTTCGCAGAATCGCCTTTTTGCAGAAAACACTAACACTTGTTCAGAACAAAAGAAAGCACAGAGCCCCAGATTTGCTGTTGTTCTGGAGAGCTTGCAGAGCACTGGGGAAAGGCAGGCAGAGAATTCCCTGTTAGCACCTTCTCTGTGCCTGGGAAGCAGAAGTGTTCACATTGCTTTGCAGAATTGCCTTTGTGCAGAAAACACTAACACTTGTTCAGAACAAAAGAAAGCACAGAGCCCCAGATTTGCTGTTGTTCTGGAGAGCTTGCAGAGCACTGGGGAAAGGCAGGCAGAGAATTCCCTGCTAGCACCTTCTCTGTGCCTGGGAAGCAGAAGTGTTCACATTGCTTCGCAGAATGGCCATTGTGCAGAAAACACTAACACTTGTTCAGAACAAAAGAAAGCACAGAGCCCCAGATTTTATGTTGTCCTGGAGAGCTTGCAGAGCACTGGGGAAAGGCAGGCAGAGAATTCCCTGCTAGCACCTTCTCTGTGCCTGGGAAGCAGAAGTGTTCACATTGCTTCGCAGAATCGCATTTGTGCAGAAAACACTAACACTTGTTCAGAACAAAAGAAAGCACAGAGCCTCAGATTTTATGTTGTCCTGGAGAGCTTGCAGAGCACTGGGGAAAGGCAGGCAGAGAATTCCCTGCTAGCACCTTCTCTGTGCCTGGGAAGCAGAAGTGTTCACATTGCTTCGCAGAATCGCTTTTGTGCAGAAAACACTAACACTTGTTCAGAACAAAAGAAAGCACAGAGCCCCAGATTTGCTGTTGTTCTGGAGAGCTTGCAGAGCACTGGGGAAAGGCAGGCAGAGAATTCCCTGCTAGCACCTTCTCTGTGCCTGGGAAGCAGAAGTGTTCACATTGCTTCGCAGAATCGCCTTTGTGCAGAAAACACTAACCCTTGTTCAGAACAAAAGAAAGCACAGAGCCCAAGATTTTATGTTGTCCTGGAGAGCTTGCAGAGCACTGGGGAAAGGCAGGCAGAGAATTCCCTGCTAGCACCTTCTCTGTGCCTGCGAAGCAGAAGTGTTCACATTGCTTCGCAGAATCGCCTTTGTGCAGAAAACACTAACACTTGTTCAGAACAAAAGAAAGCACAGAGCCCCAGATTTGCTGTTGTCCTGGAGAGCTTGCAGAGCACTGGGGAAAGGCAGGCAGAGAATTCCCTGCTAGCACCTTCTCTGTGCCTGGGAAGCAGAAGTGTTCACATTGCTTCGCAGAATCGCATTTGTGCAGAAAGCACTAACACTTGTTCAGAACAAAAGAAAGCACAGAGCCCCAGATTTTATGTTGTCCTGGAGAGCTTGCAGAGCACTGGGGAAAGGCAGGCAGAGAATTCCCTGCTAGCACCTTCTCTGTGCCTGGGAAGCAGAAGTGTTCACATTGCTTCGCAGAATCGCATTTGTGCAGAAAGCACTAACACTTGTTCAGAACAAAAGAAAGCACAGAGCCCCAGATTTTATGTTGTCCTGGAGAGCTTGCAGAGCACTGGGGAAAGGCAGGCAGAGAATTCCCTGCTAGCACCTTCTCTGTGCCTGGGAAACAGAAGTGTTCACATTGCTTCGCAGAATCGCCTTTGTGCAGAAAACACTAACACTTGTTCAGAACAAAAGAAAGCACAGAGCCCCAGATTCTATGTTGTCCTGGAGAGCTTGCAGAGCACTGGGGAAAGGCAGGCAGAGAATTCCCTGCTAGCCCCTTCTCTGTGCCTGGGAAGCAGAAGTGTTCACATTAGTTCGCAGAATCGCCTTTTTGCAGAAAACACTAACACTTGTTCAGAACAAAAGAAAGCACAGAGCCCCAGATTTGCTGTTGTTCTGGAGAGCTTGCAGAGCACTGGGGAAAGGCAGGCAGAGAATTCCCTGTTAGCACCTTCTCTGTGCCTGGGAAGCAGAAGTGTTCACATTGCTTCGCAGAATCGCCTTTGTGCAGAAAACACTAACACTTGTTCAGAACAAAAGAAAGCACAGAGCCCCAGATTCTATGTTGTCCTGGAGAGCTTGCAGAGCACTGGGGAAAGGCAGGCAGAGAATTCCCTGCTAGCCCCTTCTCTGTGCCTGGGAAGCAGAAGTGTTCACATTAGTTCGCAGAATCGCCTTTTTGCAGAAAACACTAACACTTGTTCAGAACAAAAGAAAGCACAGAGCCCCAGATTTGCTGTTGTTCTGGAGAGCTTGCAGAGCACTGGGGAAAGGCAGGCAGAGAATTCCCTGTTAGCACCTTCTCTGTGCCTGGGAAGCAGAAGTGTTCACATTGCTTTGCAGAATTGCCTTTGTGCAGAAAACACTAACACTTGTTCAGAACAAAAGAAAGCACAGAGCCCCAGATTTGCTGTTGTCCTGGAGAGCTTGCAGAGCACTGGGGAAAGGCAGGCAGAGAATTCCCTGCTAGCACCTTCTCTGTGCCTGGGAAGCAGAAGTGTTCACATTGCTTCGCAGAATCGCCTTTGTGCAGAAAACACTAACACTTGTTCAGAACAAAAGAAAGCACAGAGCCCCAGATTTGCTGTTGTTCTGGAGAGCTTGCAGAGCACTGGGGAAAGGCAGGCAGAGAATTCCCTGCTAGCACCTTCTCTGTGCCTGGGAAGCAGAAGTGTTCACATTGCTTCGCAGAATCGCCTTTGTGCAGAAAACACTAACACTTGTTCAGAACAAAAGAAAGCACAGAGCCTCAGATTTTATGTTGTCCTGGAGAGCTTGCAGAGCACTGGGGAAAGGCAGGCAGAGAATTCCCTGCTAGCACCTTCTCTGTGCCTGGGAAGCAGAAGTGTTCACATTGCTTCGCAGAATCGCTTTTGTGCAGAAAACAGTAACACTTGTTCAGAAGGAAAGAAAGCACAGAGCCCCAGATTCTATGTTGTCCTGGAGAGCTTGCAGAGCACTGGGGAAAGGCAGGCAGAGAATTCCTTGCTAGCGCCTTCTCTGTGCCTGGGAAGCAGAAGTGTTCACATTGCTTCGCAGAATCGCTTTTGTGCAGAAAACAGTAACACTTGTTCAGAACGAAAGAAAGCACAGAGCCCCAGATTCTATGTTGTCCTGGAGAGCTTGCAGAGCACTGGGGAAAGGCAGGCAGAGAATTCCCTGCTAGCACCTTCTCTGTGCCTGGGAAGCAGAAGTGTTCACATTGCTTCGCAGAATCGCCTTTGTGCAGAAAACACTAACACTTGTTCAGAACAAAAGAAAGCACAGAGCCCCAGATTTGCTGTTGTCCTGGAGAGCTTGCAGAGCACTGGGGAAAGGCAGGCAGAGAATTCCCTGCTAGCACCTTCTCTGTGCCTGGGAAGCAGAAGTGTTCACATTGCTTCGCAGAATCGCATTTGTGCAGAAAGCACTAACACTTGTTCAGAACAAAAGAAAGCACAGAGCCCCAGATTTTATGTTGTCCTGGAGAGCTTGCAGAGCACTGGGGAAAGGCAGGCAGAGAATTCCCTGCTAGCACCTTCTCTGTGCCTGGGAAGCAGAAGTGTTCACATTGCTTCGCAGAATCGCCTTTGTGCAGAAAGCACTAACACTTGTTCAGAACAAAAGAAAGCACAGAGCCCCAGATTCTATGTTGTCCTGGAGAGCTTGCAGAGCACTGGGGAAAGGCAGGCAGGGAATTCCCTGCTAGCACCTTCTCTGTGCCTGGGAAGCAGAAGTGTTCACATTGCTTCGCAGAATCGCCTTTGTGCAGAAAACACTAACACTTGTTCAGAAGGAAAGAAAGCACAGAGCCCCAGATTTTATGTTGTCCTGGAGAGCTTGCAGAGCACTGGGGAAAGGCAGGCAGAGAATTCCCTGCTAGCACCTTCTCTGTTCCTTGTGAAGCAGAAGTGTTCACATTAGTTCGCAGAATCGCCTTTGTGCAGAAAACACTAACACTTGTTCAGAACAAAAGAAAGCACAGAGCCCCAGATTTTATGTTGTTCTGGAGAGCTTGCAGAGCACTGGGGAAAGGCAGGCAGAGAATTCCCTGCTAGCACCTTCTCTGTGCCTGGGAAGCAGAAGTGTTCACATTACTTCGCAGAATCGCTTTTGTGCAGAAAACACTAACACTTGTTCAGAACAAAAGAAAGCACAGAGCCCCAGATTTCCTGTTGTCCTGGAGAGCTTGCAGAGCACTGGGGAAAGGCAGGCAGAGAATTCCCTGCTAGCACCTTCTCTGTGCCTGGGAAGCAGAAGTGTTCACATTGCTTCGCAGAATCGCCTTTGTGCAGAAAACACTAACACTTGTTCAGAACAAAAGAAAGCACAGAGCCCCAGATTCTATGTTGTCCTGGAGAGCTTGCAGAGCACTGGGGAAAGGCAGGCAGGGAATTCCCTGCTAGCACCTTCTCTGTGCCTGGGAAGCAGAAGTGTTCACATTGCTTCGCAGAATCGCTTTTCTGCAGAAAACACTAACACTTGTTCAGAACAAAAGAAAGCACAGAGCCCCAGATTTGCTGTTGTTCTGGAGAGCTTGCAGAGCACTGGGGAAAGGCAGGCAGAGAATTCCCTGCTAGCACCTTCTCTGTGCCTGTTCACATTGCTTCGCAGAATCGCTTTTGTGCAGAAAACAGTAACACTTGTTCAGAAGGAAAGAAAGCACAGAGCCCCAGATTCTATGTTGTCCTGGAGAGCTTGCAGAGCACTGGGGAAAGGCAGGCAGAGAATTCCTTGCTAGCGCCTTCTCTGTGCCTGGGAAGCAGAAGTGTTCACATTGCTTCGCAGAATCGCTTTTGTGCAGAAAACAGTAACACTTGTTCAGAACGAAAGAAAGCACAGAGCCCCAGATTCTATGTTGTCCTGGAGAGCTTGCAGAGCACTGGGGAAAGGCAGGCAGAGAATTCCCTGCTAGCACCTTCTCTGTGCCTGGGAAGCAGAAGTGTTCACATTGCTTCGCAGAATCGCCTTTGTGCAGAAAACACTAACACTTGTTCAGAACAAAAGAAAGCACAGAGCCCCAGATTTGCTGTTGTCCTGGAGAGCTTGCAGAGCACTGGGGAAAGGCAGGCAGAGAATTCCCTGCTAGCACCTTCTCTGTGCCTGGGAAGCAGAAGTGTTCACATTGCTTCGCAGAATCGCATTTGTGCAGAAAGCACTAACACTTGTTCAGAACAAAAGAAAGCACAGAGCCCCAGATTTTATGTTGTCCTGGAGAGCTTGCAGAGCACTGGGGAAAGGCAGGCAGAGAATTCCCTGCTAGCACCTTCTCTGTGCCTGGGAAACAGAAGTGTTCACATTGCTTCGCAGAATCGCCTTTGTGCAGAAAACACTAACACTTGTTCAGAACAAAAGAAAGCACAGAGCCCCAGATTCTATGTTGTCCTGGAGAGCTTGCAGAGCACTGGGGAAAGGCAGGCAGAGAATTCCCTGCTAGCCCCTTCTCTGTGCCTGGGAAGCAGAAGTGTTCACATTAGTTCGCAGAATCGCCTTTTTGCAGAAAACACTAACACTTGTTCAGAACAAAAGAAAGCACAGAGCCCCAGATTTGCTGTTGTTCTGGAGAGCTTGCAGAGCACTGGGGAAAGGCAGGCAGAGAATTCCCTGTTAGCACCTTCTCTGTGCCTGGGAAGCAGAAGTGTTCACATTGCTTTGCAGAATTGCCTTTGTGCAGAAAACACTAACACTTGTTCAGAACAAAAGAAAGCACAGAGCCCCAGATTTGCTGTTGTTCTGGAGAGCTTGCAGAGCACTGGGGAAAGGCAGGCAGAGAATTCCCTGCTAGCACCTTCTCTGTGCCTGGGAAGCAGAAGTGTTCACATTGCTTCGCAGAATGGCCATTGTGCAGAAAACACTAACACTTGTTCAGAACAAAAGAAAGCACAGAGCCCCAGATTTTATGTTGTCCTGGAGAGCTTGCAGAGCACTGGGGAAAGGCAGGCAGAGAATTCCCTGCTAGCACCTTCTCTGTGCCTGGGAAGCAGAAGTGTTCACATTGCTTCGCAGAATCGCATTTGTGCAGAAAACACTAACACTTGTTCAGAACAAAAGAAAGCACAGAGCCTCAGATTTTATGTTGTCCTGGAGAGCTTGCAGAGCACTGGGGAAAGGCAGGCAGAGAATTCCCTGCTAGCACCTTCTCTGTGCCTGGGAAGCAGAAGTGTTCACATTGCTTCGCAGAATCGCTTTTGTGCAGAAAACACTAACACTTGTTCAGAACAAAAGAAAGCACAGAGCCCCAGATTTGCTGTTGTTCTGGAGAGCTTGCAGAGCACTGGGGAAAGGCAGGCAGAGAATTCCCTGCTAGCACCTTCTCTGTGCCTGGGAAGCAGAAGTGTTCACATTGCTTCGCAGAATCGCCTTTGTGCAGAAAACACTAACCCTTGTTCAGAACAAAAGAAAGCACAGAGCCCAAGATTTTATGTTGTCCTGGAGAGCTTGCAGAGCACTGGGGAAAGGCAGGCAGAGAATTCCCTGCTAGCACCTTCTCTGTGCCTGCGAAGCAGAAGTGTTCACATTGCTTCGCAGAATCGCCTTTGTGCAGAAAACACTAACACTTGTTCAGAACAAAAGAAAGCACAGAGCCCCAGATTTGCTGTTGTTCTGGAGAGCTTGCAGAGCACTGGGGAAAGGCAGGCAGAGAATTCCCTGCTAGCACCTTCTCTGTGCCTGGGAAGCAGAAGTGTTCACATTGCTTCGCAGAATCGCCTTTGTGCAGAAAACACTAACACTTGTTCAGAACAAAAGAAAGCACAGAGCCCCAGATTTGCTGTTGTTCTGGAGAGCTTGCAGAGCACTGGGGAAAGGCAGGCAGAGAATTCCCTGCTAGCACCTTCTCTGTGCCTGGGAAGCAGAAGTGTTCACATTGCTTCGCAGAATTGCCTTTGTGCAGAAAACACTAACACTTGTTCAGAACAAAAGAAAGCACAGAGCCTCAGATTTTATGTTGTCCTGGAGAGCTTGCAGAGCACTGGGGAAAGGCAGGCAGAGAATTCCCTGCTAGCCCCTTCTCTGTGCCTGGGAAGCAGAAGTGTTCACATTGCTTCGCAGAATCGCTTTTCTGCAGAAAACACTAACACTTGTTCAGAACAAAAGAAAGCACAGAGCCCCAGATTTTATGTTGTCCTGGAGAGCTTGCAGAGCACTGGGGAAAGGCAGGCAGAGAATTCCCTGCTAGCACCTTCTCTGTGCCTGGGAAGCAGAAGTGTTCACATTGCTTCGCAGAATCGCCTTTGTGCAGAAAGCACTAACACTTGTTCAGAACAAAAGAAAGCACAGAGCCCCAGATTCTATGTTGTCCTGGAGAGCTTGCAGAGCACTGGGGAAAGGCAGGCAGAGAATTCCCTGCTAGCCCCTTCTCTGTGCCTGGGAAGCAGAAGTGTTCACATTGCTTCGCAGAATCGCTTTTCTGCAGAAAACACTAACACTTGTTCAGAACAAAAGAAAGCACAGAGCCCCAGATTTGCTGTTGTTCTGGAGAGCTTGCAGAGCACTGGGGAAAGGCAGGCAGAGAATTCCCTGCTAGCACCTTCTCTGTGCCTGGGAAGCAGAAGTGTTCACATTGCTTCGCAGAATCGCCTTTGTGCAGAAAACACTAACACTTGTTCAGAACAAAAGAAAGCACAGAGCCCCAGATTCTATGTTGTCCTGGAGAGCTTGCAGAGCACTGGGGAAAGGCAGGCAGAGAATTCCCTGCTAGCACCTTCTCTGTGCCTGGGAAGCAGAAGTGTTCACATTGCTTCGCAGAATCGCTTTTCTGCAGAAAACAGTAACACTTGTTCAGAACAAAAGAAAGCACAGAGCCCCAGATTCTATGTTGTTCTGGAGAGCTTGCAGAGCAGTGGGGAAAGGCAGGCAGAGAATTCCCTGCTAGCACCTTCTCTGTGCCTGGGAAGCAGGAGTGTTCACATTGCTTCGCAGAATCGCTTTTCTGCAGAAAACACTAACACTTGTTCAGAACAAAAGAAAGCACAGAGCCCCAGATTTGCTGTTGTTCTGGAGAGCTTGCAGAGCACTGGGGAAAGGCAGGCAGAGAATTCCCTGCTAGCACCTTCTCTGTGCCTGGGAAGCAGAAGTGTTCACATTACTTCGCAGAATCGCTTTTGTGCAGAAAACACTAACACTTGTTCAGAACAAAAGAAAGCACAGAGCCCCAGATTTCCTGTTGTCCTGGAGAGCTTGCAGAGCACTGGGGAAAGGCAGGCAGAGAATTCCCTGCTAGCACCTTCTCTGTGCCTGGGAAGCAGAAGTGTTCACATTGCTTCGCAGAATCGCTTTTCTGCAGAAAACAGTAACACTTGTTCAGAACAAAAGAAAGCACAGAGCCCCAGATTCTATGTTGTTCTGGAGAGCTTGCAGAGCAGTGGGGAAAGGCAGGCAGAGAATTCCCTGCTAGCACCTTCTCTGTGCCTGGGAAGCAGGAGTGTTCACATTGCTTCGCAGAATCGCTTTTCTGCAGAAAACACTAACACTTGTTCAGAACAAAAGAAAGCACAGAGCCCCAGATTTGCTGTTGTTCTGGAGAGCTTGCAGAGCACTGGGGAAAGGCAGGCAGAGAATTCCCTGCTAGCACCTTCTCTGTGCCTGGGAAGCAGAAGTGTTCACATTGCTTCGCAGAATCGCCTTTGTGCAGAAAACACTAACACTTGTTCAGAACAAAAGAAAGCACAGAGCCCCAGATTCTATATTGTCCTGGAGAGCTTGCAGAGCACTGGGGAAAGGCAGGCAGGGAATTCCCTGCTAGCACCTTCTCTGTGCCTGGGAAGCAGAAGTGTTCACATTGCTTCGCAGAATCGCTTTTCTGCAGAAAACACTAACACTTGTTCAGAACAAAAGAAAGCACAGAGCCCCAGATTTGCTGTTGTTCTGGAGAGCTTGCAGAGCACTGGGGAAAGGCAGGCAGAGAATTCCCTGCTAGCACCTTCTCTGTGCCTGTTCACATTGCTTCGCAGAATCGCTTTTGTGCAGAAAACAGTAACACTTGTTCAGAAGGAAAGAAAGCACAGAGCCCCAGATTCTATGTTGTCCTGGAGAGCTTGCAGAGCACTGGGGAAAGGCAGGCAGAGAATTCCTTGCTAGCGCCTTCTCTGTGCCTGGGAAGCAGAAGTGTTCACATTGCTTCGCAGAATCGCTTTTGTGCAGAAAACAGTAACACTTGTTCAGAACGAAAGAAAGCACAGAGCCCCAGATTCTATGTTGTCCTGGAGAGCTTGCAGAGCACTGGGGAAAGGCAGGCAGAGAATTCCCTGCTAGCACCTTCTCTGTGCCTGGGAAGCAGAAGTGTTCACATTGCTTCGCAGAATCGCCTTTGTGCAGAAAACACTAACACTTGTTCAGAACAAAAGAAAGCACAGAGCCCCAGATTTGCTGTTGTCCTGGAGAGCTTGCAGAGCACTGGGGAAAGGCAGGCAGAGAATTCCCTGCTAGCACCTTCTCTGTGCCTGGGAAGCAGAAGTGTTCACATTGCTTCGCAGAATCGCATTTGTGCAGAAAGCACTAACACTTGTTCAGAACAAAAGAAAGCACAGAGCCCCAGATTTTATGTTGTCCTGGAGAGCTTGCAGAGCACTGGGGAAAGGCAGGCAGAGAATTCCCTGCTAGCACCTTCTCTGTGCCTGGGAAGCAGAAGTGTTCACATTGCTTCGCAGAATCGCCTTTGTGCAGAAAGCACTAACACTTGTTCAGAACAAAAGAAAGCACAGAGCCCCAGATTCTATGTTGTCCTGGAGAGCTTGCAGAGCACTGGGGAAAGGCAGGCAGGGAATTCCCTGCTAGCACCTTCTCTGTGCCTGGGAAGCAGAAGTGTTCACATTGCTTCGCAGAATCGCCTTTGTGCAGAAAACACTAACACTTGTTCAGAAGGAAAGAAAGCACAGAGCCCCAGATTTTATGTTGTCCTGGAGAGCTTGCAGAGCACTGGGGAAAGGCAGGCAGAGAATTCCCTGCTAGCACCTTCTCTGTTCCTTGTGAAGCAGAAGTGTTCACATTAGTTCGCAGAATCGCCTTTGTGCAGAAAACACTAACACTTGTTCAGAACAAAAGAAAGCACAGAGCCCCAGATTTTATGTTGTTCTGGAGAGCTTGCAGAGCACTGGGGAAAGGCAGGCAGAGAATTCCCTGCTAGCACCTTCTCTGTGCCTGGGAAGCAGAAGTGTTCACATTACTTCGCAGAATCGCTTTTGTGCAGAAAACACTAACACTTGTTCAGAACAAAAGAAAGCACAGAGCCCCAGATTTCCTGTTGTCCTGGAGAGCTTGCAGAGCACTGGGGAAAGGCAGGCAGAGAATTCCCTGCTAGCACCTTCTCTGTGCCTGGGAAGCAGAAGTGTTCACATTGCTTCGCAGAATCGCCTTTGTGCAGAAAACACTAACACTTGTTCAGAACAAAAGAAAGCACAGAGCCCCAGATTTGCTGTTGTCCTGGAGAGCTTGCAGAGCACTGGGGAAAGGCAGGCGGGGAATTCCCTGCTAGCACCTTCTCTGTGCCTGGGAAGCAGAAGTGTTCACATTGCTTCGCAGAATCGCTTTTCTGCAGAAAACACTAACACTTGTTCAGAACAAAAGAAAGCACAGAGCCCCAGATTTGCTGTTGTTCTGGAGAGCTTGCAGAGCACTGGGGAAAGGCAGGCAGAGAATTCCCTGCTAGCACCTTCTCTGTGCCTGTTCACATTGCTTCGCAGAATCGCTTTTGTGCAGAAAACAGTAACACTTGTTCAGAAGGAAAGAAAGCACAGAGCCCCAGATTCTATGTTGTCCTGGAGAGCTTGCAGAGCACTGGGGAAAGGCAGGCAGAGAATTCCTTGCTAGCGCCTTCTCTGTGCCTGGGAAGCAGAAGTGTTCACATTGCTTCGCAGAATCGCTTTTGTGCAGAAAACAGTAACACTTGTTCAGAACGAAAGAAAGCACAGAGCCCCAGATTCTATGTTGTCCTGGAGAGCTTGCAGAGCACTGGGGAAAGGCAGGCAGAGAATTCCCTGCTAGCACCTTCTCTGTGCCTGGGAAGCAGAAGTGTTCACATTGCTTCGCAGAATCGCCTTTGTGCAGAAAACACTAACACTTGTTCAGAACAAAAGAAAGCACAGAGCCCCAGATTTGCTGTTGTCCTGGAGAGCTTGCAGAGCACTGGGGAAAGGCAGGCAGAGAATTCCCTGCTAGCACCTTCTCTGTGCCTGGGAAGCAGAAGTGTTCACATTGCTTCGCAGAATCGCCTTTGTGCAGAAAGCACTAACACTTGTTCAGAACAAAAGAAAGCACAGAGCCCCAGATTTTATGTTGTCCTGGAGAGCTTGCAGAGCACTGGGGAAAGGCAGGCAGAGAATTCCCTGCTAGCACCTTCTCTGTGCCTGGGAAGCAGAAGTGTTCACATTGCTTCGCAGAATCGCATTTGTGCAGAAAGCACTAACACTTGTTCAGAACAAAAGAAAGCACAGAGCCCCAGATTTTATGTTGTCCTGGAGAGCTTGCAGAGCACTGGGGAAAGGCAGGCAGAGAATTCCCTGCTAGCACCTTCTCTGTGCCTGGGAAACAGAAGTGTTCACATTGCTTCGCAGAATCGCCTTTGTGCAGAAAACACTAACACTTGTTCAGAACAAAAGAAAGCACAGAGCCCCAGATTCTATGTTGTCCTGGAGAGCTTGCAGAGCACTGGGGAAAGGCAGGCAGAGAATTCCCTGCTAGCCCCTTCTCTGTGCCTGGGAAGCAGAAGTGTTCACATTAGTTCGCAGAATCGCCTTTTTGCAGAAAACACTAACACTTGTTCAGAACAAAAGAAAGCACAGAGCCCCAGATTTGCTGTTGTTCTGGAGAGCTTGCAGAGCACTGGGGAAAGGCAGGCAGAGAATTCCCTGTTAGCACCTTCTCTGTGCCTGGGAAGCAGAAGTGTTCACATTGCTTTGCAGAATTGCCTTTGTGCAGAAAACACTAACACTTGTTCAGAACAAAAGAAAGCACAGAGCCCCAGATTTGCTGTTGTTCTGGAGAGCTTGCAGAGCACTGGGGAAAGGCAGGCAGAGAATTCCCTGCTAGCACCTTCTCTGTGCCTGGGAAGCAGAAGTGTTCACATTGCTTCGCAGAATGGCCATTGTGCAGAAAACACTAACACTTGTTCAGAACAAAAGAAAGCACAGAGCCCCAGATTTTATGTTGTCCTGGAGAGCTTGCAGAGCACTGGGGAAAGGCAGGCAGAGAATTCCCTGCTAGCACCTTCTCTGTGCCTGGGAAGCAGAAGTGTTCACATTGCTTCGCAGAATCGCATTTGTGCAGAAAACACTAACACTTGTTCAGAACAAAAGAAAGCACAGAGCCTCAGATTTTATGTTGTCCTGGAGAGCTTGCAGAGCACTGGGGAAAGGCAGGCAGAGAATTCCCTGCTAGCACCTTCTCTGTGCCTGGGAAGCAGAAGTGTTCACATTGCTTCGCAGAATCGCTTTTGTGCAGAAAACACTAACACTTGTTCAGAACAAAAGAAAGCACAGAGCCCCAGATTTGCTGTTGTTCTGGAGAGCTTGCAGAGCACTGGGGAAAGGCAGGCAGAGAATTCCCTGCTAGCACCTTCTCTGTGCCTGGGAAGCAGAAGTGTTCACATTGCTTCGCAGAATCGCCTTTGTGCAGAAAACACTAACCCTTGTTCAGAACAAAAGAAAGCACAGAGCCCAAGATTTTATGTTGTCCTGGAGAGCTTGCAGAGCACTGGGGAAAGGCAGGCAGAGAATTCCCTGCTAGCACCTTCTCTGTGCCTGCGAAGCAGAAGTGTTCACATTGCTTCGCAGAATCGCCTTTGTGCAGAAAACACTAACACTTGTTCAGAACAAAAGAAAGCACAGAGCCCCAGATTTGCTGTTGTTCTGGAGAGCTTGCAGAGCACTGGGGAAAGGCAGGCAGAGAATTCCCTGCTAGCACCTTCTCTGTGCCTGGGAAGCAGAAGTGTTCACATTGCTTCGCAGAATCGCCTTTGTGCAGAAAACACTAACACTTGTTCAGAACAAAAGAAAGCACAGAGCCCCAGATTTGCTGTTGTTCTGGAGAGCTTGCAGAGCACTGGGGAAAGGCAGGCAGAGAATTCCCTGCTAGCACCTTCTCTGTGCCTGGGAAGCAGAAGTGTTCACATTGCTTCGCAGAATTGCCTTTGTGCAGAAAACACTAACACTTGTTCAGAACAAAAGAAAGCACAGAGCCTCAGATTTTATGTTGTCCTGGAGAGCTTGCAGAGCACTGGGGAAAGGCAGGCAGAGAATTCCCTGCTAGCCCCTTCTCTGTGCCTGGGAAGCAGAAGTGTTCACATTGCTTCGCAGAATCGCTTTTCTGCAGAAAACACTAACACTTGTTCAGAACAAAAGAAAGCACAGAGCCCCAGATTTTATGTTGTCCTGGAGAGCTTGCAGAGCACTGGGGAAAGGCAGGCAGAGAATTCCCTGCTAGCACCTTCTCTGTGCCTGGGAAGCAGAAGTGTTCACATTGCTTCGCAGAATCGCCTTTGTGCAGAAAACACTAACACTTGTTCAGAACAAAAGAAAGCACAGAGCCCCAGATTCTATGTTGTCCTGGAGAGCTTGCAGAGCACTGGGGAAAGGCAGGCAGAGAATTCCCTGCTAGCACCTTCTCTGTGCCTGGGAAGCAGAAGTGTTCACATTGCTTCGCAGAATCGCTTTTCTGCAGAAAACAGTAACACTTGTTCAGAACAAAAGAAAGCACAGAGCCCCAGATTCTATGTTGTTCTGGAGAGCTTGCAGAGCAGTGGGGAAAGGCAGGCAGAGAATTCCCTGCTAGCACCTTCTCTGTGCCTGGGAAGCAGGAGTGTTCACATTGCTTCGCAGAATCGCTTTTCTGCAGAAAACACTAACACTTGTTCAGAACAAAAGAAAGCACAGAGCCCCAGATTTGCTGTTGTTCTGGAGAGCTTGCAGAGCACTGGGGAAAGGCAGGCAGAGAATTCCCTGCTAGCACCTTCTCTGTGCCTGGGAAGCGGAAGTGTTTACATTGCTTCGCAGAAGCGCTTTTTTGCAGAAAACAGTAACACTTGTTCAGAATGAAAGAAAGCACAGAGCCCCAGATTCTATGTTGTCCTGGAGAGCTTGCAGAGCACTGGGGAAAGGCAGGCAGAGAATTCCCTGCTAGCACCTTCTCTGTGCCTGGGAAGCAGGAGTGTTCACATTGCTTCGCAGAATCGCTTTTCTGCAGAAAACACTAACACTTGTTCAGAACAAAAGAAAGCACAGAGCCCCAGATTTGCTGTTGTTCTGGAGAGCTTGCAGAGCACTGGGGAAAGGCAGGCAGAGAATTCCCTGCTAGCACCTTCTCTGTGCCTGGGAAGCAGAAGTGTTCACATTGCTTCGCAGAATCGCTTTGGTGCAGAAAACACTAACACTTGTTCAGAACAAAAGAAAGCACAGAGCCCCAGATTTGCTGTTGTTCTGGAGAGCTTGCAGAGCACTGGGGAAAGGCAGGCAGAGAATTCCCTGCTAGCACCTTCTCTGTGTCTGGGAAGTAGAAGTGTTCACATTGCTTCGCAGAATTGCCTTTGTGCAGAAAACACTAACACTTGTTCAGAACAAAAGAAAGCACAGAGCCTCAGATTTTATGTTGTCCTGGAGAGCTTGCAGAGCACTGGGGAAAGGCAGGCAGAGAATTCCCTGCTAGCACCTTCTCTGTGCCTGGGAAGCAGAAGTGTTCACATTACTTCGCAGAATCGCTTTTGTGCAGAAAACACTAACACTTGTTCAGAACGAAAGAAAGCACAGAGCCCCAGATATGCTGTTGTTCTGGAGAGCTTGCAGAGCACTGGGGAAAGGCAGGCAGAGAATTCCCTGCTAGCACCTTCTCTGTTCCTTGTGAAGCAGAATTGTTCACATTAGTTCGCAGAATCGCCTTTGTGCAGAAAACACTAACACTTGTTCAGAACAAAAGAAAGCACAGAGCCCCAGATTCTATGTTGTCCTGGAGAGCTTGCAGAGCACTGGGGAAAGGCAGGCAGAGAATTCCTTGCTAGCACCTTCTCTGTGCCTGGGAAGCAGAAGTGTTCACATTACTTCGCAGAATCGCTTTTGTGCAGAAAACACTAACACTTGTTCAGAACAAAAGAAAGCACAGAGCCCCAGATTCTATGTTGTCCTGGAGAGCTTGCAGAGCACTGGGGAAAGGCAGGCAGAGAATTCCCTGCTAGCACCTTCTCTGTGCCTGGGAAGCAGAAGTGTTCACATTGCTTCGCAGAATCGCTTTTCTGCAGAAAACACTAACACTTGTTCAGAACAAAAGAAAGCACAGAGCCCCAGATTTGCTGTTGTTCTGGAGAGCTTGCAGAGCACTGGGGAAAGGCAGGCAGAGAATTCCCTGCTAGCACCTTCTCTGTGCCTGGAAAGCAGAAGTGTTTACGTTGCTTCGCAGAATCGCTTTTGTGCAGAAAACAGTAACACTTGTTCAGAAGGAAAGAAAGCACAGAGCCCCAGATTTGCTGTGGTCCTGGAGAGCTTGCAGAGCACTGGGGAAAGGCAGGCAGAGAATTCCCTGCTAGCACCTTCTCTGTGCCTGGGAAGCAGAAGTGTTCACATTGCTTCGCTGTATCGCCTTTGTGCAGAAAACACTAACACTTGTTCAGAACAAAAGAAAGCACAGAGCCCCAGATTCTATGTTGTCCTGGAGAGCTTGCAGAGCACTGGGGAAAGGCAGGCAGAGAATTCCCTGCTAGCACCTTCTCTGTGCCTGGGAAGCAGAAGTGTTCACATTGCTTCGCAGAATCGCCTTTGTGCAGAAAACACTAACACTTGTTCAGAACAAAAGAAAGCACAGAGCCCCAGATTTGCTGTTGTTCTGGAGAGCTTGCAGAGCACTGGGGAAAGGCAGGCAGAGAATTCCCTGCTAGCACCTTCTCTGTGCCTGGGAAGCAGAAGTGTTCACATTAGTTCGCAGAATCGCCTTTGTGCAGAAAACACTAACACTTGTTCAGAACAAAAGAAAGCACAGAGCCCCTGATTTTATGTTGTTCTGGAGAGCTTGCAGAGCACTGGGGAAAGGCAGGCAGAGAATTCCCTGCTAGCACCTTCTCTGTGCCTGGGAAGCAGAAGTGTTCACATTACTTCGCAGAATCGCTTTTGTGCAGAAAACACTAACACTTGTTCAGAACAAAAGAAAGCACAGAGCCCCAGATTTCCTGTTGTCCTGGAGAGCTTGCAGAGCACTGGGGAAAGGCAGGCAGAGAATTCCCTGCTAGCACCTTCTCTGTGCCTGGGAAGCAGAAGTATTTACGTTGCTTCGCAGAATCGCTTTTGTGCAGAAAACACACTTGTTCAGAACAAAAGAAAGCACAGAGCCCCAGATTCTATGTTGTCCTGGAGAGCTTGCAGAGCACTGGGGAAAGGCAGGCAGAGAATTCCCTGCTAGCACCTTCTCTGTGCCTGGGAAGCAGAAGTGTTCACATTGCTTCGCAGAATCGCTTTTCTGCAGAAAACACTAACACTTGTTCAGAACAAAAGAAAGCACAGAGCCCCAGATTTGCTGTTGTTCTGGAGAGCTTGCAGAGCACTGGGGAAAGGCAGGCAGAGAATTCCCTGCTAGCACCTTCTCTGTGCCTGTTCACATTGCTTCGCAGAATCGCTTTTGTGCAGAAAACACTAACACTTGTTCAGAAGGAAAGAAAGCACAGAGCCCCAGATTCTATGTTGTCCTGGAGAGCTTGCAGAGCACTGGGGAAAGGCAGGCAGAGAATTCCTTGCTAGCGCCTTCTCTGTGCCTGGGAAGCAGAAGTGTTCACATTACTTCGCAGAATCGCTTTTGTGCAGAAAACACTAACACTTGTTCAGAACAAAAGAAAGCACAGAGCCCCAGATTCTATGTTGTTCTGGAGAGCTTGCAGAACACTGGGGAAAGGCAGGCAGAGAATTCCCTGCTAGCACCTTCTCTGTGCCTGGGAAGCAGAAGTGTTCACATTGCTTCGCAGAATCGCCTTTGTGCAGAAAACACTAACACTTGTTCAGAACGAAAGAAAGCACAGAGCCCCAGATTCTATGTTGTCCTGGAGAGCTTGCAGAGCACTGGGGAAAGGCAGGCAGAGAATTCCCTGCTAGCACCTTCTCTGTGCCTGGGAAGCAGAAGTGTTCACATTGCTTCGCAGAATCGCATTTGTGCAGAAAACACTAACACTTGTTCAGAACGAAAGAAAGCACAGAGCCCCAGATTTGCTGTTGTTCTGGAGAGCTTGCAGAGCACTGGGGAAAGGCAGGCAGAGAATTCCCTGCTAGCACCTTCTCTGTGCCTGGGAAGCAGAAGTGTTCACATTACTTCGCAGAATCGCCTTTGTGCAGAAAACACTAACACTTGTTCAGAACAAAAGAAAGCACAGAGCCCCAGATTTGCTGTTGTTCTGGAGAGCTTGCAGAACACTGGGGAAAGGCAGGCAGAGAATTCCCTGCTAGCACCTTCTCTGTGCCTGGGAAGCAGAAGTGTTCACATTGCTTCGCAGAATCGCCTTTGTGCAGAAAACACTAACACTTGTTCAGAACGAAAGAAAGCACAGAGCCCCAGATTCTATGTTGTCCTGGAGAGCTTGCAGAGCACTGGGGAAAGGCAGGCAGAGAATTCCCTGCTAGCACCTTCTCTGTGCCTGGGAAGCAGAAGTGTTCACATTGCTTCGCAGAATCGCATTTGTGCAGAAAACACTAACACTTGTTCAGAACAAAAGAAAGCACAGAGCCTCAGATTTTATGTTGTCCTGGAGAGCTTGCAGAGCACTGGGGAAAGGCAGGCAGAGAATTCCCTGCTAGCACCTTCTCTGTGCCTGGGAAGCAGAAGTGTTCACATTGCTTCGCAGAATCGCTTTTCTGCAGAAAACACTAACACTTGTTCAGAACAAAAGAAAGCACAGAGCCCCAGATTTGCTGTTGTTCTGGAGAGCTTGCAGAGCACTGGGGAAAGGCAGGCAGAGAATTCCCTGCTAGCACCTTCTCTGTGCCTGGGAAGCAGAAGTGTTCACATTGCTTCGCAGAATCGCCTTTGTGCAGAAAACACTAACACTTGTTCAGAACAAAAGAAAGCACAGAGCCCCAGATTTGCTGTTGTTCTGGAGAGCTTGCAGAGCACTGGGGAAAGACAGGTGGAGAATTCCCTGCTAGCACCTTCTCTGTGCCTGGGAAGCAGAAGTGTTCACATTACTTCGCAGAATCGCTTTTGTGCAGAAAACACTAACACTTGTTCAGAACGAAAGAAAGCACAGAGCCCCAGATTTGCTGTTGTCCTGGAGAGCTTGCAGAGCACTGGGGAAAGGCAGGCAGAGAATTCCCTGTTAGCACCTTCTCTGTGCCTGGGAAGCAGAAGTGTTCACATTGCTTCGCAGAATCGCCTTTGTGCAGAAAACACTAACACTTGTTCAGAACAAAAGAAAGCACAGAGCCCCAGATTTGCTGTTGTTCTGGAGAGCTTGCAGA
This sequence comes from Strix aluco, assembly GCF_031877795.1. Taxonomy (NCBI): domain Eukaryota; kingdom Metazoa; phylum Chordata; class Aves; order Strigiformes; family Strigidae; genus Strix; species Strix aluco. Next base: position 1,370,543 of record NW_027436584.1, read on the forward strand.
GCACTGGGGAAAGGCAGGCAGAGAATTCCCTGTTAGCACCTTCTCTGTGCCTGGGAAGCAGAAGTGTTCACATTGCTTCGCAGAATCGCCTTTGTGCAGAAAACACTAACACTTGTTCAGAACAAAAGAAAGCACAGAGCCCCAGATTCTATGTTGTCCTGGAGAGCTTGCAGAGCACTGGGGAAAGGCAGGCAGAGAATTCCCTGCTAGCACCTTCTCTGTGCCTGGGAAGCAGAAGTGTTCACATTGCTTCGCAGAATCGCTTTTCTGCAGAAAACACTAACACTTGTTCAGAACAAAAGAAAGCACAGAGCCCCAGATTTGCTGTTGTTCTGGAGAGCTTGCAGAGCACTGGGGAAAGGCAGGCAGAGAATTCCCTGCTAGCACCTTCTCTGTGCCTGGGAAGCAGAAGTGTTCACATTGCTTCGCAGAATCGTTTTGGTGCAGAAAACACTAACACTTGTTCAGAACAAAAGAAAGCACAGAGCCCCAGATTTGCTGTTGTTCTGGAGAGCTTGCAGAGCACTGGGGAAAGGCAGGCAGAGAATTCCCTGCTAGCACCTTCTCTGTGCCTGGGAAGTAGAAGTGTTCACATTGCTTCGCACAATTGCCTTTGTGCAGAAAACACTAACACTTGTTCAGAACAAAAGAAAGCACAGAGCCTCAGATTTTATGTTGTCCTGGAGAGCTTGCAGAGCACTGGGGAAAGGCAGGCAGAGAATTCCCTGCTAGCACCTTCTCTGTGCCTGGGAAGCAGAAGTGTTCACATTACTTCGCAGAATCGCTTTTGTGCAGAAAACACTAACACTTGTTCAGAACGAAAGAAAGCACAGAGCCCCAGATATGCTGTTGTTCTGGAGAGCTTGCAGAGCACTGGGGAAAGGCAGGCAGAGAATTCCTTGCTAGCACCTTCTCTGTGCCTGGGAAGCAGAAGTGTTCACATTACTTCGCAGAATCGCTTTTGTGCAGAAAACACTAACACTTGTTCAGAACAAAAGAAAGCACAGAGCCCCAGATTCTATGTTGTCCTGGAGAGCTTGCAGAGCACTGGGGAAAGGCAGGCAGAGAATTCCCTGCTAGCACCTTCTCTGTGCCTGGGAAGCAGAAGTGTTCACATTGCTTCGCAGAATCGCTTTTCTGCAGAAAACACTAACACTTGTTCAGAACAAAAGAAAGCACAGAGCCCCAGATTTGCTGTTGTTCTGGAGAGCTTGCAGAGCACTGGGGAAAGGCAGGCAGAGAATTCCCTGCTAGCACCTTCTCTGTGCCTGGGAAGCAGAAGTGTTCACATTGCTTCGCAGAATCGCTTTTGTGCAGAAAACAGTAACACTTGTTCAGAACGAAAGAAAGCACAGAGCCCCAGATTCTATGTTGTCCTGGAGAGCTTACAGAGCACTGGGGAAAGGCAGGCAGAGAATTCCCTGCTAGCACCTTCTCTGTGCCTGGGAAGCAGAAGTGTTCACATTGCTTCGCAGAATCGCCTTTGTGCAGAAAACACTAACACTTGTTCAGAACAAAAGAAAGCACAGAGCCCCAGATTTGCTGTTGTTCTGGAGAGCTTGCAGAGCACTGGGGAAAGGCAGGCAGAGAATTCCCTGCTAGCACCTTCTCTGTGCCTGGGAAGCAGAAGTGTTCACATTGCTTCGCAGAATCGCCTTTGTGCAGAAAGCACTAACACTTGTTCAGAACAAAAGAAAGCACAGAGCCCCAGATTTTATGTTGTCCTGGAGAGCTTGCAGAGCACTGGGGAAAGGCAGGCAGAGAATTCCCTGCTAGCACCTTCTCTGTGCCTGGGAAGCAGAAGTGTTCACATTGCTTCGCAGAATCGCCTTTGTGCAGAAAACACTAACACTTGTTCAGAACAAAAGAAAGCACAGAGCCCCAGATTTTATGTTGTCCTGGAGAGCTTGCAGAGCACTGGGGAAAGGCAGGCAGAGAATTCCCTGCTAGCACCTTCTCTGTGCCTGGGAAGCAGAAGTGTTCACATTGCTTCGCAGAATCGCCTTTGTGCAGAAAACACTAACCCTTGTTCAGAACAAAAGAAAGCACAGAGCCCAAGATTTTATGTTGTCCTGGAGAGCTTGCAGAGCACTGGGGAAAGGCAGGCAGAGAATTCCCTGCTAGCACCTTCTCTGTGCCTGCGAAGCAGAAGTGTTCACATTGCTTCGCAGAATCGCCTTTGTGCAGAAAACACTAACACTTGTTCAGAACAAAAGAAAGCACAGAGCCCCAGATTTGCTGTTGTTCTGGAGAGCTTGCAGAGCACTGGGGAAAGGCAGGCAGAGAATTCCCTGCTAGCACCTTCTCTGTGCCTGGGAAGCAGAAGTGTTCACATTGCTTCGCAGAATCGCCTTTGTGCAGAAAACACTAACACTTGTTCAGAACAAAAGAAAGCACAGAGCCTCAGATTTTATGTTGTCCTGGAGAGCTTGCAGAGCACTGGGGAAAGGCAGGCAGAGAATTCCCTGCTAGCCCCTTCTCTGTGCCTAGGAAGCAGAAGTGTTCACATTGCTTCGCAGAATCGCTTTTCTGCAGAAAACACTAACACTTGTTCAGAACAAAAGAAAGCACAGAGCCCCAGATTTCCTGTTGTCCTGGAGAGCTTGCAGAGCACTGGGGAAAGGCAGGCAGAGAATTCCCTGCTAGCACCTTCTCTGTGCCTGGGAAGCAGAAGTGTTCACATTGCTTCGCAGAATCGCCTTTGTGCAGAAAACACTAACACTTGTTCAGAACAAAAGAAAGCACAGAGCCCCAGATTCTATGTTGTCCTGGAGAGCTTGCAGAGCACTGGGGAAAGGCAGGCAGAGAATTCCCTGCTAGCCCCTTCTCTGTGCCTGGGAAGCAGAAGTGTTCACATTGCTTCGCAGAATCGCTTTTCTGCAGAAAACACTAACACTTGTTCAGAACAAAAGAAAGCACAGAGCCCCAGATTTGCTGTTGTTCTGGAGAGCTTGCAGAGCACTGGGGAAAGGCAGGCAGAGTATTCCCTGTTAGCACCTTCTCTGTGCCTGGGAAGCAGAAGTGTTCACATTGCTTTGCAGAATTGCCTTTGTGCAGAAAACACTAACACTTGTTCAGAACAAAAGAAAGCACAGAGCCCCAGATTTGCTGTTGTTCTGGAGAGCTTGCAGAGCACTGGGGAAAGGCAGGCAGAGAATTCCCTGCTAGCACCTTCTCTGTGCCTGGGAAGCAGAAGTGTTCACATTGCTTCGCAGAATCGCCTTTGTGCAGAAAACACTAACACTTGTTCAGAACAAAAGAAAGCACAGAGCCCCAGATTTTATGTTGTCCTGGAGAGCTTGCAGAGCACTGGGGAAAGGCAGGCAGAGAATTCCCTGCTAGCACCTTCTCTGTGCCTGCGAAGCAGAAGTGTTCACATTGCTTCGCAGAATCGCATTTGTGCAGAAAACACTAACACTTGTTCAGAACAAAAGAAAGCACAGAGCCCCAGATTTGCTGTTGTTCTGGAGAGCTTGCAGAGCACTGGGGAAAGGCAGGCAGAGAATTCCCTGCTAGCACCTTCTCTGTGCCTGGGAAGCAGAAGTGTTCACATTGCTTCGCAGAATCGCCTTTGTGCAGAAAACACTAACACTTGTTCAGAACAAAAGAAAGCACAGAGCCCCAGATTCTATGTTGTCCTGGAGAGCTTGCAGAGCACTGGGGAAAGGCAGGCAGAGAATTCCCTGCTAGCCCCTTCTCTGTGCCTGGGAAGCAGAAGTGTTCACATTGCTTCGCAGAATCGCTTTTCTGCAGAAAACACTAACACTTGTTCAGAACAAAAGAAAGCACAGAGCCCCAGATTCTATGTTGTCCTGGAGAGCTTGCAGAGCACTGGGGAAAGGCAGGCAGAGAATTCCCTGCTAGCACCTTCTCTGTGCCTGGGAAGCAGAAGTGTTCACATTGCTTCGCAGAATCGCTTTTGTGCAGAAAACAGTAACACTTGTTCAGAACGAAAGAAAGCACAGAGCCCCAGATTCTATGTTGTCCTGGAGAGCTTACAGAGCACTGGGGAAAGGCAGGCAGAGAATTCCCTGCTAGCACCTTCTCTGTGCCTGGGAAGCAGAAGTGTTCACATTGCTTCGCAGAATCGCCTTTGTGCAGAAAACACTAACACTTGTTCAGAACAAAAGAAAGCACAGAGCCCCAGATTTGCTGTTGTTCTGGAGAGCTTGCAGAGCACTGGGGAAAGGCAGGCAGAGAATTCCCTGCTAGCACCTTCTCTGTGCCTGGGAAGCAGAAGTGTTCACATTGCTTCGCAGAATCGCATTTGTGCAGAAAGCACTAACACTTGTTCAGAACAAAAGAAAGCACAGAGCCCCAGATTTTATGTTGTCCTGGAGAGCTTGCAGAGCACTGGGGAAAGGCAGGCAGAGAATTCCCTGCTAGCACCTTCTCTGTGCCTGGGAAGCAGAAGTGTTCACATTGCTTCGCAGAATCGCCTTTGTGCAGAAAACACTAACACTTGTTCAGAACAAAAGAAAGCACAGAGCCCCAGATTTTATGTTGTCCTGGAGAGCTTGCAGAGCACTGGGGAAAGGCAGGCAGAGAATTCCCTGCTAGCACCTTCTCTGTGCCTGGGAAGCAGAAGTGTTCACATTGCTTCGCAGAATCGCCTTTGTGCAGAAAACACTAACCCTTGTTCAGAACAAAAGAAAGCACAGAGCCCAAGATTTTATGTTGTCCTGGAGAGCTTGCAGAGCACTGGGGAAAGGCAGGCAGAGAATTCCCTGCTAGCACCTTCTCTGTGCCTGGGAAGCAGAAGTGTTCACATTGCTTCGCAGAATCGCCTTTGTGCAGAAAACACTAACACTTGTTCAGAACAAAAGAAAGCACAGAGCCCCAGATTTGCTGTTGTTCTGGAGAGCTTGCAGAGCACTGGGGAAAGGCAGGCAGAGAATTCCCTGCTAGCACCTTCTCTGTGCCTGGGAAGCAGAAGTGTTCACATTGCTTCGCAGAATCGCCTTTGTGCAGAAAACACTAACACTTGTTCAGAACAAAAGAAAGCACAGAGCCCCAGATTTTATGTTGTCCTGGAGAGCTTGCAGAGCACTGGGGAAAGGCAGGCAGAGAATTCCCTGCTAGCCCCTTCTCTGTGCCTGGGAAGCAGAAGTGTTCACATTGCTTCGCAGAATCGCTTTTCTGCAGAAAACACTAACACTTGTTCAGAACAAAAGAAAGCACAGAGCCCCAGATTTCCTGTTGTCCTGGAGAGCTTGCAGAGCACTGGGGAAAGGCAGGCAGAGAATTCCCTGCTAGCACCTTCTCTGTGCCTGGGAAGCAGAAGTGTTCACATTGCTTCGCAGAATCGCCTTTGTGCAGAAAACACTAACACTTGTTCAGAACAAAAGAAAGCACAGAGCCCCAGATTCTATGTTGTCCTGGAGAGCTTGCAGAGCACTGGGGAAAGGCAGGCAGAGAATTCCCTGCTAGCCCCTTCTCTGTGCCTGGGAAGCAGAAGTGTTCACATTGCTTCGCAGAATCGCTTTTCTGCAGAAAACACTAACACTTGTTCAGAACAAAAGAAAGCACAGAGCCCCAGATTTGCTGTTGTTCTGGAGAGCTTGCAGAGCACTGGGGAAAGGCAGGCAGAGTATTCCCTGTTAGCACCTTCTCTGTGCCTGGGAAGCAGAAGTGTTCACATTGCTTTGCAGAATTGCCTTTGTGCAGAAAACACTAACACTTGTTCAGAACAAAAGAAAGCACAGAGCCCCAGATTTGCTGTTGTTCTGGAGAGCTTGCAGAGCACTGGGGAAAGGCAGGCAGAGAATTCCCTGCTAGCACCTTCTCTGTGCCTGGGAAGCAGAAGTGTTCACATTGCTTCGCAGAATCGCCTTTGTGCAGAAAACACTAACACTTGTTCAGAACAAAAGAAAGCACAGAGCCCCAGATTTTATGTTGTCCTGGAGAGCTTGCAGAGCACTGGGGAAAGGCAGGCAGAGAATTCCCTGCTAGCACCTTCTCTGTGCCTGCGAAGCAGAAGTGTTCACATTGCTTCGCAGAATCGCATTTGTGCAGAAAACACTAACACTTGTTCAGAACAAAAGAAAGCACAGAGCCCCAGATTTGCTGTTGTTCTGGAGAGCTTGCAGAGCACTGGGGAAAGGCAGGCAGAGAATTCCCTGCTAGCACCTTCTCTGTGCCTGGGAAGCAGAAGTGTTCACATTGCTTCGCAGAATCGCCTTTGTGCAGAAAACACTAACACTTGTTCAGAACAAAAGAAAGCACAGAGCCCCAGATTCTATGTTGTCCTGGAGAGCTTGCAGAGCACTGGGGAAAGGCAGGCAGAGAATTCCCTGCTAGCCCCTTCTCTGTGCCTGGGAAGCAGAAGTGTTCACATTGCTTCGCAGAATCGCTTTTCTGCAGAAAACACTAACACTTGTTCAGAACAAAAGAAAGCACAGAGCCCCAGATTTGCTGTTGTTCTGGAGAGCTTGCAGAGCACTGGGGAAAGGCAGGCAGAGTATTCCCTGTTAGCACCTTCTCTGTGCCTGGGAAGCAGAAGTGTTCACATTGCTTTGCAGAATTGCCTTTGTGCAGAAAACACTAACACTTGTTCAGAACAAAAGAAAGCACAGAGCCCCAGATTTGCTGTTGTTCTGGAGAGCTTGCAGAGCACTGGGGAAAGGCAGGCAGAGAATTCCCTGCTAGCACCTTCTCTGTGCCTGGGAAGCAGAAGTGTTCACATTGCTTCGCAGAATCGCCTTTGTGCAGAAAACACTAACACTTGTTCAGAACAAAAGAAAGCACAGAGCCCCAGATTTGATGTTGTTCTGGAGAGCTTGCAGAGCACTGGGGAAAGGCAGGCAGAGAATTCCCTGCTAGCACCTTCTCTGTGCCTGGGAAGCAGAAGTGTTCACATTGCTTCGCAGAATCGCATTTGTGCAGAAAACACTAACACTTGTTCAGAACAAAAGAAAGCACAGAGCCCCAGATTTGCTGTTGTTCTGGAGAGCTTGCAGAGCACTGGGGAAAGGCAGGCAGAGAATTCCCTGCTAGCACCTTCTCTGTGCCTGGGAAGCAGAAGTGTTCACATTGCTTCGAAGAATCGCATTTGTGCAGAAAACACTAACACTTGTTCAGAACAAAAGAAAGCACAGAGCCTCAGATTTTATGTTGTCCTGGAGAGCTTGCAGAGCACTGGGGAAAGGCAGGCAGAGAATTCCCTGCTAGCACCTTCTCTGTGCCTGGGAAGCAGAAGTGTTCACATTGCTTCGCAGAATCGCTTTTCTGCAGAAAACACTAACACTTGTTCAGAACAAAAGAAAGCACAGAGCCCCAGATTTGCTGTTGTTCTGGAGAGCTTGCAGAGCACTGGGGAAAGGCAGGCAGAGAATTCCCTGCTAGCACCTTCTCTGTGCCTGGGAAGCAGAAGTGTTCACATTGCTTCGCAGAATCGCCTTTGTGCAGAAAACACTAACCCTTGTTCAGAACAAAAGAAAGCACAGAGCCCAAGATTTTATGTTGTCCTGGAGAGCTTGCAGAGCACTGGGGAAAGGCAGGCAGAGAATTCCCTGCTAGCACCTTCTCTGTGCCTGCAAAGCAGAAGTGTTCACATTGCTTCGCAGAATCGCCTTTGTGCAGAAAACACTAACACTTGTTCAGAACAAAAGAAAGCACAGAGCCCCAGATTGGCTGTTGTTCTGGAGAGCTTGCAGAGCACTGGGGAAAGGCAGGCAGAGAATTCCCTGCTAGCACCTTCTCTGTGCCTGGGAAGCAGAAGTGTTCACATTGCTTCGCAGAATCGCCTTTGTGCAGAAAACACTAACACTTGTTCAGAACAAAAGAAAGCACAGAGCCTCAGATTTTATGTTGTCCTGGAGAGCTTGCAGAGCACTGGGGAAAGGCAGGCAGAGAATTCCCTGCTAGCCCCTTCTCTGTGCCTGGGAAGCAGAAGTGTTCACATTGCTTCGCAGAATCGCTTTTCTGCAGAAAACACTAACACTTGTTCAGAACAAAAGAAAGCACAGAGCCCCAGATTTTATGTTGTCCTGGAGAGCTTGCAGAGCACTGGGGAAAGGCAGGCAGAGAATTCCCTGCTAGCACCTTCTCTGTGCCTGGGAAGCAGAAGTGTTCACATTGCTTCGCAGAATCGCCTTTGTGCAGAAAACACTAACACTTGTTCAGAACAAAAGAAAGCACAGAGCCCCAGATTCTATGTTGTCCTGGAGAGCTTGCAGAGCACTGGGGAAAGGCAGGCAGAGAATTCCCTGCTAGCCCCTTCTCTGTGCCTGGGAAGCAGAAGTGTTCACATTGCTTCGCAGAATCGCTTTTCTGCAGAAAACACTAACACTTGTTCAGAACAAAAGAAAGCACAGAGCCCCAGATTTGCTGTTGTTCTGGAGAGCTTGCAGAGCACTGGGGAAAGGCAGGCAGAGTATTCCCTGTTAGCACCTTCTCTATGCCTGGGAAGCAGAAGTGTTCACATTGCTTTGCAGAATTGCCTTTGTGCAGAAAACACTAACACTTGTTCAGAACAAAAGAAAGCACAGAGCCCCAGATTTGCTGTTGTTCTGGAGAGCTTGCAGAGCACTGGGGAAAGGCAGGCAGAGAATTCCCTGCTAGCACCTTCTCTGTGCCTGGGAAGCAGAAGTGTTCACATTGCTTCGCAGAATCGCCTTTGTGCAGAAAACACTAACACTTGTTCAGAACAAAAGAAAGCACAGAGCCCCAGATTTTATGTTGTCCTGGAGAGCTTGCAGAGCACTGGGGAAAGGCAGGCAGAGAATTCCCTGCTAGCACCTTCTCTGTGCCTGCGAAGCAGAAGTGTTCACATTGCTTCGCAGAATCGCATTTGTGCAGAAAACACTAACACTTGTTCAGAACAAAAGAAAGCACAGAGCCTCAGATTTTATGTTGTCCTGGAGAGCTTGCAGAGCACTGGGGAAAGGCAGGCAGAGAATTCCCTGCTAGCACCTTCTCTGTGCCTGGGAAGCAGAAGTGTTCACATTGCTTCGCAGAATCGCTTTTCTGCAGAAAACACTAACACTTGTTCAGAACAAAAGAAAGCACAGAGCCCCAGATTTGCTGTTGTTCTGGAGAGCTTGCAGAGCACTGGGGAAAGGCAGGCAGAGAATTCCCTGCTAGCACCTTCTCTGTGCCTGGGAAGCAGAAGTGTTCACATTGCTTCGCAGAATCGCCTTTGTGCAGAAAACACTAACACTTGTTCAGAACAAAAGAAAGCACAGAGCCCCAGATTTGCTGTTGTTCTGGAGAGCTTGCAGAGCACTGGGGAAAGGCAGGTGGAGAATTCCCTGCTAGCACCTTCTCTGTGCCTGGGAAGCAGAAGTGTTCACATTACTTCGCAGAATCGCTTTTGTGCAGAAAACACTAACACTTGTTCAGAACGAAAGAAAGCACAGAGCCCCAGATTTGCTGTTGTCCTGGAGAGCTTGCAGAGCACTGGGGAAAGGCAGGCAGAGAATTCCCTGTTAGCACCTTCTCTGTGCCTGGGAAGCAGAAGTGTTCACATTGCTTCGCAGAATCGCCTTTGTGCAGAAAACACTAACACTTGTTCAGAACAAAAGAAAGCACAGAGCCCCAGATTCTATGTTGTCCTGGAGAGCTTGCAGAGCACTGGGGAAAGGCAGGCAGAGAATTCCCTGCTAGCACCTTCTCTGTGCCTGGGAAGCAGAAGTGTTCACATTGCTTCGCAGAATCGCTTTTCTGCAGAAAACAGTAACACTTGTTCAGAACAAAAGAAAGCACAGAGCCCCAGATTCTATGTTGTCCTGGAGAGCTTGCAGAGCACTGGGGAAAGGCAGGCAGAGAATTCCCTGCTAGCACCTTCTCTGTGCCTGGGAAGCAGAAGTGTTCACATTGCTTCGCAGAATCGCTTTTCTGCAGAAAACACTAACACTTGTTCAGAACAAAAGAAAGCACAGAGCCCCAGATTTGCTGTTGTTCTGGAGAGCTTGCAGAGCACTGGGGAAAGGCAGGCGGAGAATTCCCTGCTAGCACCTTCTCTGTGCCTGGGAAGCAGAAGTGTTCACATTACTTCGCAGAATCGCTTTTGTGCAGAAAACACTAACACTTGTTCAGAACGAAAGAAAGCACAGAGCCCCAGATTTTATGTTGTCCTGGAGAGCTTGCAGAGCACTGGGGAAAGGCAGGCAGAGAATTCCCTGCTAGCACCTTCTCTGTGCCTGGGAAGCAGAAGTGTTCACATTGCTTCGCAGAATCGCCTTTGTGCAGAAAACACTAACACTTGTTCAGAACAAAAGAAAGCACAGAGCCCCAGATTTGCTCTTGTTCTGGAGAGCTTGCAGAGCACTGGGGAAAGGCAGGCGGAGAATTCCCTGCTAGCACCTTCTCTGTGCCTGGGAAGCAGAAGTGTTCACATTGCTTCGCAGAATCGCTTTTGTGCAGAAAACACTAACACTTGTTCAGAACGAAAGAAAGCACAGAGCCCCAGATTTGCTGTTGTCCTGGAGAGCTTGCAGAGCACTGGGGAAAGGCAGGCAGAGAATTCCCTGTTAGCACCTTCTCTGTGCCTGGGAAGCAGAAGTGTTCACATTGCTTCGCAGAATCGCCTTTGTGCAGAAAACACTAACACTTGTTCAGAACAAAAGAAAGCACAGAGCCCCAGATTCTATGTTGTCCTGGAGAGCTTGCAGAGCACTGGGGAAAGGCAGGCAGAGAATTCCCTGCTAGCACCTTCTCTGTGCCTGGGAAGCAGAAGTGTTCACATTGCTTCGCAGAATCGCCTTTGTGCAGAAAACACTAACCCTTGTTCAGAACAAAAGAAAGCACAGAGCCCAAGATTTTATGTTGTCCTGGAGAGCTTGCAGAGCACTGGGGAAAGGCAGGCAGAGAATTCCCTGCTAGCACCTTCTCTGTGCCTGGGAAGCAGAAGTGTTCACATTGCTTGGCAGAATCGCTTTTCTGCAGAAAACACTAACACTTGTTCAGAACAAAAGAAAGCACAGAGCCCCAGATTTGCTGTTGTTCTGGAGAGCTTGCAGAGCACTGGGGAAAGGCAGGCAGAGAATTCCCTGCTAGCACCTTCTCTGTGCCTGGGAAGCAGAAGTGTTCACATTGCTTCGCAGAATCGCCTTTGTGCAGAAAACACTAACACTTGTTCAGAACAAAAGAAAGCACAGAGCCCCAGATTTGATGTTGTTCTGGAGAGCTTGCAGAGCACTGGGGAAAGGCAGGCAGAGAATTCCCTGCTAGCACCTTCTCTGTGCCTGGGAAGCAGGAGTGTTCACATTGCTTCGCAGAATCGCTTTTCTGCAGAAAACACTAACACTTGTTCAGAACAAAAGAAAGCACAGAGCCCCAGATTTGCTGTTGTTCTGGAGAGCTTGCAGAGCACTGGGGAAAGGCAGGCAGAGAATTCCCTGCTAGCACCTTCTCTGTGCCTGGGAAGCGGAAGTGTTTACATTGCTTCGCAGAAGCGCTTTTTTGCAGAAAACACTAACACTTGTTCAGAATGAAAGAAAGCACAGAGCCCCAGATTCTATGTTGTCCTGGAGAGCTTGCAGAGCACTGGGGAAAGGCAGGCAGAGAATTCCCTGCTAGCACCTTCTCTGTGCCTGGGAAGCAGAAGTGTTCACATTGCTTCGCAGAATCGCTTTTCTGCAGAAAACACTAACACTTGTTCAGAACAAAAGAAAGCACAGAGCCCCAGATTTGCTGTTGTTCTGGAGAGCTTGCAGAGCACTGGGGAAAGGCAGGCAGAGAATTCCCTGCTAGCACCTTCTCTGTGTCTGGGAAGTAGAAGTGTTCACATTGCTTCGCAGAATTGCCTTTGTGCAGAAAACACTAACACTTGTTCAGAACAAAAGAAAGCACAGAGCCTCAGATTTTATGTTGTCCTGGAGAGCTTGCAGAGCACTGGGGAAAGGCAGGCAGAGAATTCCCTGCTAGCACCTTCTCTGTGCCTGGGAAGCAGAAGTGTTCACATTACTTCGCAGAATCGCTTTTGTGCAGAAAACACTAACACTTGTTCAGAACGAAAGAAAGCACAGAGCCCCAGATATGCTGTTGTTCTGGAGAGCTTGCAGAGCACTGGGGAAAGGCAGGCAGAGAATTCCCTGCTAGCACCTTCTCTGTTCCTTGTGAAGCAGAAGTGTTCACATTAGTTCGCAGAATCGCCTTTGTGCAGAAAACACTAACACTTGTTCAGAACAAAAGAAAGCACAGAGCCCCAGATTCTATGTTGTCCTGGAGAGCTTGCAGAGCACTGGGGAAAGGCAGGCAGAGAATTCCTTGCTAGCACCTTCTCTGTGCCTGGGAAGCAGAAGTGTTCACATTACTTCGCAGAATCGCTTTTGTGCAGAAAACACTAACACTTGTTCAGAACAAAAGAAAGCACAGAGCCCCAGATTCTATGTTGTCCTGGAGAGCTTGCAGAGCACTGGGGAAAGGCAGGCAGAGAATTCCCTGTTAGCAGCTTCTCTGTGCCTGGGAAGCAGAAGTGTTCACATTGCTTCGCAGAATCGCTTTTCTGCAGAAAACACTAACACTTGTTCAGAACAAAAGAAAGCACAGAGCCCCAGATTTGCTGTTGTTCTGGAGAGCTTGCAGAGCACTGGGGAAAGGCAGGCAGAGAATTCCCTGCTAGCACCTTCTCTGTGCCTGGAAAGCAGAAGTGTTTACGTTGCTTCGCAGAATCGCTTTTGTGCAGAAAACACTAACACTTGTTCAGAAGGAAAGAAAGCACAGAGCCCCAGATTTGCTGTTGTCCTGGAGAGCTTGCAGAGCACTGGGGAAAGGCAGGCAGAGAATTCCCTGCTAGCACCTTCTCTGTGCCTGGGAAGCAGAAGTGTTCACATTGCTTCGCTGTATCGCCTTTGTGCAGAAAACACTAACACTTGTTCAGAACAAAAGAAAGCACAGAGCCCCAGATTCTATGTTGTCCTGGAGAGCTTGCAGAGCACTGGGGAAAGGCAGTCAGGGAATTCCCTGCTAGCACCTTCTCTGTGCCTGGGAAGCAGAAGTGTTCACATTGCTTCGCAGAATCGCCTTTGTGCAGAAAACACTAACACTTGTTCAGAACAAAAGAAAGCACAGAGCCCCAGATTTGCTGTTGTTCTGGAGAGCTTGCAGAGCACTGGGGAAAGGCAGGCAGAGAATTCCCTGCTAGCACCTTCTCTGTGCCTGGGAAGCAGAAGTGTTCACATTAGTTCGCAGAATCGCCTTTGTGCAGAAAACACTAACACTTGTTCAGAACAAAAGAAAGCACAGAGCCCCTGATTTTATGTTGTTCTGGAGAGCTTGCAGAGCACTGGGGAAAGGCAGGCAGAGAATTCCCTGCTAGCACCTTCTCTGTGCCTGGGAAGCAGAAGTGTTCACATTGCTTCGAAGAATCGCATTTGTGCAGAAAACACTAACACTTGTTCAGAACAAAAGAAAGCACAGAGCCTCAGATTTTATGTTGTCCTGGAGAGCTTGCAGAGCACTGGGGAAAGGCAGGCAGAGAATTCCCTGCTAGCACCTTCTCTGTGCCTGGGAAGCAGAAGTGTTCACATTGCTTCGCAGAATCGCTTTTCTGCAGAAAACACTAACACTTGTTCAGAACAAAAGAAAGCACAGAGCCCCAGATTTGCTGTTGTTCTGGAGAGCTTGCAGAGCACTGGGGAAAGGCAGGCAGAGAATTCCCTGCTAGCACCTTCTCTGTGCCTGGGAAGCAGAAGTGTTCACATTGCTTCGCAGAATCGCCTTTGTGCAGAAAACACTAACACTTGTTCAGAACAAAAGAAAGCACAGAGCCCCAGATTTGCTGTTGTTCTGGAGAGCTTGCAGAGCACTGGGGAAAGGCAGGCGGAGAATTCCCTGCTAGCACCTTCTCTGTGCCTGGGAAGCAGAAGTGTTCACATTACTTCGCAGAATCGCTTTTGTGCAGAAAACACTAACACTTGTTCAGAACGAAAGAAAGCACAGAGCCCCAGATTTGCTGTTGTCCTGGAGAGCTTGCAGAGCACTGGGGAAAGGCAGGCAGAGAATTCCCTGTTAGCACCTTCTCTGTGCCTGGGAAGCAGAAGTGTTCACATTGCTTCGCAGAATCGCCTTTGTGCAGAAAACACTAACACTTGTTCAGAACAAAAGAAAGCACAGAGCCCCAGATTTGCTGTTGTTCTGGAGAGCTTGCAGAGCACTGGGGAAAGGCAGGCAGAGAATTCCCTGTTAGCACCTTCTCTGTGCCTGGGAAGCAGAAGTGTTCACATTGCTTCGCAGAATCGCCTTTGTGCAGAAAACACTAACACTTGTTCAGAACAAAAGAAAGCACAGAGCCCCAGATTCTATGTTGTCCTGGAGAGCTTGCAGAGCACTGGGGAAAGGCAGGCAGAGAATTCCCTGCTAGCACCTTCTCTGTGCCTGGGAAGCAGAAGTGTTCACATTGCTTCGCAGAATCGCTTTTCTGCAGAAAACACTAACACTTGTTCAGAACAAAAGAAAGCACAGAGCCCCAGATTTGCTGTTGTTCTGGAGAGCTTGCAGAGCACTGGGGAAAGGCAGGCAGAGAATTCCCTGCTAGCACCTTCTCTGTGCCTGGGAAGCAGAAGTGTTCACATTGCTTCGCAGAATCGCTTTGGTGCAGAAAACACTAACACTTGTTCAGAAGGAAAGAAAGCACAGAGCCCCAGATTTGCTGTTGTTCTGGAGAGCTTGCAGAGCACTGGGGAAAGGCAGGCAGAGAATTCCCTGCTAGCACCTTCTCTGTGTCTGGGAAGTAGAAGTGTTCACATTGCTTCGCAGAATTGCCTTTGTGTAGAAAACACTAACACTTGTTCAGAACAAAAGAAAGCACAGAGCCTCAGATTTTATGTTGTCCTGGAGAGCTTGCAGAGCACTGGGGAAAGGCAGGCAGAGAATTCCCTGCTAGCACCTTCTCTGTGCCTGGGAAGCAGAAGTGTTCACATTACTTCGCAGAATCGCTTTTGTGCAGAAAACACTAACACTTGTTCAGAACGAAAGAAAGCACAGAGCCCCAGATATGCTGTTGTTCTGGAGAGCTTGCAGAGCACTGGGGAAAGGCAGGCAGAGAATTCCCTGCTAGCACCTTCTCTGTTCCTTGTGAAGCAGAAGTGTTCACATTAGTTCGCAGAATCGCCTTTGTGCAGAAAACACTAACACTTGTTCAGAACAAAAGAAAGCACAGAGCCCCAGATTCTATGTTGTCCTGGAGAGCTTGCAGAGCACTGGGGAAAGGCAGGCAGAGAATTCCCTGCTAGCACCTTCTCTGTGCCTGGGAAGCAGAAGTGTTCACATTGCTTCGCAGAATCGCTTTTCTGCAGAAAACACTAACACTTGTTCAGAACAAAAGAAAGCACAGAGCCCCAGATTTGCTGTTGTTCTGGAGAGCTTGCAGAGCACTGGGGAAAGGCAGGCAGAGAATTCCCTGCTAGCACCTTCTCTGTGCCTGGGAAGCAGAAGTGTTCACATTGCTTCGCAAGAATCGCTTTTGTGCAGAAAACACTAACACTTGTTCAGAAGGAAAGAAAGCACAGAGCCCCAGATTTTATGTTGTCCTGGAGAGCTTGCAGAGCACTGGGGAAAGGCAGGCAGAGAATTCCCTGCTAGCACCTTCTCTGTGCCTGGGAAGCAGAAGTGTTCACATTGCTTCGCAGAATCGCTTTTGTGCAGAAAACACTAACACTTGTTCAGAAGGAAAGAAAGCACAGAGCCCCAGATTCTATGTTGTCCTGGAGAGCTTGCAGAGCACTGGGGAAAGGCAGGCAGAGAATTCCCTGCTAGCACCTTCTCTGTGCCTGTTCACATTGCTTCGCAGACTCGCTTTTGTGCAGAAAACAGTAACACTTGTTCAGAACGAAAGAAAGCACAGAGCCCCAGATTCTATGTTGTCCTGGAGAGCTTGCAGAGCACTGGGGAAAGGCAGGCAGAGAATTCCCTGCTAGCACCTTCTCTGTGCCTGGGAAGCAGAAGTGTTCACATTGCTTCGCAAGAATCGCTTTTGTGCAGAAAACACTAACACTTGTTCAGAAGGAAAGAAAGCACAGAGCCCCAGATTTTATGTTGTCCTGGAGAGCTTGCAGAGCACTGGGGAAAGGCAGGCAGAGAATTCCCTGCTAGCACCTTCTCTGTGCCTGGGAAGCAGAAGTGTTCACATTGCTTCGCAAGAATCGCTTTTGTGCAGAAAACACTAACACTTGTTCAGAAGGAAAGAAAGCACAGAGCCCCAGATTTTATGTTGTCCTGGAGAGCTTGCAGAGCACTGGGGAAAGGCAGGCAGAGAATTCCCTGCTGGCACCTTCTCTGTGCCTGTTCACATTGCTTCGCAGAATCGCTTTTGTGCAGAAAACAGTAACACTTGTTCAGAACGAAAGAAAGCACAGAGCCCCAGATTCTATGTTGTCCTGGAGAGCTTGCAGAGCACTGGGGAAAGGCAGGCAGAGAATTCCCTGCTAGCACCTTCTCTGTGCCTGGGAAGCAGAAGTGTTCACATTGCTTCGCAAGAATCGCTTTTGTGCAGAAAACACTAACACTTGTTCAGAAGGAAAGAAAGCACAGAGCCCCAGATTTTATGTTGTCCTGGAGAGCTTGCAGAGCACTGGGGAAAGGCAGGCAGAGAATTCCCTGCTAGCACCTTCTCTGTGCCTGTTCACATTGCTTCGCAGAATCGCTTTTGTGCAGAAAACAGTAACACTTGTTCAGAAGGAAAGAAAGCACAGAGCCCCAGATTCTATGTTGTCCTGGAGAGCTTGCAGAGCACTGGGGAAAGGCAGGCAGAGAATTCCCTGCTAGCACCTTCTCTGTGCCTGGGAAGCAGAAGTGTTCACATTGCTTCGCAAGAATCGCTTTTGTGCAGAAAACACTAACACTTGTTCAGAAGGAAAGAAAGCACAGAGCCCCAGATTTTATGTTGTCCTGGAGAGCTTGCAGAGCACTGGGGAAAGGCAGGCAGAGAATTCCCTGCTAGCACCTTCTCTGTGCCTGGGAAGCAGAAGTGTTCACATTGCTTCGCAGAATCGCTTTTGTGCAGAAAAGAGTAACACTTGTTCAGAACGAAAGAAAGCACAGAGCCCCAGATTCTATGTTGTCCTGGAGAGCTTGCAGAGCACTGGGGAAAGGCAGGCAGAGAATTCCCTGCTAGCACCTTCTCTGTGCCTGTTCACATTGCTTCGTAGACTCGCTTTTGTGCAGAAAACAGTAACACTTGTTCAGAACGAAAGAAAGCACAGAGCCCCAGATTCTATGTTGTCCTGGAGAGCTTGCAGAGCACTGGGGAAAGGCAGGCAGAGAATTCCCTGCTAGCACCTTCTCTGTGCCTGGGAAGCAGAAGTGTTCACATTGCTTCGCAAGAATCGCTTTTGTGCAGAAAACACTAACACTTGTTCAGAAGGAAAGAAAGCACAGAGCCCCAGATTTTATGTTGTCCTGGAGAGCTTGCAGAGCACTGGGGAAAGGCAGGCAGAGAATTCCCTGATAGCAGCTTCTCTGTGCCTGTTCACATTGCTTCGCAGAATCGCTTTTGTGCAGAAAACAGTAACACTTGTTCAGAACGAAAGAAAGCACAGAGCCCCAGATTCTATGTTGTCCTGGAGAGCTTGCAGAGCACTGGGGAAAGGCAGGCAGAGAATTCCCTGCTAGCACCTTCTCTGTGCCTGGGAAGCGGAAGTGTTCACATTGCTTCGCAAGAATCGCTTTTGTGCAGAAAACACTAACACTTGTTCAGAAGGAAAGAAAGCACAGAGCCCCAGATTTTATGTTGTCCTGGAGAGCTTGCAGAGCACTGGGGAAAGGCAGGCAGAGAATTCCCTGCTAGCACCTTCTCTGTGCCTGGGAAGCAGAAGTGTTCACATTGCTTCGCAGAATCGCTTTTGTGCAGAAAACAGTAACACTTGTTCAGAACGAAAGAAAGCACAGAGCCCCAGATTCTATGTTGTCCTGGAGAGCTTGCAGAGCACTGGGGAAAGGCAGGCAGAGAATTCCCTGCTAGCACCTTCTCTGTGCCTGGGAAGCAGAAGTGTTCACATTGCTTCGCAGAATCGCTTTTGTGCAGAAAAGAGTAACACTTGTTCAGAACGAAAGAAAGCACAGAGCCCCAGATTCTATGTTGTCCTGGAGAGCTTGCAGAGCACTGGGGAAAGGCAGGCAGAGAATTCCCTGCTAGCACCTTCTCTGTGCCTGTTCACATTGCTTCGCAGAATCGCTTTTGTGCAGAAAACAGTAACACTTGTTCAGAACGAAAGAAAGCACAGAGCCCCAGATTCTATGTTGTCCTGGAGAGCTTGCAGAGCACTGGGGAAAGGCAGGCAGAGAATTCCCTGCTAGCACCTTCTCTGTGCCTGGGAAGCAGAAGTGTTCACATTGCTTCGCAAGAATCGCTTTTGTGCAGAAAACACTAACACTTGTTCAGAACGAAAGAAAGCACAGAGCCCCAGATTTTATGTTGTCCTGGAGAGCTTGCAGAGCACTGGGGAAAGGCAGGCAGAGAATTCCCTGCTAGCACCTTCTCTGTGCCTGGGAAGCAGAAGTGTTCACATTGCTTCGCAGAATCGCTTTTGTGCAGAAAACAGTAACACTTGTTCAGAACGAAAGAAAGCACAGAGCCCCAGATTCTATGTTGTCCTGGAGAGCTTTCAGAGCACTGGGGAAAGGCAGGCAGAGAATTCCCTGCTAGCACCTTCTCTGTGCCTGGGAAGCAGAAGTGTTCACATTGCTTCGCAGAATCGCTTTTGTGCAGAAAACAGTAACACTTGTTCAGAACGAAAGAAAGCACAGAGCCCCAGATTCTATGTTGTCCTGGAGAGCTTGCAGAGCACTGGGGAAAGGCAGGCAGAGAATTCCCTGCTAGCACCTTCTCTGTGCCTGTTCACATTGCTTCGCAGACTCGCTTTTGTGCAGAAAACAGTAACACTTGTTCAGAACGAAAGAAAGCACAGAGCCCCAGATTCTATGTTGTCCTGGAGAGCTTGCAGAGCACTGGGGAAAGGCAGGCAGAGAATTCCCTGCTAGCACCTTCTCTGTGCCTGGGAAGCAGAAGTGTTCACATTGCTTCGTAAGAATCGCTTTTGTGCAGAAAACACTAACACTTGTTCAGAAGGAAAGAAAGCACAGAGCCCCAGATTTTATGTTGTCCTGGAGAGCTTGCAGAGCACTGGGGAAAGGCAGGCAGAGAATTCCCTGCTGGCACCTTCTCTGTGCCTGTTCACATTGCTTCGCAGAATCGCTTTTGTGCAGAAAACAGTAACACTTGTTCAGAAGGAAAGAAAGCACAGAGCCCCAGATTCTATGTTGTCCTGGAGAGCTTGCAGAGCACTGGGGAAAGGCAGGCAGAGAATTCCCTGCTAGCACCTTCTCTGTGCCTGGGAAGCAGAAGTGTTCACATTGCTTCGCAAGAATCGCTTTTGTGCAGAAAACACTAACACTTGTTCAGAAGGAAAGAAAGCACAGAGCCCCAGATTTTATGTTGTCCTGGAGAGCTTGCAGAGCACTGGGGAAAGGCAGGCAGAGAATTCCCTGCTAGCACCTTCTCTGTGCCTGGGAAGCAGAAGTGTTCACATTGCTTCGCAAGAATCGCTTTTGTGCAGAAAACACTAACACTTGTTCAGAAGGAAAGAAAGCACAGAGCCCCAGATTTTATGTTGTCCTGGAGAGCTTGCAGAGCACTGGGGAAAGGCAGGCAGAGAATTCCCTGCTAGCACCTTCTCTGTGCCTGTTCACATTGCTTCGCAGAATCGCTTTTGTGCAGAAAACACTAACACTTGTTCAGAAGGAAAGAAAGCACAGAGCCCCAGATTTCATGTTGTCCTGGAGAGCTTTCAGAGCACTGGGGAAAGGCAGGCAGAGAATTCCCTGCTAGCACCTTCTCTGTGCCTGTTCACATTGCTTCGCAGAATCGCTTTTGTGCAGAAAACAGTAACACTTGTTCAGAACGAAAGAAAGCACAGAGCCCCAGATTCTATGTTGTCCTGGAGAGCTTGCAGAGCACTGGGGAAAGGCAGGCAGAGAATTCCCTGCTAGCACCTTCTCTGTGCCTGGGAAGCAGAAGTGTTCACATTGCTTCGCAAGAATCGCTTTTGTGCAGAAAACACTAACACTTGTTCAGAAGGAAAGAAAGCACAGAGCCCCAGATTTTATGTTGTCCTGGAGAGCTTGCAGAGCACTGGGGAAAGGCAGGCAGAGAATTCCCTGCTGGCACCTTCTCTGTGCCTGGGAAGCAGAAGTGTTCACATTGCTCCGCAAGAATCGCTTTTGTGCAGAAAACACTAACACTTGTTCAGAAGGAAAGAAAGCACAGAGCCCCAGATTTTATGTTGTCCTGGAGAGCTTGCAGAGCACTGGGGAAAGGCAGGCAGAGAATTCCCTGCTAGCACCTTCTCTGTGCCTGGGAAGCAGAAGTGTTCACATTGCTTCGCAGAATCGCTTTTGTGCAGAAAACAGTAACACTTGTTCAGAACGAAAGAAAGCACAGAGCCCCAGATTCTATGTTGTCCTGGAGAGCTTGCAGAGCACTGGGGAAAGGCAGGCAGAGAATTCCCTGCTAGCACCTTCTCTGTGCCTGGGAAGCAGAAGTGTTCACATTGCTTCGCAGAATCGCTTTTGTGCAGAAAACAGTAACACTTGTTCAGAACGAAAGAAAGCACAGAGCCCCAGATTCTATGTTGTCCTGGAGAGCTTGCAGAGCACTGGGGAAAGGCAGGCAGAGAATTCCCTGCTAGCACCTTCTCTGTGCCTGTTCACATTGCTTCGCAGAATCGCTTTTGTGCAGAAAACAGTAACACTTGTTCAGAACGAAAGAAAGCACAGAACCCCAGATTCTATGTTGTCCTGGAGAGCTTGCAGAGCACTGGGGAAAGGCAGGCAGAGAATTCCCTGCTAGCACCTTCTCTGTGCCTGGGAAGCAGAAGTGTTCACATTGCTTCGCAAGAATCGCTTTTGTGCAGAAAACACTAACACTTGTTCAGAAGGAAAGAAAGCACAGAGCCCCAGATTTTATGTTGTCCTGGAGAGCTTGCAGAGCACTGGGGAAAGGCAGGCAGAGAATTCCCTGCTGGCACCTTCTCTGTGCCTGGGAAGCAGAAGTGTTCACATTGCTTCGCAAGAATCGCTTTTGTGCAGAAAACACTAACACTTGTTCAGAAGGAAAGAAAGCACAGAGCCCCAGATTTTATGTTGTCCTGGAGAGCTTGCAGAGCACTGGGGAAAGGCAGGCAGAGAATTCCCTGCTAGCACCTTCTCTGTGCCTGGGAAGCAGAAGTGTTCACATTGCTTCGCAGAATCGCTTTTGTGCAGAAAACAGTAACACTTGTTCAGAACGAAAGAAAGCACAGAGCCCCAGATTCTATGTTGTCCTGGAGAGCTTGCAGAGCACTGGGGAAAGGCAGGCAGAGAATTCCCTGATAGCACCTTCTCTGTGCCTGTTCACATTGCTTCGCAGAATCGCTTTTGTGCAGAAAACAGTAACACTTGTTCAGAACGAAAGAAAGCACAGAGCCCCAGATTCTATGTTGTCCTGGAGAGCTTGCAGAGCACTGGGGAAAGGCAGGCAGAGAATTCCCTGCTAGCACCTTCTCTGTGCCTGTTCACATTGCTTCGCAGAATCGCTTTTGTGCAGAAAACAGTAACACTTGTTCAGAAGGAAAGAAAGCACAGAGCCCCAGATTCTATGTTGTCCTGGAGAGCTTGCAGAGCACTGGGGAAAGGCAGGCAGAGAATTCCCTGCTAGCACCTTCTCTGTGCCTGGGAAGCAGAAGTGTTCACATTGCTTCGCAAGAATCGCTTTTGTGCAGAAAACACTAACACTTGTTCAGAAGGAAAGAAAGCACAGAGCCCCAGATTTTATGTTGTCCTGGAGAGCTTGCAGAGCACTGGGGAAAGGCAGGCAGAGAATTCCCTGCTAGCACCTTCTCTGTGCCTGGGAAGCAGAAGTGTTCACATTGCTTCGCAAGAATCGCTTTTGTGCAGAAAACAGTAACACTTGTTCAGAAGGAAAGAAAGCACAGAGCCCCAGATTTTATGTTGTCCTGGAGAGCTTGCAGAGCACTGGGGAAAGGCAGGCAGAGAATTCCCTGATAGCACCTTCTCTGTGCCTGGGAAGCAGAAGTGTTCACATTGCTTCGCAAGAATCGCTTTTGTGCAGAAAACACTAACACTTGTTCAGAAGGAAAGAAAGCACAGAGCCCCAGATTTTATGTTGTCCTGGAGAGCTTGCAGAGCACTGGGGAAAGGCAGGCAGAGAATTCCCTGCTGGCACCTTCTCTGTGCCTGTTCACATTGCTTCGCAGAATCGCTTTTGTGCAGAAAACAGTAACACTTGTTCAGAACGAAAGAAAGCACAGAGCCCCAGATTCTATGTTGTCCTGGAGAGCTTGCAGAGCACTGGGGAAAGGCAGGCAGAGAATTCCCTGCTAGCACCTTCTCTGTGCCTGGGAAGCAGAAGTGTTCACATTGCTTCGCAAGAATCGCTTTTGTGCAGAAAACAGTAACACTTGTTAAGAACGAAAGAAAGCACAGAGCCCCATATTCTATGTTGTCCTGGAGAGCTTGCAGAGCACTGGGGAAAGGCAGGCAGAGAATTCCCTGCTAGCACCTTCTCTGTGCCTGGGAAGCAGAAGTGTTCACATTGCTTCGCAAGAATCGCTTTTGTGCAGAAAACACTAACACTTGTTCAGAAGGAAAGAAAGCACAGAGCCCCAGATTCTATGTTGTCCTGGAGAGCTTGCAGAGCACTGGGGAAAGGCAGGCAGAGAATTCCCTGCTAGCACCTTCTCTGTGCCTGGGAAGCAGAAGTGTTCACATTGCTTCGCAGAATCGCTTTTGTGCAGAAAACAGTAACACTTGTTCAGAACGAAAGAAAGCACAGAGCCCCAGATTCTATGTTGTCCTGGAGAGCTTGCAGAGCACTGGGGAAAGGCAGGCAGAGAATTCACTGCTAGCACCTTCTCTGTGCCTGTTCACATTCCTTCGCAGAATCGCTTTTGTGCAGAAAACTGTAACACTTGTTCAGAAGGAAAGAAAGCACAGAGCCCCAGATTTTATGTTGTCCTGGAGAGCTTGCAGAGCACTGGGGAAAGGCAGGCAGAGAATTCCCTGATAGCAGCTTCTCTGTGCCTGGGAAGCAGAAGTGTTCACATTGCTTCGCAAGAATCGCTTTTGTGCAGAAAACACTAACACTTGTTCAGAACAAAAGAAAGCACAGAGCCCCTGATTTTATGTTGTTCTGGAGAGCTTGCAGAGCACTGGGGAAAGGCAGGCAGAGAATTCCCTGCTAGCACCTTCTCTGTGCCTGGGAAGCAGAAGTGTTCACATTACTTCGCAGAATCGCTTTTGTGCAGAAAACACTAACACTTGTTCAGAACAAAAGAAAGCACAGAGCCCCAGATTTCCTGTTGTCCTGGAGAGCTTGCAGAGCACTGGGGAAAGGCAGGCAGAGAATTCCCTGCTAGCACCTTCTCTGTGCCTGGGAAGCAGAAGTGTTTACGTTGCTTCGCAGAATCGCTTTTGTGCAGAAAACAGTAACACTTGTTCAGAACGAAAGAAAGCACAGAGCCCCAGATTTGCTGTTGTCCTGGAGAGCTTGCAGAGCACTGGGGAAAGGCAGGCAGAGAATTCCCTGCTAGCACCTTCTCTGTGCCTGGGAAGCAGAAGTGTTCACATTGCTTCGCAGAATCGCCTTTGTGCAGAAAACACTAACACTTGTTCAGAACAAAAGAAAGCACAGAGCCCCAGATTCTATGTTGTCCTGGAGAGCTTGCAGAGCACTGGGGAAAGGCAGGCAGAGAATTCCCTGCTAGCACCTTCTCTGTGCCTGGGAAGCAGAAGTGTTCACATTGCTTCGCAGAATCGCTTTTCTGCAGAAAACACTAACACTTGTTCAGAACAAAAGAAAGCACAGAGCCCCAGATTTGCTGTTGTTCTGGAGAGCTTGCAGAGCACTGGGGAAAGGCAGGCAGAGAATTCCCTGCTAGCACCTTCTCTGTGCCTGTTCACATTGCTTCGCAGAATCGCTTTTGTGCAGAAAACAGTAACACTTGTTCAGAAGGAAAGAAAGCACAGAGCCCCAGATTCTATGTTGTCCTGGAGAGCTTGCAGAGCACTGGGGAAAGGCAGGCAGAGAATTCCTTGCTAGCGCCTTCTCTGTGCCTGGGAAGCAGAAGTGTTCACATTACTTCGCAAGAATCGCTTTTGTGCAGAAAACACTAACACTTGTTCAGAACAAAAGAAAGCACAGAGCCCCAGATTTGCTGTTGTTCTGGAGAGCTTGCAGAACACTGGGGAAAGGCAGGCAGAGAATTCCCTGCTAGCACCTTCTCTGTGCCTGGGAAGCAGAAGTGTTCACATTGCTTCGCAGAATCGCCTTTGTGCAGAAAACAGTAACACTTGTTCAGAACGAAAGAAAGCACAGAGCCCCAGATTCTATGTTGTCCTGGAGAGCTTGCAGAGCACTGGGGAAAGGCAGGCAGAGAATTCCCTGCTAGCACCTTCTCTGTGCCTGGGAAGCAGAAGTGTTCACATTGCTTCGCAGAATCGCATTTGTGCAGAAAACACTAACACTTGTTCAGAACGAAAGAAAGCACAGAGCCCCAGATTTGCTGTTGTTCTGGAGAGCTTGCAGAGCACTGGGGAAAGGCAGGCAGAGAATTCCCTGCTAGCACCTTCTCTGTGCCTGGGAAGCAGAAGTGTTCACATTACTTCGCAGAATCGCTTTTGTGCAGAAAACACTAACACTTGTTCAGAACAAAAGAAAGCACAGAGCCCCAGATTTGCTGTTGTTCTGGAGAGCTTGCAGAACACTGGGGAAAGGCAGGCAGAGAATTCCCTGCTAGCACCTTCTCTGTGCCTGGGAAGCAGAAGTGTTCACATTGCTTCGCAGAATCGCCTTTGTGCAGAAAACACTAACACTTGTTCAGAACGAAAGAAAGCACAGAGCCCCAGATTCTATGTTGTCCTGGAGAGCTTGCAGAGCACTGGGGAAAGGCAGGCAGAGAATTCCCTGCTAGCACCTTCTCTGTGCCTGGGAAGCAGAAGTGTTCACATTGCTTCGAAGAATCGCATTTGTGCAGAAAACACTAACACTTGTTCAGAACAAAAGAAAGCACAGAGCCTCAGATTTTATGTTGTCCTGGAGAGCTTGCAGAGCACTGGGGAAAGGCAGGCAGAGAATTCCCTGCTAGCACCTTCTCTGTGCCTGGGAAGCAGAAGTGTTCACATTGCTTCGCAGAATCGCTTTTCTGCAGAAAACACTAACACTTGTTCAGAACAAAAGAAAGCACAGAGCCCCAGATTTGCTGTTGTTCTGGAGAGCTTGCAGAGCACTGGGGAAAGGCAGGCAGAGAATTCCCTGCTAGCACCTTCTCTGTGCCTGGGAAGCAGAAGTGTTCACATTGCTTCGCAGAATCGCCTTTGTGCAGAAAACACTAACACTTGTTCAGAACAAAAGAAAGCACAGAGCCCCAGATTTGCTGTTGTTCTGGAGAGCTTGCAGAGCACTGGGGAAAGGCAGGCGGAGAATTCCCTGCTAGCACCTTCTCTGTGCCTGGGAAGCAGAAGTGTTCACATTACTTCGCAGAATCGCTTTTGTGCAGAAAACAGTAACACTTGTTCAGAACGAAAGAAAGCACAGAGCCCCAGATTCTATGTTGTCCTGGAGAGCTTGCAGAGCACTGGGGAAAGGCAGGCAGAGAATTCCCTGTTAGCACCTTCTCTGTGCCTGGGAAGCAGAAGTGTTCACATTGCTTCGCAGAATCGCCTTTGTGCAGAAAACACTAACACTTGTTCAGAACAAAAGAAAGCACAGAGCCCCAGATTTGCTGTTGTTCTGGAGAGCTTGCAGAGCACTGGGGAAAGGCAGGCAGAGAATTCCCTGTTAGCACCTTCTCTGTGCCTGGGAAGCAGAAGTGTTCACATTGCTTCGCAGAATCGCCTTTGTGCAGAAAACACTAACACTTGTTCAGAACAAAAGAAAGCACAGAGCCCCAGATTCTATGTTGTCCTGGAGAGCTTGCAGAGCACTGGGGAAAGGCAGGCAGAGAATTCCCTGCTAGCACCTTCTCTGTGCCTGGGAAGCAGAAGTGTTCACATTGCTTCGCAGAATCGCTTTTCTGCAGAAAACACTAACACTTGTTCAGAACAAAAGAAAGCACAGAGCCCCAGATTTGCTGTTGTTCTGGAGAGCTTGCAGAGCACTGGGGAAAGGCAGGCAGAGAATTCCCTGCTAGCACCTTCTCTGTGCCTGGGAAGCAGAAGTGTTCACATTGCTTCGCAGAATCGCTTTGGTGCAGAAAACACTAACACTTGTTCAGAAGGAAAGAAAGCACAGAGCCCCAGATTTGCTGTTGTTCTGGAGAGCTTGCAGAGCACTGGGGAAAGGCAGGCAGAGAATTCCCTGCTAGCACCTTCTCTGTGTCTGGGAAGTAGAAGTGTTCACATTGCTTCGCAGAATTGCCTTTGTGTAGAAAACACTAACACTTGTTCAGAACAAAAGAAAGCACAGAGCCTCAGATTTTATGTTGTCCTGGAGAGCTTGCAGAGCACTGGGGAAAGGCAGGCAGAGAATTCCCTGCTAGCACCTTCTCTGTGCCTGGGAAGCAGAAGTGTTCACATTACTTCGCAGAATCGCTTTTGTGCAGAAAACAGTAACACTTGTTCAGAACGAAAGAAAGCACAGAGCCCCAGATATGCTGTTGTTCTGGAGAGCTTGCAGAGCACTGGGGAAAGGCAGGCAGAGAATTCCCTGCTAGCACCTTCTCTGTTCCTTGTGAAGCAGAAGTGTTCACATTAGTTCGCAGAATCGCTTTTCTGCAGAAAACACTAACACTTGTTCAGAACAAAAGAAAGCACAGAGCCCCAGATTTGCTGTTGTTCTGGAGAGCTTGCAGAGCACTGGGGAAAGGCAGGCAGAGAATTCCCTGCTAGCACCTTCTCTGTGCCTGGGAAGCAGAAGTGTTCACATTGCTTCGCAAGAATCGCTTTTGTGCAGAAAACACTAACACTTGTTCAGAAGGAAAGAAAGCACAGAGCCCCAGATTTTATGTTGTCCTGGAGAGCTTGCAGAGCACTGGGGAAAGGCAGGCAGAGAATTCCCTGCTAGCACCTTCTCTGTGCCTGGGAAGCAGAAGTGTTCACATTGCTTCGCAGAATCGCTTTTGTGCAGAAAAGAGTAACACTTGTTCAGAACGAAAGAAAGCACAGAGCCCCAGATTCTATGTTGTCCTGGAGAGCTTGCAGAGCACTGGGGAAAGGCAGGCAGAGAATTCCCTGCTAGCACCTTCTCTGTGCCTGGGAATCAGAAGTGTTCACATTACTTCGCAGAATCGCTTTTGTGCAGAAAACACTAACACTTGTTCAGAAGGAAAGAAAGCACAGAGCCCCAGATTCTATGTTGTCCTGGAGAGCTTGCAGAGCACTGGGGAAAGGCAGGCAGAGAATTCCCTGCTAGCACCTTCTCTGTGCCTGTTCACATTGCTTCGCAGACTCGCTTTTGTGCAGAAAACAGTAACACTTGTTCAGAACGAAAGAAAGCACAGAGCCCCAGATTCTATGTTGTCCTGGAGAGCTTGCAGAGCACTGGGGAAAGGCAGGCAGAGAATTCCCTGCTAGCACCTTCTCTGTGCCTGGGAAGCAGAAGTGTTCACATTGCTTCGCAAGAATCGCTTTTGTGCAGAAAACACTAACACTTGTTCAGAAGGAAAGAAAGCACAGAGCCCCAGATTTTATGTTGTCCTGGAGAGCTTGCAGAGCACTGGGGAAAGGCAGGCAGAGAATTCCCTGATAGCACCTTCTCTGTGCCTGGGAAGCAGAAGTGTTCACATTGCTTCGCAAGAATCGCTTTTGTGCAGAAAACAGTAACACTTGTTCAGAAGGAAAGAAAGCACAGAGCCCCAGATTTTATGTTGTCCTGGAGAGCTTGCAGAGCACTGGGGAAAGGCAGGCAGAGAATTCCCTGCTGGCACCTTCTCTGTGCCTGTTCACATTGCTTCGCAGAATCGCTTTTGTGCAGAAAACAGTAACACTTGTTCAGAACGAAAGAAAGCACAGAGCCCCAGATTCTATGTTGTCCTGGAGAGCTTGCAGAGCACTGGGGAAAGGCAGGCAGAGAATTCCCTGCTAGCACCTTCTCTGTGCCTGGGAAGCAGAAGTGTTCACATTGCTTCGCAAGAATCGCTTTTGTGCAGAAAACACTAACACTTGTTCAGAAGGAAAGAAAGCACAGAGCCCCAGATTTTATGTTGTCCTGGAGAGCTTGCTAGCACTGGGGAAAGGCAGGCAGAGAATTCCCTGCTAGCACCTTCTCTGTGCCTGTTCACATTGCTTCGCAGAATCGCTTTTGTGCAGAAAACAGTAACACTTGTTCAGAAGGAAAGAAAGCACAGAGCCCCAGATTCTATGTTGTCCTGGAGAGCTTGCAGAGCACTGGGGAAAGGCAGGCAGAGAATTCCCTGCTAGCACCTTCTCTGTGCCTGGGAAGCAGAAGTGTTCACATTGCTTCGCAAGAATCGCTTTTGTGCAGAAAACACTAACACTTGTTCAGAAGGAAAGAAAGCACAGAGCCCCAGATTTTATGTTGTCCTGGAGAGCTTGCAGAGCACTGGGGAAAGGCAGGCAGAGAATTCCCTGCTAGCACCTTCTCTGTGCCTGGGAAGCAGAAGTGTTCACATTGCTTCGCAGAATCGCTTTTGTGCAGAAAAGAGTAACACTTGTTCAGAACGAAAGAAAGCACAGAGCCCCAGATTCTATGTTGTCCTGGAGAGCTTGCAGAGCACTGGGGAAAGGCAGGCAGAGAATTCCCTGCTAGCACTTTCTCTGTGCCTGTTCACATTGCTTCGCAGACTCGCTTTTGTGCAGAAAACAGTAACACTTGTTCAGAACGAAAGAAAGCACAGAGCCCCAGATTCTATGTTGTCCTGGAGAGCTTGCAGAGCACTGGGGAAAGGCAGGCAGAGAATTCCCTGCTAGCACCTTCTCTGTGCCTGGGAAGCAGAAGTGTTCACATTGCTTCGCAAGAATCGCTTTTGTGCAGAAAACACTAACACTTGTTCAGAAGGAAAGAAAGCACAGAGCCCCAGATTTTATGTTGTCCTGGAGAGCTTGCAGAGCACTGGGGAAAGGCAGGCAGAGAATTCCCTGATAGCAGCTTCTCTGTGCCTGTTCACATTGCTTCGCAGAATCGCTTTTGTGCAGAAAACAGTAACACTTGTTCAGAACGAAAGAAAGCACAGAGCCCCAGATTCTATGTTGTCCTGGAGAGCTTGCAGAGCACTGGGGAAAGGCAGGCAGAGAATTCCCTGCTAGCACCTTCTCTGTGCCTGGGAAGCGGAAGTGTTCACATTGCTTCGCAGAATCGCTTTTGTGCAGAAAACACTAACACTTGTTCAGAAGGAAAGAAAGCACAGAGCCCCAGATTTTATGTTGTCCTGGAGAGCTTGCAGAGCACTGGGGAAAGGCAGGCAGAGAATTCCCTGCTAGCACCTTCTCTGTGCCTGGGAAGCAGAAGTGTTCACATTGCTTCGCAGAATCGCTTTTGTGCAGAAAACAGTAACACTTGTTCAGAACGAAAGAAAGCACAGAGCCCCAGATTCTATGTTGTCCTGGAGAGCTTGCAGAGCACTGGGGAAAGGCAGGCAGAGAATTCCCTGCTAGCACCTTCTCTGTGCCTGGGAAGCAGAAGTGTTCACATTGCTTCGCAGAATCGCTTTTGTGCAGAAAAGAGTAACACTTGTTCAGAACGAAAGAAAGCACAGAGCCCCAGATTCTATGTTGTCCTGGAGAGCTTGCAGAGCACTGGGGAAAGGCAGGCAGAGAATTCCCTGCTAGCACCTTCTCTGTGCCTGTTCACATTGCTTCGCAGAATCGCTTTTGTGCAGAAAACAGTAACACTTGTTCAGAACGAAAGAAAGCACAGAGCCCCAGATTCTATGTTGTCCTGGAGAGCTTGCAGAGCACTGGGGAAAGGCAGGCAGAGAATTCCCTGCTAGCACCTTCTCTGTGCCTGGGAAGCAGAAGTGTTCACATTGCTTCGCAAGAATCGCTTTTGTGCAGAAAACACTAACACTTGTTCAGAAGGAAAGAAAGCACAGAGCCCCAGATTTTATGTTGTCCTGGAGAGCTTGCAGAGCACTGGGGAAAGGCAGGCAGAGAATTCCCTGCTAGCACCTTCTCTGTGCCTGGGAAGCAGAAGTGTTCACATTGCTTCGCAGAATCGCTTTTGTGCAGAAAACAGTAACACTTGTTCAGAA
Organism: Strix aluco; assembly: GCF_031877795.1. Taxonomy (NCBI): domain Eukaryota; kingdom Metazoa; phylum Chordata; class Aves; order Strigiformes; family Strigidae; genus Strix; species Strix aluco. Next base: position 1,400,686 of record NW_027436584.1, read on the forward strand.
CGAAAGAAAGCACAGAGCCCCAGATTCTATGTTGTCCTGGAGAGCTTGCAGAGCACTGGGGAAAGGCAGGCAGAGAATTCCCTGCTAGCACCTTCTCTGTGCCTGGGAAGCAGAAGTGTTCACATTGCTTCGCAGAATCGCTTTTGTGCAGAAAACAGTAACACTTGTTCAGAACGAAAGAAAGCACAGAGCCCCAGATTCTATGTTGTCCTGGAGAGCTTGCAGAGCACTGGGGAAAGGCAGGCAGAGAATTCCCTGCTAGCACCTTCTCTGTGCCTGTTCACATTGCTTCGCAGACTCGCTTTTGTGCAGAAAACAGTAACACTTGTTCAGAACGAAAGAAAGCACAGAGCCCCAGATTCTATGTTGTCCTGGAGAGCTTGCAGAGCACTGGGGAAAGGCAGGCAGAGAATTCCCTGCTAGCACCTTCTCTGTGCCTGGGAAGCAGAAGTGTTCACATTGCTTCGCAAGAATCGCTTTTGTGCAGAAAACACTAACACTTGTTCAGAAGGAAAGAAAGCACAGAGCCCCAGATTTTATGTTGTCCTGGAGAGCTTGCAGAGCACTGGGGAAAGGCAGGCAGAGAATTCCCTGCTGGCACCTTCTCTGTGCCTGGGAAGCAGAAGTGTTCACATTGCTTCGCAAGAATCGCTTTTGTGCAGAAAACACTAACACTTGTTCAGAAGGAAAGAAAGCACAGAGCCCCAGATTTTATGTTGTCCTGGAGAGCTTGCAGAGCACTGGGGAAAGGCAGGCAGAGAATTCCCTGCTAGCACCTTCTCTGTGCCTGGGAAGCAGAAGTGTTCACATTGCTTCGCAGAATCGCTTTTGTGCAGAAAACAGTAACACTTGTTCAGAAGGAAAGAAAGCACAGAGCCCCAGATTCTATGTTGTCCTGGAGAGCTTGCAGAGCACTGGGGAAAGGCAGGCAGAGAATTCCCTGCTAGCACCTTCTCTGTGCCTGTTCACATTGCTTCGCAGAATCGCTTTTGTGCAGAAAACAGTAACACTTGTTCAGAACGAAAGAAAGCACAGAGCCCCAGATTCTATGTTGTCCTGGAGAGCTTTCAGAGCACTGGGGAAAGGCAGGCAGAGAATTCCCTGCTAGCACCTTCTCTGTGCCTGGGAAGCAGAAGTGTTCATATTGCTTCGCAGAATCGCTTTTGTGCAGAAAACAGTAACACTTGTTCAGAACGAAAGAAAGCACAGAGCCCCAGATTCTATGTTGTCCTGGAGAGCTTGCAGAGCACTGGGGAAAGGCAGGCAGAGAATTCCCTGCTAGCACCTTCTCTGTGCCTGTTCACATTGCTTCGCAGAATCGCTTTTGTGCAGAAAACAGTAACACTTGTTCAGAACGAAAGAAAGCACAGAGCCCCAGATTCTATGTTGTCCTGGAGAGCTTGCAGAGCACTGGGGAAAGGCAGGCAGAGAATTCCCTGCTAGCACCTTCTCTGTGCCTGGGAAGCAGAAGTGTTCACATTGCTTCGTAAGAATCGCTTTTGTGCAGAAAACACTAACACTTGTTCAGAAGGAAAGAAAGCACAGAGCCCCAGATTTTATGTTGTCCTGGAGAGCTTGCAGAGCACTGGGGAAAGGCAGGCAGAGAATTCCCTGCTGGCACCTTCTCTGTGCCTGTTCACATTGCTTCGCAGAATCGCTTTTGTGCAGAAAACAGTAACACTTGTTCAGAAGGAAAGAAAGCACAGAGCCCCAGATTCTATGTTGTCCTGGAGAGCTTGCAGAGCACTGGGGAAAGGCAGGCAGAGAATTCCCTGCTAGCACCTTCTCTGTGCCTGGGAAGCAGAAGTGTTCACATTGCTTCGCAAGAATCGCTTTTGTGCAGAAAACACTAACACTTGTTCAGAAGGAAAGAAAGCACAGAGCCCCAGATTTTATGTTGTCCTGGAGAGCTTGCAGAGCACTGGGGAAAGGCAGGCAGAGAATTCCCTGCTAGCACCTTCTCTGTGCCTGGGAAGCAGAAGTGTTCACATTGCTTCGCAAGAATCGCTTTTGTGCAGAAAACACTAACACTTGTTCAGAAGGAAAGAAAGCACAGAGCCCCAGATTTTATGTTGTCCTGGAGAGCTTGCAGAGCACTGGGGAAAGGCAGGCAGAGAATTCCCTGCTAGCACCTTCTCTGTGCCTGTTCACATTGCTTCGCAGAATCGCTTTTGTGCAGAAAACACTAACACTTGTTCAGAAGGAAAGAAAGCACAGAGCCCCAGATTTCATGTTGTCCTGGAGAGCTTTCAGAGCACTGGGGAAAGGCAGGCAGAGAATTCCCTGCTAGCACCTTCTCTGTGCCTGTTCACATTGCTTCGCAGAATCGCTTTTGTGCAGAAAACAGTAACACTTGTTCAGAACGAAAGAAAGCACAGAGCCCCAGATTCTATGTTGTCCTGGAGAGCTTGCAGAGCACTGGGGAAAGGCAGGCAGAGAATTCCCTGCTAGCACCTTCTCTGTGCCTGGGAAGCAGAAGTGTTCACATTGCTTCGCAAGAATCGCTTTTGTGCAGAAAACACTAACACTTGTTCAGAAGGAAAGAAAGCACAGAGCCCCAGATTTTATGTTGTCCTGGAGAGCTTGCAGAGCACTGGGGAAAGGCAGGCAGAGAATTCCCTGCTGGCACCTTCTCTGTGCCTGGGAAGCAGAAGTGTTCACATTGCTCCGCAAGAATCGCTTTTGTGCAGAAAACACTAACACTTGTTCAGAAGGAAAGAAAGCACAGAGCCCCAGATTTTATGTTGTCCTGGAGAGCTTGCAGAGAACTGGGGAAAGGCAGGCAGAGAATTCCCTGCTAGCACCTTCTCTGTGCCTGGGAAGCAGAAGTGTTCACATTGCTTCGCAGAATCGCTTTTGTGCAGAAAACAGTAACACTTGTTCAGAACGAAAGAAAGCACAGAGCCCCAGATTCTATGTTGTCCTGGAGAGCTTGCAGAGCACTGGGGAAAGGCAGGCAGAGAATTCCCTGCTAGCACCTTCTCTGTGCCTGGGAAGCAGAAGTGTTCACATTGCTTCGCAGAATCGCTTTTGTGCAGAAAACAGTAACACTTGTTCAGAACGAAAGAAAGCACAGAGCCCCAGATTCTATGTTGTCCTGGAGAGCTTGCAGAGCACTGGGGAAAGGCAGGCAGAGAATTCCCTGCTAGCACCTTCTCTGTGCCTGTTCACATTGCTTCGCAGAATCGCTTTTGTGCAGAAAACAGTAACACTTGTTCAGAACGAAAGAAAGCACAGAGCCCCAGATTCTATGTTGTCCTGGAGAGCTTGCAGAGCACTGGGGAAAGGCAGGCAGAGAATTCCCTGCTAGCACCTTCTCTGTGCCTGGGAAGCAGAAGTGTTCACATTGCTTCGCAAGAATCGCTTTTGTGCAGAAAACACTAACACTTGTTCAGAAGGAAAGAAAGCACAGAGCCCCAGATTTTATGTTGTCCTGGAGAGCTTGCAGAGCACTGGGGAAAGGCAGGCAGAGAATTCCCTGCTGGCACCTTCTCTGTGCCTGGGAAGCAGAAGTGTTCACATTGCTTCGCAAGAATCGCTTTTGTGCAGAAAACACTAACACTTGTTCAGAAGGAAAGAAAGCACAGAGCCCCAGATTTTATGTTGTCCTGGAGAGCTTGCAGAGCACTGGGGAAAGGCAGGCAGAGAATTCCCTGCTAGCACCTTCTCTGTGCCTGGGAAGCAGAAGTGTTCACATTGCTTCGCAGAATCGCTTTTGTGCAGAAAACAGTAACACTTGTTCAGAACGAAAGAAAGCACAGAGCCCCAGATTCTATGTTGTCCTGGAGAGCTTGCAGAGCACTGGGGAAAGGCAGGCAGAGAATTCCCTGATAGCACCTTCTCTGTGCCTGTTCACATTGCTTCGCAGAATCGCTTTTGTGCAGAAAACACTAACACTTGTTCAGAACGAAAGAAAGCACAGAGCCCCAGATTCTATGTTGTCCTGGAGAGCTTGCAGAGCACTGGGGAAAGGCAGGCAGAGAATTCCCTGCTAGCACCTTCTCTGTGCCTGTTCACATTGCTTCGCAGAATCGCTTTTGTGCAGAAAACAGTAACACTTGTTCAGAAGGAAAGAAAGCACAGAGCCCCAGATTCTATGTTGTCCTGGAGAGCTTGCAGAGCACTGGGGAAAGGCAGGCAGAGAATTCCCTGCTAGCACCTTCTCTGTGCCTGGGAAGCAGAAGTGTTCACATTGCTTCGCAAGAATCGCTTTTGTGCAGAAAACACTAACACTTGTTCAGAAGGAAAGAAAGCACAGAGCCCCAGATTTTATGTTGTCCTGGAGAGCTTGCAGAGCACTGGGGAAAGGCAGGCAGAGAATTCCCTGCTAGCACCTTCTCTGTGCCTGGGAAGCAGAAGTGTTCACATTGCTTCGCAAGAATCGCTTTTGTGCAGAAAACAGTAACACTTGTTCAGAAGGAAAGAAAGCACAGAGCCCCAGATTTTATGTTGTCCTGGAGAGCTTGCAGAGCACTGGGGAAAGGCAGGCAGAGAATTCCCTGATAGCACCTTCTCTGTGCCTGGGAAGCAGAAGTGTTCACATTGCTTCGCAAGAATCGCTTTTGTGCAGAAAACACTAACACTTGTTCAGAAGGAAAGAAAGCACAGAGCCCCAGATTTTATGTTGTCCTGGAGAGCTTGCAGAGCACTGGGGAAAGGCAGGCAGAGAATTCCCTGCTAGCACCTTCTCTGTGCCTGTTCACATTGCTTCGCAGAATCGCTTTTGTGCAGAAAACAGTAACACTTGTTCAGAACGAAAGAAAGCACAGAGCCCCAGATTCTATGTTGTCCTGGAGAGCTTGCAGAGCACTGGGGAAAGGCAGGCAGAGAATTCCCTGCTAGCACCTTCTCTGTGCCTGGGAAGCAGAAGTGTTCACATTGCTTCGCAAGAATCGCTTTTGTGCAGAAAACAGTAACACTTGTTAAGAACGAAAGAAAGCACAGAGCCCCATATTCTATGTTGTCCTGGAGAGCTTGCAGAGCACTGGGGAAAGGCAGGCAGAGAATTCCCTGCTAGCACCTTCTCTGTGCCTGGGAAGCAGAAGTGTTCACATTGCTTCGCAAGAATCGCTTTTGTGCAGAAAACACTAACACTTGTTCAGAAGGAAAGAAAGCACAGAGCCCCAGATTCTATGTTGTCCTGGAGAGCTTGCAGAGCACTGGGGAAAGGCAGGCAGAGAATTCCCTGCTAGCACCTTCTCTGTGCCTGTTCACATTGCTTCGCAGAATCGCTTTTGTGCAGAAAACAGTAACACTTGTTCAGAACGAAAGAAAGCACAGAGCCCCAGATTCTATGTTGTCCTGGAGAGCTTGCAGAGCACTGGGGAAAGGCAGGCAGAGAATTCCCTGCTAGCACCTTCTCTGTGCCTGGGAAGCAGAAGTGTTCACATTGCTTCGCAGAATCGCTTTTGTGCAGAAAACAGTAACACTTGTTCAGAACGAAAGAAAGCACAGAGCCCCAGATTCTATGTTGTCCTGGAGAGCTTGCAGAGCACTGGGGAAAGGCAGGCAGAGAATTCACTGCTAGCACCTTCTCTGTGCCTGTTCACATTCCTTCGCAGAATCGCTTTTGTGCAGAAAACTGTAACACTTGTTCAGAAGGAAAGAAAGCACAGAGCCCCAGATTTTATGTTGTCCTGGAGAGCTTGCAGAGCACTGGGGAAAGGCAGGCAGAGAATTCCCTGATAGCAGCTTCTCTGTGCCTGGGAAGCAGAAGTGTTCACATTGCTTCGCAAGAATCGCTTTTGTGCAGAAAACACTAACACTTGTTCAGAAGGAAAGAAAGCACAGAGCCCCAGATTTTATGTTGTCCTGGAGAGCTTGCAGAGCACTGGGGAAAGGCAGGCAGAGAATTCCCTGCTGGCACCTTCTCTGTGCCTGTTCACATTGCTTCGCAGAATCGCTTTTGTGCAGAAAACAGTAACACTTGTTCAGAAGGAAAGAAAGCACAGAGCCCCAGATTCTATGTTGTCCTGGAGAGCTTGCAGAGCACTGGGGAAAGGCAGGCAGAGAATTCCCTGCTAGCACCTTCTCTGTGCCTGGGAAGCAGAAGTGTTCACATTGCTTCGCAGAATCGCTTTTGTGCAGAAAACAGTAACACTTGTTCAGAACGAAAGAAAGCACAGAGCCCCAGATTCTATGTTGTCCTGGAGAGCTTGCAGAGCACTGGGGAAAGGCAGGCAGAGAATTCACTGCTAGCACCTTCTCTGTGCCTGTTCACATTCCTTCGCAGAATCGCTTTTGTGCAGAAAACTGTAACACTTGTTCAGAAGGAAAGAAAGCACAGAGCCCCAGATTTTATGTTGTCCTGGAGAGCTTGCAGAGCACTGGGGAAAGGCAGGCAGAGAATTCCCTGATAGCAGCTTCTCTGTGCCTGGGAAGCAGAAGTGTTCACATTGCTTCGCAAGAATCGCTTTTGTGCAGAAAACACTAACACTTGTTCAGAAGGAAAGAAAGCACAGAGCCCCAGATTTTATGTTGTCCTGGAGAGCTTGCAGAGCACTGGGGAAAGGCAGGCAGAGAATTCCCTGCTGGCACCTTCTCTGTGCCTGTTCACATTGCTTCGCAGAATCGCTTTTGTGCAGAAAACAGTAACACTTGTTCAGAAGGAAAGAAAGCACAGAGCCCCAGATTTGCTGTTGTCCTGGAGAGCTTGCAGAGCACTGGGGAAAGGCAGGCAGAGAATTCCCTGCTAGCACCTTCTCTGTGCCTGGGAAGCAGAAGTGTTCACATTGCTTCGCAAGAATCGCTTTTGTGCAGAAAACACTAACACTTGTTCAGAAGGAAAGAAAGCACAGAGCCCCAGATTTTATGTTGTCCTGGAGAGCTTGCAGAGCACTGGGGAAAGGCAGGCAGAGAATTCCCTCCTAGCACCTTCTCTGTGCCTGTTCACATTGCTTCGCAGAATCGCTTTTGTGCAGAAAACAGTAACACTTGTTCAGAACGAAGGAAAGCACAGAGCCCCAGATTCTATGTTGTCCTGGAGAGCTTGCAGAGCACTGGGGAAAGGCAGGCAGAGAATTCCCTGCTAGCACCTTCTCTGTGCCTGGGAAGCAGAAGTGTTCACATTGCTTCGCAAGAATCGCTTTTGTGCAGAAAACAGTAACACTTGTTCAGAACGAAAGAAAGCACAGAGCCCCAGATTCTATGTTGTCCTGGAGAGCTTGCAGAGCACTGGGGAAAGGCAGGCAGAGAATTCCCTGCTAGCACCTTCTCTGTGCCTGGGAAGCAGAAGTGTTCACATTGCTTCGCAAGAATCGCTTTTGTGCAGAAAACACTAACACTTGTTCAGAAGGAAAGAAAGCACAGAGCCCCAGATTTTATGTTGTCCTGGAGAGCTTGCAGAGCACTGGGGAAAGGCAGGCAGAGAATTCCCTCCTAGCACCTTCTCTGTGCCTGTTCACATTGCTTCGCAGAATCGCTTTTGTGCAGAAAACAGTAACACTTGTTCAGAACGAAGGAAAGCACAGAGCCCCAGATTCTATGTTGTCCTGGAGAGCTTGCAGAGCACTGGGGAAAGGCAGGCAGAGAATTCCCTGCTAGCACCTTCTCTGTGCCTGGGAAGCAGAAGTGTTCACATTGCTTCGCAAGAATCGCTTTTGTGCAGAAAACACTAACACTTGTTCAGAAGGAAAGAAAGCACAGAGCCCCAGATTTTATGTTGTCCTGGAGAGCTTGCAGAGCACTGGGGAAAGGCAGGCAGAGAATTCCTTGCTAGCACCTTCTCTGTGCCTGGGAAGCAGAAGTGTTCACATTGCTTCGCAAGAATCGCTTTTGTGCAGAAAACACTAACACTTGTTCAGAACGAAAGAAAGCACAGAGCCCCAGATTCTATGTTGTCCTGGAGAGCTTGCAGAGCACTGGGGAAAGGCAGGCAGAGCATTCCCTGCTAGCACCTTCTCTGTGCCTGGGAAGCAGAAGTGTTCACATTGCTTCGCAAGAATCGCTTTTGTGCAGAAAACAGTAACACTTGTTAAGAACGAAAGAAAGCACAGAGCCCCATATTCTATGTTGTCCTGGAGAGCTTGCAGAGCACTGGGGAAAGGCAGGCAGAGAATTCCCTGCTAGCACCTTCTCTGTGCCTGGGAAGCAGAAGTGTTCACATTGCTTCGCAAGAATCGCTTTTGTGCAGAAAACACTAACACTTGTTCAGAAGGAAAGAAAGCACAGAGCCCCAGATTCTATGTTGTCCTGGAGAGCTTGCAGAGCACTGGGGAAAGGCAGGCAGAGAATTCCCTGCTAGCACCTTCTCTGTGCCTGTTCACATTGCTTCGCAGAATCGCTTTTGTGCAGAAAACAGTAACACTTGTTCAGAACGAAAGAAAGCACAGAGCCCCAGATTCTATGTTGTCCTGGAGAGCTTGCAGAGCACTGGGGAAAGGCAGGCAGAGAATTCCCTGCTAGCACCTTCTCTGTGCCTGGGAAGCAGAAGTGTTCACATTGCTTCGCAGAATCGCTTTTGTGCAGAAAACAGTAACACTTGTTCAGAACGAAAGAAAGCACAGAGCCCCAGATTCTATGTTGTCCTGGAGAGCTTGCAGAGCACTGGGGAAAGGCAGGCAGAGAATTCACTGCTAGCACCTTCTCTGTGCCTGTTCACATTCCTTCGCAGAATCGCTTTTGTGCAGAAAACTGTAACACTTGTTCAGAAGGAAAGAAAGCACAGAGCCCCAGATTTTATGTTGTCCTGGAGAGCTTGCAGAGCACTGGGGAAAGGCAGGCAGAGAATTCCCTGCTAGCACCTTCTCTGTGCCTGGGAAGCAGAAGTGTTCACATTGCTTCGCAAGAATCGCTTTTGTGCAGAAAACACTAACACTTGTTCAGAAGGAAAGAAAGCACAGAGCCCCAGATTTTATGTTGTCCTGGAGAGCTTGCAGAGCACTGGGGAAAGGCAGGCAGAGAATTCCCTGCTGGCACCTTCTCTGTGCCTGTTCACATTGCTTCGCAGAATCGCTTTTGTGCAGAAAACAGTAACACTTGTTCAGAAGGAAAGAAAGCACAGAGCCCCAGATTCTATGTTGTCCTGGAGAGCTTGCAGAGCACTGGGGAAAGGCAGGCAGAGAATTCCCTGCTAGCACCTTCTCTGTGCCTGGGAAGCAGAAGTGTTCACATTGCTTCGCAGAATCGCTTTTGTGCAGAAAACAGTAACACTTGTTCAGAACGAAAGAAAGCACAGAGCCCCAGATTCTATGTTGTCCTGGAGAGCTTGCAGAGCACTGGGGAAAGGCAGGCAGAGAATTCACTGCTAGCACCTTCTCTGTGCCTGTTCACATTCCTTCGCAGAATCGCTTTTGTGCAGAAAACTGTAACACTTGTTCAGAAGGAAAGAAAGCACAGAGCCCCAGATTTTATGTTGTCCTGGAGAGCTTGCAGAGCACTGGGGAAAGGCAGGCAGAGAATTCCCTGATAGCAGCTTCTCTGTGCCTGGGAAGCAGAAGTGTTCACATTGCTTCGCAAGAATCGCTTTTGTGCAGAAAACACTAACACTTGTTCAGAAGGAAAGAAAGCACAGAGCCCCAGATTTTATGTTGTCCTGGAGAGCTTGCAGAGCACTGGGGAAAGGCAGGCAGAGAATTCCCTGCTGGCACCTTCTCTGTGCCTGTTCACATTGCTTCGCAGAATCGCTTTTGTGCAGAAAACAGTAACACTTGTTCAGAAGGAAAGAAAGCACAGAGCCCCAGATTTGCTGTTGTCCTGGAGAGCTTGCAGAGCACTGGGGAAAGGCAGGCAGAGAATTCCCTGCTAGCACCTTCTCTGTGCCTGGGAAGCAGAAGTGTTCACATTGCTTCGCAAGAATCGCTTTTGTGCAGAAAACAGTAACACTTGTTCAGAACGAAAGAAAGCACAGAGCCCCAGATTCTATGTTGTCCTGGAGAGCTTGCAGAGCACTGGGGAAAGGCAGGCAGAGAATTCCCTGCTAGCACCTTCTCTGTGCCTGGGAAGCAGAAGTGTTCACATTGCTTCGCAAGAATCGCTTTTGTGCAGAAAACACTAACACTTGTTCAGAAGGAAAGAAAGCACAGAGCCCCAGATTTTATGTTGTCCTGGAGAGCTTGCAGAGCACTGGGGAAAGGCAGGCAGAGAATTCCCTCCTAGCACCTTCTCTGTGCCTGTTCACATTGCTTCGCAGAATCGCTTTTGTGCAGAAAACAGTAACACTTGTTCAGAACGAAGGAAAGCACAGAGCCCCAGATTCTATGTTGTCCTGGAGAGCTTGCAGAGCACTGGGGAAAGGCAGGCAGAGAATTCCCTGCTAGCACCTTCTCTGTGCCTGGGAAGCAGAAGTGTTCACATTGCTTCGCAAGAATCGCTTTTGTGCAGAAAACAGTAACACTTGTTCAGAACGAAAGAAAGCACAGAGCCCCAGATTCTATGTTGTCCTGGAGAGCTTGCAGAGCACTGGGGAAAGGCAGGCAGAGAATTCCCTGCTAGCACCTTCTCTGTGCCTGGGAAGCAGAAGTGTTCACATTGCTTCGCAAGAATCGCTTTTGTGCAGAAAACACTAACACTTGTTCAGAAGGAAAGAAAGCACAGAGCCCCAGATTTTATGTTGTCCTGGAGAGCTTGCAGAGCACTGGGGAAAGGCAGGCAGAGAATTCCCTCCTAGCACCTTCTCTGTGCCTGTTCACATTGCTTCGCAGAATCGCTTTTGTGCAGAAAACAGTAACACTTGTTCAGAACGAAGGAAAGCACAGAGCCCCAGATTCTATGTTGTCCTGGAGAGCTTGCAGAGCACTGGGGAAAGGCAGGCAGAGAATTCCCTGCTAGCACCTTCTCTGTGCCTGGGAAGCAGAAGTGTTCACATTGCTTCGCAAGAATCGCTTTTGTGCAGAAAACACTAACACTTGTTCAGAAGGAAAGAAAGCACAGAGCCCCAGATTTTATGTTGTCCTGGAGAGCTTGCAGAGCACTGGGGAAAGGCAGGCAGAGAATTCCTTGCTAGCACCTTCTCTGTGCCTGGGAAGCAGAAGTGTTCACATTGCTTCGCAAGAATCGCTTTTGTGCAGAAAACACTAACACTTGTTCAGAACGAAAGAAAGCACAGAGCCCCAGATTCTATGTTGTCCTGGAGAGCTTGCAGAGCACTGGGGAAAGGCAGGCAGAGAATTCCCTGATAGCACCTTCTCTGTGCCTGTTCACATTGCTTCGCAGAATCGCTTTTGTGCAGAAAACACTAACACTTGTTCAGAACGAAAGAAAGCACAGAGCCCCAGATTTTATGTTGTCCTGGAGAGCTTGCAGAGCACTGGGGAAAAGCAGGCAGAGAATTCCCTGCTAGCACCTTCTCTGTGCCTGTTCACATTGCTTCGCAGAATCGCTTTTGTGCAGAAAACAGTAACACTTGTTCAGAAGGAAAGAAAGCACAGAGCCCCAGATTCTATGTTGTCCTGGAGAGCTTGCAGAGCACTGGGGAAAGGCAGGCAGAGAATTCCCTGCTAGCACCTTCTCTGTGCCTGGGAAGCAGAAGTGTTCACATTGCTTCGCAAGAATCGCTTTTGTGCAGAAAACACTAACACTTGTTCAGAAGGAAAGAAAGCACAGAGCCCCAGATTTTATGTTGTCCTGGAGAGCTTGCAGAGCACTGGGGAAAGGCAGGCAGAGAATTCCCTGCTGGCACCTTCTCTGTGCCTGTTCACATTGCTTCGCAGAATCGCTTTTGTGCAGAAAACAGTAACACTTGTTCAGAAGGAAAGAAAGCACAGAGCCCCAGATTCTATGTTGTCCTGGAGAGCTTGCAGAGCACTGGGGAAAGGCAGGCAGAGAATTCCCTGCTAGCACCTTCTCTGTGCCTGGGAAGCAGAAGTGTTCACATTGCTTCGCAAGAATCGCTTTTGTGCAGAAAACACTAACACTTGTTCAGAAGGAAAGAAAGCACAGAGCCCCAGATTTTATGTTGTCCTGGAGAGCTTGCAGAGCACTGGGGAAAGGCAGGCAGAGAATTCCCTGATAGCACCTTCTCTGTGCCTGGGAAGCAGAAGTGTTCACATTGCTTCGCAGAATCGCTTTTGTGCAGAAAACAGTAACACTTGTTCAGAACGAAAGAAAGCACAGAGCCCCAGATTTTATGTTGTCCTGGAGAGCTTGCAGAGCACTGGGGAAAGGCAGGCAGAGAATTCCCTGCTGGCACCTTCTCTGTGCCTGTTCACATTGCTTCGCAGAATCGCTTTTGTGCAGAAAACAGTAACACTTGTTCAGAACGAAAGAAAGCACAGAGCCCCAGATTCTATGTTGTCCTGGAGAGCTTGCAGAGCACTGGGGAAAGGCAGGCAGAGAATTCCCTGCTAGCACCTTCTCTGTGCCTGGGAAGCAGAAGTGTTCACATTGCTTCGCAGAATCGCTTTTGTGCAGAAAAGAGTAACACTTGTTCAGAACGAAAGAAAGCACAGAGCCCCAGATTCTATGTTGTCCTGGAGAGCTTGCAGAGCACTGGGGAAAGGCAGGCAGAGAATTCCCTGCTAGCACCTTCTCTGTGCCTGGGAAGCAGAAGTGTTCACATTGCTTCGCAGAATCGCTTTTGTGCAGAAAAGAGTAACACTTGTTCAGAACGAAAGAAAGCACAGAGCCCCAGATTCTATGTTGTCCTGGAGAGCTTGCAGAGCACTGGGGAAAGGCAGGCAGAGAATTCCCTGCTAGCACCTTCTCTGTGCCTGTTCACATTGCTTCGCAGACTCGCTTTTGTGCAGAAAACAGTAACACTTGTTCAGAACGAAAGAAAGCACAGAGCCCCAGATTCTATGTTGTCCTGGAGAGCTTGCAGAGCACTGGGGAAAGGCAGGCAGAGAATTCCCTGCTAGCACCTTCTCTGTGCCTGGGAAGCAGAAGTGTTCACATTGCTTCGCAAGAATCGCTTTTGTGCAGAAAACACTAACACTTGTTCAGAAGGAAAGAAAGCACAGAGCCCCAGATTTTATGTTGTCCTGGAGAGCTTGCAGAGCACTGGGGAAAGGCAGGCAGAGAATTCCCTGCTGGCACCTTCTCTGTGCCTGTTCACATTGCTTCGCAGAATCGCTTTTGTGCAGAAAACAGTAACACTTGTTCAGAACGAAAGAAAGCACAGAGCCCCAGATTCTATGTTGTCCTGGAGAGCTTGCAGAACACTGGGGAAAGGCAGGCAGAGAATTCCCTGCTAGCACCTTCTCTGTGCCTGGGAAGCAGAAGTGTTCACATTGCTTCGCAGAATCGCCTTTGTGCAGAAAACAGTAACACTTGTTCAGAACGAAAGAAAGCACAGAGCCCCAGATTCTATGTTGTCCTGGAGAGCTTGCAGAGCACTGGGGAAAGGCAGGCAGAGAATTCCCTGCTAGCACCTTCTCTGTGCCTGGGAAGCAGAAGTGTTCACATTACTTCGCAGAATCGCTTTTGTGCAGAAAACACTAACACTTGTTCAGAACAAAAGAAAGCACAGAGCCCCAGATTTGCTGTTGTTCTGGAGAGCTTGCAGAGCACTGGGGAAAGGCAGGCAGAGAATTCCCTGCTAGCACCTTCTCTGTGCCTGGGAAGCAGAAGTGTTCACATTGCTTCGCAGAATCGCCTTTGTGCAGAAAACACTAACACTTGTTCAGAACAAAAGAAAGCACAGAGCCCCAGATTTGCTGTTGTTCTGGAGAGCTTGCAGAGCACTGGGGAAAGGCAGGCAGAGAATTCCCTGTTAGCACCTTCTCTGTGCCTGGGAAGCAGAAGTGTTCACATTGCTTCGCAGAATCGCCTTTGTGCAGAAAACACTAACACTTGTTCAGAACAAAAGAAAGCACAGAGCCCCAGATTCTATGTTGTCCTGGAGAGCTTGCAGAGCACTGGGGAAAGGCAGGCAGAGAATTCCCTGCTAGCACCTTCTCTGTGCCTGGGAAGCAGAAGTGTTCACATTGCTTCGCAGAATCGCTTTTCTGCAGAAAACACTAACACTTGTTCAGAACAAAAGAAAGCACAGAGCCCCAGATTTGCTGTTGTTCTGGAGAGCTTGCAGAGCACTGGGGAAAGGCAGGCAGAGAATTCCCTGCTAGCACCTTCTCTGTGCCTGGGAAGCAGAAGTGTTCACATTGCTTCGCAAGAATCGCTTTTGTGCAGAAAACACTAACACTTGTTCAGAAGGAAAGAAAGCACAGAGCCCCAGATTTTATGTTGTCCTGGAGAGCTTGCAGAGCACTGGGGAAAGGCAGGCAGAGAATTCCCTGCTAGCACCTTCTCTGTGCCTGGGAAGCAGAAGTGTTCACATTGCTTCGCAGAATCGCTTTTGTGCAGAAAAGAGTAACACTTGTTCAGAACGAAAGAAAGCACAGAGCCCCAGATTCTATGTTGTCCTGGAGAGCTTGCAGAGCACTGGGGAAAGGCAGGCAGAGAATTCCCTGCTAGCACCTTCTCTGTGCCTGGGAATCAGAAGTGTTCACATTACTTCGCAGAATCGCTTTTGTGCAGAAAACACTAACACTTGTTCAGAAGGAAAGAAAGCACAGAGCCCCAGATTTTATGTTGTCCTGGAGAGCTTGCAGAGCACTGGGGAAAGGCAGGCAGAGAATTCCCTGCTAGCACCTTCTCTGTGCCTGGGAAGCAGAAGTGTTCACATTGCTTCGCAGAATCGCTTTTGTGCAGAAAACAGTAACACTTGTTCAGAACGAAAGAAAGCACAGAGCCCCAGATTCTATGTTGTCCTGGAGAGCTTGCAGAGCACTGGGGAAAGGCAGGCAGAGAATTCCCTGCTAGCACCTTCTCTGTGCCTGTTCACATTGCTTCGCAGACTCGCTTTTGTGCAGAAAACAGTAACACTTGTTCAGAACGAAAGAAAGCACAGAGCCCCAGATTCTATGTTGTCCTGGAGAGCTTGCAGAGCACTGGGGAAAGGCAGGCAGAGAATTCCCTGCTAGCACCTTCTCTGTGCCTGGGAAGCAGAAGTGTTCACATTGCTTCGCAAGAATCGCTTTTGTGCAGAAAACACTAACACTTGTTCAGAAGGAAAGAAAGCACAGAGCCCCAGATTTTATGTTGTCCTGGAGAGCTTGCAGAGCACTGGGGAAAGGCAGGCAGAGAATTCCCTGATAGCACCTTCTCTGTGCCTGGGAAGCAGAAGTGTTCACATTGCTTCGCAAGAATCGCTTTTGTGCAGAAAACACTAACACTTGTTCAGAAGGAAAGAAAGCACAGAGCCCCAGATTTTATGTTGTCCTGGAGAGCTTGCAGAGCACTGGGGAAAGGCAGGCAGAGAATTCCCTGCTGGCACCTTCTCTGTGCCTGTTCACATTGCTTCGCAGAATCGCTTTTGTGCAGAAAACAGTAACACTTGTTCAGAAGGAAAGAAAGCACAGAGCCCCAGATTCTATGTTGTCCTGGAGAGCTTGCAGAGCACTGGGGAAAGGCAGGCAGAGAATTCCCTGCTAGCACCTTCTCTGTGCCTGGGAAGCAGAAGTGTTCACATTGCTTCGCAAGAATCGCTTTTGTGCAGAAAACACTAACACTTGTTCAGAAGGAAAGAAAGCACAGAGCCCCAGATTTTATGTTGTCCTGGAGAGCTTGCAGAGCACTGGGGAAAGGCAGGCAGAGAATTCCCTGCTAGCACCTTCTCTGTGCCTGTTCACATTGCTTCGCAGAATCGCTTTTGTGCAGAAAACAGTAACACTTGTTCAGAAGGAAAGAAAGCACAGAGCCCCAGATTCTATGTTGTCCTGGAGAGCTTGCAGAGCACTGGGGAAAGGCAGGCAGAGAATTCCCTGCTAGCACCTTCTCTGTGCCTGGGAAGCAGAAGTGTTCACATTGCTTCGCAAGAATCGCTTTTGTGCAGAAAACACTAACACTTGTTCAGAAGGAAAGAAAGCACAGAGCCCCAGATTTTATGTTGTCCTGGAGAGCTTGCAGAGCACTGGGGAAAGGCAGGCAGAGAATTCCCTGCTAGCACCTTCTCTGTGCCTGGGAAGCAGAAGTGTTCACATTGCTTCGCAGAATCGCTTTTGTGCAGAAAAGAGTAACACTTGTTCAGAACGAAAGAAAGCACAGAGCCCCAGATTCTATGTTGTCCTGGAGAGCTTGCAGAGCACTGGGGAAAGGCAGGCAGAGAATTCCCTGCTAGCACCTTCTCTGTGCCTGTTCACATTGCTTCGCAGACTCGCTTTTGTGCAGAAAACAGTAACACTTGTTCAGAACGAAAGAAAGCACAGAGCCCCAGATTCTATGTTGTCCTGGAGAGCTTGCAGAGCACTGGGGAAAGGCAGGCAGAGAATTCCCTGCTAGCACCTTCTCTGTGCCTGGGAAGCAGAAGTGTTCACATTGCTTCGCAAGAATCGCTTTTGTGCAGAAAACACTAACACTTGTTCAGAAGGAAAGAAAGCACAGAGCCCCAGATTTTATGTTGTCCTGGAGAGCTTGCAGAGCACTGGGGAAAGGCAGGCAGAGAATTCCCTGCTGGCACCTTCTCTGTGCCTGTTCACATTGCTTCGCAGAATCGCTTTTGTGCAGAAAACAGTAACACTTGTTCAGAACGAAAGAAAGCACAGAGCCCCAGATTCTATGTTGTCCTGGAGAGCTTGCAGAGCACTGGGGAAAGGCAGGCAGAGAATTCCCTGCTAGCACCTTCTCTGTGCCTGGGAAGCGGAAGTGTTCACATTGCTTCGCAAGAATCGCTTTTGTGCAGAAAACACTAACACTTGTTCAGAAGGAAAGAAAGCACAGAGCCCCAGATTTTATGTTGTCCTGGAGAGCTTGCAGAGCACTGGGGAAAGGCAGGCAGAGAATTCCCTGCTAGCACCTTCTCTGTGCCTGGGAAGCAGAAGTGTTCACATTGCTTCGCAGAATCGCTTTTGTGCAGAAAACAGTAACACTTGTTCAGAACGAAAGAAAGCACAGAGCCCCAGATTCTATGTTGTCCTGGAGAGCTTGCAGAGCACTGGGGAAAGGCAGGCAGAGAATTCCCTGCTAGCACCTTCTCTGTGCCTGTTCACATTGCTTCGCAGACTCGCTTTTGTGCAGAAAACAGTAACACTTGTTCAGAACGAAAGAAAGCACAGAGCCCCAGATTCTATGTTGTCCTGGAGAGCTTGCAGAGCACTGGGGAAAGGCAGGCAGAGAATTCCCTGCTAGCACCTTCTCTGTGCCTGGGAAGCAGAAGTGTTCACATTGCTTCGCAAGAATCGCTTTTGTGCAGAAAACACTAACACTTGTTCAGAAGGAAAGAAAGCACAGAGCCCCAGATTTTATGTTGTCCTGGAGAGCTTGCAGAGCACTGGGGAAAGGCAGGCAGAGAATTCCCTGATAGCACCTTCTCTGTGCCTGGGAAGCAGAAGTGTTCACATTGCTTCGCAAGAATCGCTTTTGTGCAGAAAACACTAACACTTGTTCAGAAGGAAAGAAAGCACAGAGCCCCAGATTTTATGTTGTCCTGGAGAGCTTGCAGAGCACTGGGGAAAGGCAGGCAGAGAATTCCCTGCTGGCACCTTCTCTGTGCCTGTTCACATTGCTTCGCAGAATCGCTTTTGTGCAGAAAACAGTAACACTTGTTCAGAAGGAAAGAAAGCACAGAGCCCCAGATTCTATGTTGTCCTGGAGAGCTTGCAGAGCACTGGGGAAAGGCAGGCAGAGAATTCCCTGCTAGCACCTTCTCTGTGCCTGGGAAGCAGAAGTGTTCACATTGCTTCGCAAGAATCGCTTTTGTGCAGAAAACACTAACACTTGTTCAGAAGGAAAGAAAGCACAGAGCCCCAGATTTTATGTTGTCCTGGAGAGCTTGCAGAGCACTGGGGAAAGGCAGGCAGAGAATTCCCTGCTAGCACCTTCTCTGTGCCTGTTCACATTGCTTCGCAGAATCGCTTTTGTGCAGAAAACAGTAACACTTGTTCAGAAGGAAAGAAAGCACAGAGCCCCAGATTCTATGTTGTCCTGGAGAGCTTGCAGAGCACTGGGGAAAGGCAGGCAGAGAATTCCCTGCTAGCACCTTCTCTGTGCCTGGGAAGCAGAAGTGTTCACATTGCTTCGCAAGAATCGCTTTTGTGCAGAAAACACTAACACTTGTTCAGAAGGAAAGAAAGCACAGAGCCCCAGATTTTATGTTGTCCTGGAGAGCTTGCAGAGCACTGGGGAAAGGCAGGCAGAGAATTCCCTGCTAGCACCTTCTCTGTGCCTGGGAAGCAGAAGTGTTCACATTGCTTCGCAGAATCGCTTTTGTGCAGAAAAGAGTAACACTTGTTCAGAACGAAAGAAAGCACAGAGCCCCAGATTCTATGTTGTCCTGGAGAGCTTGCAGAGCACTGGGGAAAGGCAGGCAGAGAATTCCCTGCTAGCACCTTCTCTGTGCCTGTTCACATTGCTTCGCAGACTCGCTTTTGTGCAGAAAACAGTAACACTTGTTCAGAACGAAAGAAAGCACAGAGCCCCAGATTCTATGTTGTCCTGGAGAGCTTGCAGAGCACTGGGGAAAGGCAGGCAGAGAATTCCCTGCTAGCACCTTCTCTGTGCCTGGGAAGCAGAAGTGTTCACATTGCTTCGCAAGAATCGCTTTTGTGCAGAAAACACTAACACTTGTTCAGAAGGAAAGAAAGCACAGAGCCCCAGATTTTATGTTGTCCTGGAGAGCTTGCAGAGCACTGGGGAAAGGCAGGCAGAGAATTCCCTGCTGGCACCTTCTCTGTGCCTGTTCACATTGCTTCGCAGAATCGCTTTTGTGCAGAAAACAGTAACACTTGTTCAGAACGAAAGAAAGCACAGAGCCCCAGATTCTATGTTGTCCTGGAGAGCTTGCAGAGCACTGGGGAAAGGCAGGCAGAGAATTCCCTGCTAGCACCTTCTCTGTGCCTGGGAAGCGGAAGTGTTCACATTGCTTCGCAAGAATCGCTTTTGTGCAGAAAACAGTAACACTTGTTCAGAAGGAAAGAAAGCACAGAGCCCCAGATTTTATGTTGTCCTGGAGAGCTTGCAGAGCACTGGGGAAAGGCAGGCAGAGAATTCCCTGCTAGCACCTTCTCTGTGCCTGGGAAGCAGAAGTGTTCACATTGCTTCGCAGAATCGCTTTTGTGCAGAAAACAGTAACACTTGTTCAGAACGAAAGAAAGCACAGAGCCCCAGATTCTATGTTGTCCTGGAGAGCTTGCAGAGCACTGGGGAAAGGCAGGCAGAGAATTCCCTGCTAGCACCTTCTCTGTGCCTGGGAAGCAGAAGTGTTCACATTGCTTCGCAGAATCGCTTTTGTGCAGAAAAGAGTAACACTTGTTCAGAACGAAAGAAAGCACAGAGCCCCAGATTCTATGTTGTCCTGGAGAGCTTGCAGAGCACTGGGGAAAGGCAGGCAGAGAATTCCCTGCTAGCACCTTCTCTGTGCCTGTTCACATTGCTTCGCAGAATCGCTTTTGTGCAGAAAACAGTAACACTTGTTCAGAACGAAAGAAAGCACAGAGCCCCAGATTCTATGTTGTCCTGGAGAGCTTGCAGAGCACTGGGGAAAGGCAGGCAGAGAATTCCCTGCTAGCACCTTCTCTGTGCCTGGGAAGCAGAAGTGTTCACATTGCTTCGCAAGAATCGCTTTTGTGCAGAAAACACTAACACTTGTTCAGAACGAAAGAAAGCACAGAGCCCCAGATTTTATGTTGTCCTGGAGAGCTTGCAGAGCACTGGGGAAAGGCAGGCAGAGAATTCCCTGCTAGCACCTTCTCTGTGCCTGGGAAGCAGAAGTGTTCACATTGCTTCGCAGAATCGCTTTTGTGCAGAAAACAGTAACACTTGTTCAGAACGAAAGAAAGCACAGAGCCCCAGATTCTATGTTGTCCTGGAGAGCTTGCAGAGCACTGGGGAAAGGCAGGCAGAGAATTCCCTGCTAGCACCTTCTCTGTGCCTGGGAAGCAGAAGTGTTCACATTGCTTCGCAGAATCGCTTTTGTGCAGAAAACAGTAACACTTGTTCAGAACGAAAGAAAGCACAGAGCCCCAGATTCTATGTTGTCCTGGAGAGCTTGCAGAGCACTGGGGAAAGGCAGGCAGAGAATTCCCTGCTAGCACCTTCTCTGTGCCTGTTCACATTGCTTCGCAGAATCGCTTTTGTGCAGAAAACAGTAACACTTGTTCAGAACGAAAGAAAGCACAGAGCCCCAGATTCTATGTTGTCCTGGAGAGCTTGCAGAGCACTGGGGAAAGGCAGGCAGAGAATTCCCTGCTAGCACCTTCTCTGTGCCTGGGAAGCAGAAGTGTTCACATTGCTTCGCAAGAATCGCTTTTGTGCAGAAAACACTAACACTTGTTCAGAAGGAAAGAAAGCACAGAGCCCCAGATTTTATGTTGTCCTGGAGAGCTTGCAGAGCACTGGGGAAAGGCAGGCAGAGAATTCCCTGCTGGCACCTTCTCTGTGCCTGGGAAGCAGAAGTGTTCACATTGCTTCGCAAGAATCGCTTTTGTGCAGAAAACACTAACACTTGTTCAGAAGGAAAGAAAGCACAGAGCCCCAGATTTTATGTTGTCCTGGAGAGCTTGCAGAGCACTGGGGAAAGGCAGGCAGAGAATTCCCTGCTAGCACCTTCTCTGTGCCTGGGAAGCAGAAGTGTTCACATTGCTTCGCAGAATCGCTTTTGTGCAGAAAACAGTAACACTTGTTCAGAAGGAAAGAAAGCACAGAGCCCCAGATTCTATGTTGTCCTGGAGAGCTTGCAGAGCACTGGGGAAAGGCAGGCAGAGAATTCCCTGCTAGCACCTTCTCTGTGCCTGTTCACATTGCTTCGCAGAATCGCTTTTGTGCAGAAAACAGTAACACTTGTTCAGAACGAAAGAAAGCACAGAGCCCCAGATTCTATGTTGTCCTGGAGAGCTTTCAGAGCACTGGGGAAAGGCAGGCAGAGAATTCCCTGCTAGCACCTTCTCTGTGCCTGGGAAGCAGAAGTGTTCACATTGCTTCGCAGAATCGCTTTTGTGCAGAAAACAGTAACACTTGTTCAGAACGAAAGAAAGCACAGAGCCCCAGATTCTATGTTGTCCTGGAGAGCTTGCAGAGCACTGGGGAAAGGCAGGCAGAGAATTCCCTGCTAGCACCTTCTCTGTGCCTGTTCACATTGCTTCGCAGAATCGCTTTTGTGCAGAAAACAGTAACACTTGTTCAGAACGAAAGAAAGCACAGAGCCCCAGATTCTATGTTGTCCTGGAGAGCTTGCAGAGCACTGGGGAAAGGCAGGCAGAGAATTCCCTGCTAGCACCTTCTCTGTGCCTGGGAAGCAGAAGTGTTCACATTGCTTCGTAAGAATCGCTTTTGTGCAGAAAACACTAACACTTGTTCAGAAGGAAAGAAAGCACAGAGCCCCAGATTTTATGTTGTCCTGGAGAGCTTGCAGAGCACTGGGGAAAGGCAGGCAGAGAATTCCCTGCTGGCACCTTCTCTGTGCCTGTTCACATTGCTTCGCAGAATCGCTTTTGTGCAGAAAACAGTAACACTTGTTCAGAAGGAAAGAAAGCACAGAGCCCCAGATTCTATGTTGTCCTGGAGAGCTTGCAGAGCACTGGGGAAAGGCAGGCAGAGAATTCCCTGCTAGCACCTTCTCTGTGCCTGGGAAGCAGAAGTGTTCACATTGCTTCGCAAGAATCGCTTTTGTGCAGAAAACACTAACACTTGTTCAGAAGGAAAGAAAGCACAGAGCCCCAGATTTTATGTTGTCCTGGAGAGCTTGCAGAGCACTGGGGAAAGGCAGGCAGAGAATTCCCTGCTAGCACCTTCTCTGTGCCTGGGAAGCAGAAGTGTTCACATTGCTTCGCAAGAATCGCTTTTGTGCAGAAAACACTAACACTTGTTCAGAAGGAAAGAAAGCACAGAGCCCCAGATTTTATGTTGTCCTGGAGAGCTTGCAGAGCACTGGGGAAAGGCAGGCAGAGAATTCCCTGCTAGCACCTTCTCTGTGCCTGTTCACATTGCTTCGCAGAATCGCTTTTGTGCAGAAAACACTAACACTTGTTCAGAAGGAAAGAAAGCACAGAGCCCCAGATTTCATGTTGTCCTGGAGAGCTTGCAGAGCACTGGGGAAAGGCAGGCAGAGAATTCCCTGCTAGCACCTTCTCTGTGCCTGTTCACATTGCTTCGCAGAATCGCTTTTGTGCAGAAAACAGTAACACTTGTTCAGAACGAAAGAAAGCACAGAGCCCCAGATTCTATGTTGTCCTGGAGAGCTTGCAGAGCACTGGGGAAAGGCAGGCAGAGAATTCCCTGCTAGCACCTTCTCTGTGCCTGGGAAGCAGAAGTGTTCACATTGCTTCGCAAGAATCGCTTTTGTGCAGAAAACACTAACACTTGTTCAGAAGGAAAGAAAGCACAGAGCCCCAGATTTTATGTTGTCCTGGAGAGCTTGCAGAGCACTGGGGAAAGGCAGGCAGAGAATTCCCTGCTGGCACCTTCTCTGTGCCTGGGAAGCAGAAGTGTTCACATTGCTCCGCAAGAATCGCTTTTGTGCAGAAAACACTAACACTTGTTCAGAAGGAAAGAAAGCACAGAGCCCCAGATTTTATGTTGTCCTGGAGAGCTTGCAGAGCACTGGGGAAAGGCAGGCAGAGAATTCCCTGCTAGCACCTTCTCTGTGCCTGGGAAGCAGAAGTGTTCACATTGCTTCGCAGAATCGCTTTTGTGCAGAAAACAGTAACACTTGTTCAGAACGAAAGAAAGCACAGAGCCCCAGATTCTATGTTGTCCTGGAGAGCTTGCAGAGCACTGGGGAAAGGCAGGCAGAGAATTCCCTGCTAGCACCTTCTCTGTGCCTGGGAAGCAGAAGTGTTCACATTGCTTCGCAGAATCGCTTTTGTGCAGAAAACAGTAACACTTGTTCAGAACGAAAGAAAGCACAGAGCCCCAGATTCTATGTTGTCCTGGAGAGCTTGCAGAGCACTGGGGAAAGGCAGGCAGAGAATTCCCTGCTAGCACCTTCTCTGTGCCTGTTCACATTGCTTCGCAGAATCGCTTTTGTGCAGAAAACAGTAACACTTGTTCAGAACGAAAGAAAGCACAGAGCCCCAGATTCTATGTTGTCCTGGAGAGCTTGCAGAGCACTGGGGAAAGGCAGGCAGAGAATTCCCTGCTAGCACCTTCTCTGTGCCTGGGAAGCAGAAGTGTTCACATTGCTTCGCAAGAATCGCTTTTGTGCAGAAAACACTAACACTTGTTCAGAAGGAAAGAAAGCACAGAGCCCCAGATTTTATGTTGTCCTGGAGAGCTTGCAGAGCACTGGGGAAAGGCAGGCAGAGAATTCCCTGCTGGCACCTTCTCTGTGCCTGGGAAGCAGAAGTGTTCACATTGCTTCGCAAGAATCGCTTTTGTGCAGAAAACACTAACACTTGTTCAGAAGGAAAGAAAGCACAGAGCCCCAGATTTTATGTTGTCCTGGAGAGCTTGCAGAGCACTGGGGAAAGGCAGGCAGAGAATTCCCTGCTAGCACCTTCTCTGTGCCTGGGAAGCAGAAGTGTTCACATTGCTTCGCAGAATCGCTTTTGTGCAGAAAACAGTAACACTTGTTCAGAACGAAAGAAAGCACAGAGCCCCAGATTCTATGTTGTCCTGGAGAGCTTGCAGAGCACTGGGGAAAGGCAGGCAGAGAATTCCCTGATAGCACCTTCTCTGTGCCTGTTCACATTGCTTCGCAGAATCGCTTTTGTGCAGAAAACAGTAACACTTGTTCAGAATGAAAGAAAGCACAGAGCCCCAGATTCTATGTTGTCCTGGAGAGCTTGCAGAGCACTGGGGAAAGGCAGGCAGAGAATTCCCTGCTAGCACCTTCTCTGTGCCTGTTCACATTGCTTCGCAGAATCGCTTTTGTGCAGAAAACAGTAACACTTGTTCAGAAGGAAAGAAAGCACAGAGCCCCAGATTCTATGTTGTCCTGGAGAGCTTGCAGAGCACTGGGGAAAGGCAGGCAGAGAATTCCCTGCTAGCACCTTCTCTGTGCCTGGGAAGCAGAAGTGTTCACATTGCTTCGCAAGAATCGCTTTTGTGCAGAAAACACTAACACTTGTTCAGAAGGAAAGAAAGCACAGAGCCCCAGATTTTATGTTGTCCTGGAGAGCTTGCAGAGCACTGGGGAAAGGCAGGCAGAGAATTCCCTGCTAGCACCTTCTCTGTGCCTGGGAAGCAGAAGTGTTCACATTGCTTCGCAAGAATCGCTTTTGTGCAGAAAACAGTAACACTTGTTCAGAAGGAAAGAAAGCACAGAGCCCCAGATTTTATGTTGTCCTGGAGAGCTTGCAGAGCACTGGGGAAAGGCAGGCAGAGAATTCCCTGATAGCACCTTCTCTGTGCCTGGGAAGCAGAAGTGTTCACATTGCTTCGCAAGAATCGCTTTTGTGCAGAAAACACTAACACTTGTTCAGAAGGAAAGAAAGCACAGAGCCCCAGATTTTATGTTGTCCTGGAGAGCTTGCAGAGCACTGGGGAAAGGCAGGCAGAGAATTCCCTGCTGGCACCTTCTCTGTGCCTGTTCACATTGCTTCGCAGAATCGCTTTTGTGCAGAAAACAGTAACACTTGTTCAGAACGAAAGAAAGCACAGAGCCCCAGATTCTATGTTGTCCTGGAGAGCTTGCAGAGCACTGGGGAAAGGCAGGCAGAGAATTCCCTGCTAGCACCTTCTCTGTGCCTGGGAAGCAGAAGTGTTCACATTGCTTCGCAAGAATCGCTTTTGTGCAGAAAACACTAACACTTGTTCAGAAGGAAAGAAAGCACAGAGCCCCAGATTCTATGTTGTCCTGGAGAGCTTGCAGAGCACTGGGGAAAGGCAGGCAGAGAATTCCCTGCTAGCACCTTCTCTGTGCCTGTTCACATTGCTTCGCAGAATCGCTTTTGTGCAGAAAACAGTAACACTTGTTCAGAACGAAAGAAAGCACAGAGCCCCAGATTCTATGTTGTCCTGGAGAGCTTGCAGAGCACTGGGGAAAGGCAGGCAGAGAATTCCCTGCTAGCACCTTCTCTGTGCCTGGGAAGCAGAAGTGTTCACATTGCTTCGCAGAATCGCTTTTGTGCAGAAAACAGTAACACTTGTTCAGAACGAAAGAAAGCACAGAGCCCCAGATTCTATGTTGTCCTGGAGAGCTTGCAGAGCACTGGGGAAAGGCAGGCAGAGAATTCACTGCTAGCACCTTCTCTGTGCCTGTTCACATTCCTTCGCAGAATCGCTTTTGTGCAGAAAACTGTAACACTTGTTCAGAACGAAAGAAAGCACAGAGCCCCAGATTTTATGTTGTCCTGGAGAGCTTGCAGAGCACTGGGGAAAGGCAGGCAGAGAATTCCCTGATAGCAGCTTCTCTGTGCCTGGGAAGCAGAAGTGTTCACATTGCTTCGCAAGAATCGCTTTTGTGCAGAAAACACTAACACTTGTTCAGAAGGAAAGAAAGCACAGAGCCCCAGATTTTATGTTGTCCTGGAGAGCTTGCAGAGCACTGGGGAAAGGCAGGCAGAGAATTCCCTGCTGGCACCTTCTCTGTGCCTGTTCACATTGCTTCGCAGAATCGCTTTTGTGCAGAAAACAGTAACACTTGTTCAGAAGGAAAGAAAGCACAGAGCCCCAGATTCTATGTTGTCCTGGAGAGCTTGCAGAGCACTGGGGAAAGGCAGGCAGAGAATTCCCTGCTAGCACCTTCTCTGTGCCTGGGAAGCAGAAGTGTTCACATTGCTTCGCAGAATCGCTTTTGTGCAGAAAACAGTAACACTTGTTCAGAACGAAAGAAAGCACAGAGCCCCAGATTCTATGTTGTCCTGGAGAGCTTGCAGAGCACTGGGGAAAGGCAGGCAGAGAATTCACTGCTAGCACCTTCTCTGTGCCTGTTCACATTCCTTCGCAGAATCGCTTTTGTGCAGAAAACTGTAACACTTGTTCAGAAGGAAAGAAAGCACAGAGCCCCAGATTTTATGTTGTCCTGGAGAGCTTGCAGAGCACTGGGGAAAGGCAGGCAGAGAATTCCCTGATAGCAGCTTCTCTGTGCCTGGGAAGCAGAAGTGTTCACATTGCTTCGCAAGAATCGCTTTTGTGCAGAAAACACTAACACTTGTTCAGAAGGAAAGAAAGCACAGAGCCCCAGATTTTATGTTGTCCTGGAGAGCTTGCAGAGCACTGGGGAAAGGCAGGCAGAGAATTCCCTGCTGGCACCTTCTCTGTGCCTGTTCACATTGCTTCGCAGAATCGCTTTTGTGCAGAAAACAGTAACACTTGTTCAGAACGAAAGAAAGCACAGAGCCCCAGATTTGCTGTTGTCCTGGAGAGCTTGCAGAGCACTGGGGAAAGGCAGGCAGAGAATTCCCTGCTAGCACCTTCTCTGTGCCTGGGAAGCAGAAGTGTTCACATTGCTTCGCAAGAATCGCTTTTGTGCAGAAAACAGTAACACTTGTTCAGAACGAAAGAAAGCACAGAGCCCCAGATTCTATGTTGTCCTGGAGAGCTTGCAGAGCACTGGGGAAAGGCAGGCAGAGAATTCCCTGCTAGCACCTTCTCTGTGCCTGGGAAGCAGAAGTGTTCACATTGCTTCGCAAGAATCGCTTTTGTGCAGAAAACACTAACACTTGTTCAGAAGGAAAGAAAGCACAGAGCCCCAGATTTTATGTTGTCCTGGAGAGCTTGCAGAGCACTGGGGAAAGGCAGGCAGAGAATTCCCTCCTAGCACCTTCTCTGTGCCTGTTCACATTGCTTCGCAGAATCGCTTTTGTGCAGAAAACAGTAACACTTGTTCAGAACGAAGGAAAGCACAGAGCCCCAGATTCTATGTTGTCCTGGAGAGCTTGCAGAGCACTGGGGAAAGGCAGGCAGAGAATTCCCTGCTAGCACCTTCTCTGTGACTGGGAAGCAGAAGTGTTCACATTGCTTCGCAAGAATCGCTTTTGTGCAGAAAACAGTAACACTTGTTCAGAACGAAAGAAAGCACAGAGCCCCAGATTCTATGTTGTCCTGGAGAGCTTGCAGAGCACTGGGGAAAGGCAGGCAGAGAATTCCCTGCTAGCACCTTCTCTGTGCCTGGGAAGCAGAAGTGTTCACATTGCTTCGCAAGAATCGCTTTTGTGCAGAAAACACTAACACTTGTTCAGAAGGAAAGAAAGCACAGAGCCCCAGATTTTATGTTGTCCTGGAGAGCTTGCAGAGCACTGGGGAAAGGCAGGCAGAGAATTCCCTCCTAGCACCTTCTCTGTGCCTGTTCACATTGCTTCGCAGAATCGCTTTTGTGCAGAAAACAGTAACACTTGTTCAGAACGAAGGAAAGCACAGAGCCCCAGATTCTATGTTGTCCTGGAGAGCTTGCAGAGCACTGGGGAAAGGCAGGCAGAGAATTCCCTGCTAGCACCTTCTCTGTGCCTGGGAAGCAGAAGTGTTCACATTGCTTCGCAAGAATCGCTTTTGTGCAGAAAACACTAACACTTGTTCAGAAGGAAAGAAAGCACAGAGCCCCAGATTTTATGTTGTCCTGGAGAGCTTGCAGAGCACTGGGGAAAGGCAGGCAGAGAATTCCTTGCTAGCACCTTCTCTGTGCCTGGGAAGCAGAAGTGTTCACATTGCTTTGCAAGAATCGCTTTTGTGCAGAAAACAGTAACACTTGTTCAGAACGAAAGAAAGCACAGAGTCCCAGATTCTATGTTGTCCTGGAGAGCTTGCAGAGCACTGGGGAAAGGCAGGCAGAGAATTCCCTGATAGCACCTTCTCTGTGCCTGTTCACATTGCTTCGCAGAATCGCTTTTGTGCAGAAAACTGTAACACTTGTTCAGAACGAAAGAAAGCACAGAGCCCCAGATTTTATGTTGTCCTGGAGAGCTTGCAGAGCACTGGGGAAAAGCAGGCAGAGAATTCCCTGCTAGCACCTTCTCTGTGCCTGTTCACATTGCTTCGCAGAATCGCTTTTGTGCAGAAAACAGTAACACTTGTTCAGAAGGAAAGAAAGCACAGAGCCCCAGATTCTATGTTGTCCTGGAGAGCTTGCAGAGCACTGGGGAAAGGCAGGCAGAGAATTCCCTGCTAGCACCTTCTCTGTGCCTGGGAAGCAGAAGTGTTCACATTGCTTCGCAAGAATCGCTTTTGTGCAGAAAACAGTAACACTTGTTCAGAAGGAAAGAAAGCACAGAGCCCCAGATTTTATGTTGTCCTGGAGAGCTTGCAGAGCACTGGGGAAAGGCAGGCAGAGAATTCCCTGCTGGCACCTTCTCTGTGCCTGTTCACATTGCTTCGCAGAATCGCTTTTGTGCAGAAAACAGTAACACTTGTTCAGAACGAAAGAAAGCACAGAGCCCCAGATTCTATGTTGTCCTGGAGAGCTTGCAGAGCACTGGGGAAAGGCAGGCAGAGAATTCCCTGCTAGCACCTTCTCTGTGCCTGGGAAGCAGAAGTGTTCACATTGCTTCGCAAGAATCGCTTTTGTGCAGAAAACACTAACACTTGTTCAGAAGGAAAGAAAGCACAGAGCCCCAGATTTTATGTTGTCCTGGAGAGCTTGCAGAGCACTGGGGAAAGGCAGGCAGAGAATTCCCTGATAGCACCTTCTCTGTGCCTGGGAAGCAGAAGTGTTCACATTGCTTCGCAGAATCGCTTTTGTGCAGAAAACAGTAACACTTGTTCAGAACGAAAGAAAGCACAGAGCCCCAGATTTTATGTTGTCCTGGAGAGCTTGCAGAGCACTGGGGAAAGGCAGGCAGAGAATTCCCTGCTGGCACCTTCTCTGTGCCTGTTCACATTGCTTCGCAGAATCGCTTTTGTGCAGAAAACAGTAACACTTGTTCAGAACGAAAGAAAGCACAGAGCCCCAGATTCTATGTTGTCCTGGAGAGCTTGCAGAGCACTGGGGAAAGGCAGGCAGAGAATTCCCTGCTAGCACCTTCTCTGTGCCTGGGAAGCAGAAGTGTTCACATTGCTTCGCAGAATCGCTTTTGTGCAGAAAAGAGTAACACTTGTTCAGAACGAAAGAAAGCACAGAGCCCCAGATTCTATGTTGTCCTGGAGAGCTTGCAAAGCACTGGGCAAAGGCAGGCAGAGAATTCCCTGCTAGCACCTTCTCTGTGCCTGGGAAGCAGAAGTGTTCACATTGCTTCGCAGAATCGCTTTTGTGCAGAAAAGAGTAACACTTGTTCAGAACGAAAGAAAGCACAGAGCCCCAGATTCTATGTTGTCCTGGAGAGCTTGCAGAGCACTGGGGAAAGGCAGGCAGAGAATTCCCTGCTAGCACCTTCTCTGTGCCTGTTCACATTGCTTCGCAGACTCGCTTTTGTGCAGAAAACAGTAACACTTGTTCAGAACGAAAGAAAGCACAGAGCCCCAGATTCTATGTTGTCCTGGAGAGCTTGCAGAGCACTGGGGAAAGGCAGGCAGAGAATTCCCTGCTAGCACCTTCTCTGTGCCTGGGAAGCAGAAGTGTTCACATTGCTTCGCAAGAATCGCTTTTGTGCAGAAAACACTAACACTTGTTCAGAAGGAAAGAAAGCACAGAGCCCCAGATTTTATGTTGTCCTGGAGAGCTTGCAGAGCACTGGGGAAAGGCAGGCAGAGAATTCCCTGCTGGCACCTTCTCTGTGCCTGTTCACATTGCTTCGCAGAATCGCTTTTGTGCAGAAAACAGTAACACTTGTTCAGAACGAAAGAAAGCACAGAGCCCCAGATTCTATGTTGTCCTGGAGAGCTTGCAGAGCACTGGGGAAAGGCAGGCAGAGAATTCCCTGCTAGCACCTTCTCTGTGCCTGGGAAGCAGAAGTGTTCACATTGCTTCGCAAGAATCGCTTTTGTGCAGAAAACACTAACACTTGTTCAGAAGGAAAGAAAGCACAGAGCCCCAGATTTTATGTTGTCCTGGAGAGCTTGCAGAGCACTGGGGAAAGGCAGGCAGAGAATTCCCTGCTAGCACCTTCTCTGTGCCTGGGAAGCAGAAGTGTTCACATTGCTTCGCAGAATCGCTTTTGTGCAGAAAACAGTAACACTTGTTCAGAACGAAAGAAAGCACAGAGCCCCAGATTCTATGTTGTCCTGGAGAGCTTGCAGAGCACTGGGGAAAGGCAGGCAGAGAATTCCCTGCTAGCACCTTCTCTGTGCCTGGGAAGCAGAAGTGTTCACATTGCTTCGCAGAATCGCTTTTGTGCAGAAAACAGTAACACTTGTTCAGAACGAAAGAAAGCACAGGGCCCCAGATTCTATGTTGTCCTGGAGAGCTTGCAGAGCACTGGGGAAAGGCAGGCAGAGAATTCCCTGCTGGCACCTTCTCTGTGCCTGGGAAGCAGAAGTGTTCACATTGCTTCGCAAGAATCGCTTTTGTGCAGAAAACACTAACACTTGTTCAGAAGGAAAGAAAGCACAGAGCCCCAGATTTTATGTTGTCCTGGAGAGCTTGCAGAGCACTGGGGAAAGGCAGGCAGAGAATTCCCTGCTAGCACCTTCTCTGTGCCTGGGAAGCAGAAGTGTTCACATTGCTTCGCAGAATCGCTTTTGTGCAGAAAACAGTAACACTTGTTCAGAACGAAAGAAAGCACAGAGCCCCAGATTCTATGTTGTCCTGGAGAGCTTGCAGAGCACTGGGGAAAGGCAGGCAGAGAATTCCCTGCTAGCACCTTCTCTGTGCCTGTTCACATTGCTTCGCAGAATCGCTTTTGTGCAGAAAACAGTAACACTTCTTCAGAAGGAAAGAAAGCACAGAGCCCCAGATTCTATGTTGTCCTGGAGAGCTTGCAGAGCACTGGGGAAAGGCAGGCAGAGAATTCCCTGCTAGCACCTTCTCTGTGCCTGGGAAGCAGAAGTGTTCACATTGCTTCGCAAGAATCGCTTTTGTGCAGAAAACACTAACACTTGTTCAGAAGGAAAGAAAGCACAGAGCCCCAGATTTTATGTTGTCCTGGAGAGCTTGCAGAGCACTGGGGAAAGGCAGGCAGAGAATTCCCTGCTAGCACCTTCTCTGTGCCTGGGAAGCAGAAGTGTTCACATTGCTTCGCAGAATCGCTTTTGTGCAGAAAACAGTAACACTTGTTCAGAACGAAAGACAGCACAGAGCCCCAGATTCTATGTTGTCCTGGAGAGCTTGCAGAGCACTGGGGAAAGGCAGGCAGAGAATTCCCTGCTAGCACCTTCTCTGTGCCTGGGAAGCAGAAGTGTTCACATTGCTTCGCAGAATCGCTTTTGTGCAGAAAACAGTAACACTTGTTCAGAACGAAAGAAAGCACAGAGCCCCAGATTCTATGTTGTCCTGGAGAGCTTGCAGAGCACTGGGGAAAGGCAGGCAGAGAATTCCCTGCTAGCACCTTCTCTGTGCCTGTTCACATTGCTTCGCAGAATCGCTTTTGTGCAGAAAACAGTAACACTTGTTCAGAACGAAAGAAAGCACAGAGCCCCAGATTCTATGTTGTCCTGGAGAGCTTGCAGAGCACTGGGGAAAGGCAGGCAGAGAATTCCCTGCTAGCACCTTCTCTGTGCCTGGGAAGCAGAAGTGTTCACATTGCTTCGCAAGAATCGCTTTTGTGCAGAAAACACTAACACTTGTTCAGAAGGAAAGAAAGCACAGAGCCCCAGATTTTATGTTGTCCTGGAGAGCTTGCAGAGCACTGGGGAAAGGCAGGCAGAGAATTCCCTGCTAGCACCTTCTCTGTGCCTGTTCACATTGCTTCGCAGAATCGCTTTTGTGCAGAAAACAGTAACACTTGTTCAGAAGGAAAGAAAGCACAGAGCCCCAGATTCTATGTTGTCCTGGAGAGCTTGCAGAGCACTGGGGAAAGGCAGGCAGAGAATTCCCTGCTAGCACCTTCTCTGTGCCTGGGAAGCAGAAGTGTTCACATTGCTTCGCAAGAATCGCTTTTGTGCAGAAAACACTAACACTTGTTCAGAAGGAAAGAAAGCACAGAGCCCCAGATTTTATGTTGTCCTGGAGAGCTTGCAGAGCACTGGGGAAAGGCAGGCAGAGAATTCCCTGCTAGCACCTTCTCTGTGCCTGGGAAGCAGAAGTGTTCACATTGCTTCGCAGAATCGCTTTTGTGCAGAAAACAGTAACACTTGTTCAGAACGAAAAAAAGCACAGAGCCCCAGATTCTATGTTGTCCTGGAGAGCTTGCAGAGCACTGGGGAAAGGCAGGCAGAGAATTCCCTGCTAGCACCTTCTCTGTGCCTGGGAAGCAGAAGTGTTCACATTGCTTCGCAGAATCGCTTTTGTGCAGAAAACAGTAACACTTGTTCAGAACGAAAGAAAGCACAGAGCCCCAGATTCTATGTTGTCCTGGAGAGCTTGCAGAGCACTGGGGAAAGGCAGGCAGAGAATTCCCTGCTAGCACCTTCTCTGTGCCTGTTCACATTGCTTCGCAGAATCGCTTTTGTGCAGAAAACAGTAACACTTGTTCAGAACGAAAGAAAGCACAGAGCCCCAGATTCTATGTTGTCCTGGAGAGCTTGCAGAGCACTGGGGAAAGGCAGGCAGAGAATTCCCTGCTAGCACCTTCTCTGTGCCTGGGAAGCAGAAGTGTTCACATTGCTTCGCAAGAATCGCTTTTGTGCAGAAAACACTAACACTTGTTCAGAAGGAAAGAAAGCACAGAGCCCCAGATTTTATGTTGTCCTGGAGAGCTTGCAGAGCACTGGGGAAAGGCAGGCAGAGAATTCCCTGCTGGCACCTTCTCTGTGCCTGGGAAGCAGAAGTGTTCACATTGCTTCGCAAGAATCGCTTTTGTGCAGAAAACAGTAACACTTGTTCAGAAGGAAAGAAAGCACAGAGCCCCAGATTTTATGTTGTCCTGGAGAGCTTGCAGAGCACTGGGGAAAGGCAGGCAGAGAATTCCCTGCTAGCACCTTCTCTGTGCCTGGGAAGCAGAAGTGTTCACATTGCTTCGCAGAATCGCTTTTGTGCAGAAAACAGTAACACTTGTTCAGAACGAAAGAAAGCACAGAGCCCCAGATTCTATGTTGTCCTGGAGAGCTTGCAGAGCACTGGGGAAAGGCAGGCAGAGAATTCCCTGCTAGCACCTTCTCTGTGCCTGTTCACATTGCTTCGCAGAATCGCTTTTGTGCAGAAAACAGTAACACTTGTTCAGAAGGAAAGAAAGCACAGAGCCCCAGATTCTATGTTGTCCTGGAGAGCTTGCAGAGCACTGGGGAAAGGCAGGCAGAGAATTCCCTGCTAGCACCTTCTCTGTGCCTGGGAAGCAGAAGTGTTCACATTGCTTCGCAAGAATCGCTTTTGTGCAGAAAACACTAACACTTGTTCAGAAGGAAAGAAAGCACAGAGCCCCAGATTTTATGTTGTCCTGGAGAGCTTGCAGAGCACTGGGGAAAGGCAGGCAGAGAATTCCCTGCTGGCACCTTCTCTGTGCCTGTTCACATTCCTTCGCAGAATCGCTTTTGTGCAGAAAACAGTAACACTTGTTCAGAAGGAAAGAAAGCACAGAGCCCCAGATTCTATGTTGTCCTGGAGAGCTTGCAGAGCACTGGGGAAAGGCAGGCAGAGAATTCCCTGCTAGCACCTTCTCTGTGCCTGGGAAGCAGAAGTGTTCACATTGCTTCGCAAGAATCGCTTTTGTGCAGAAAACACTAACACTTGTTCAGAAGGAAAGAAAGCACAGAGCCCCAGATTTTATGTTGTCCTGGAGAGCTTGCAGAGCACTGGGGAAAGGCAGGCAGAGAATTCCCTGCTAGCACCTTCTCTGTGCCTGGGAAGCAGAAGTGTTCACATTGCTTCGCAGAATCGCTTTTGTGCAGAAAAGAGTAACACTTGTTCAGAACGAAAGAAAGCACAGAGCCCCAGATTCTATGTTGTCCTGGAGAACTTGCAGAGCACTGGGGAAAGGCAGGCAGAGAATTCCCTGCTAGCACCTTCTCTGTGCCTGTTCACATTGCTTCGCAGACTCGCTTTTGTGCAGAAAACAGTAACACTTGTTCAGAACGAAAGAAAGCACAGAGCCCCAGATTCTATGTTGTCCTGGAGAGCTTGCAGAGCACTGGGGAAAGGCAGGCAGAGAATTCCCTGCTAGCACCTTCTCTGTGCCTGGGAAGCAGAAGTGTTCACATTGCTTCGCAAGAATCGCTTTTGTGCAGAAAACACTAACACTTGTTCAGAAGGAAAGAAAGCACAGAGCCCCAGATTTTATGTTGTCCTGGAGAGCTTGCAGAGCACTGGGGAAAGGCAGGCAGAGAATTCCCTGCTGGCACCTTCTCTGTGCCTGTTCACATTGCTTCGCAGAATCGCTTTTGTGCAGAAAACAGTAACACTTGTTCAGAAGGAAAGAAAGCACAGAGCCCCAGATTCTATGTTGTCCTGGAGAGCTTGCAGAGCACTGGGGAAAGGCAGGCAGAGAATTCCCTGCTAGCACCTTCTCTGTGCCTGGGAAGCAGAAGTGTTCACATTGCTTCGCAAGAATCGCTTTTGTGCAGAAAACACTAACACTTGTTCAGAAGGAAAGAAAGCACAGAGCCCCAGATTCTATGTTGTCCTGGAGAGCTTGCAGAGCACTGGGGAAAGGCAGGCAGAGAATTCCCTGCTAGCACCTTCTCTGTGCCTGGGAAGCAGAAGTGTTCACATTGCTTCGCAGAATCGCTTTTGTGCAGAAAACAGTAACACTTGTTCAGAACGAAAGAAAGCACAGAGCCCCAGATTCTATGTTGTCCTGGAGAGCTTGCAGAGCACTGGGGAAAGGCAGGCAGAGAATTCCCTGCTAGCACCTTCTCTGTGCCTGGGAAGCAGAAGTGTTCACATTGCTTCGCAGAATCGCTTTTGTGCAGAAAACAGTAACACTTGTTCAGAACGAAAGAAAGCACAGAGCCCCAGATTCTATGTTGTCCTGGAGAGCTTGCAGAGCACTGGGGAAAGGCAGGCAGAGAATTCCCTGCTAGCACCTTCTCTGTGCCTGTTCACATTGCTTCGCAGAATCGCTTTTGTGCAGAAAACAGTAACACTTGTTCAGAACGAAAGAAAGCACAGAGCCCCAGATTCTATGTTGTCCTGGAGAGCTTGCAGAGCACTGGGGAAAGGCAGGCAGAGAATTCCCTGCTAGCACCTTCTCTGTGCCTGGGAAGCAGAAGTGTTCACATTGCTTCGCAAGAATCGCTTTTGTGCAGAAAACACTAACACTTGTTCAGAAGGAAAGAAAGCACAGAGCCCCAGATTCTATGTTGTCCTGGAGAGCTTGCAGAGCACTGGGGAAAGGCAGGCAGAGAATTCCCTGCTAGCACCTTCTCTGTGCCTGTTCACATTGCTTCGCAGAATCGCTTTTGTGCAGAAAACAGTAACACTTGTTCAGAAGGAAAGAAAGCACAGAGCCCCAGATTCTATGTTGTCCTGGAGAGCTTGCAGAGCACTGGGGAAAGGCAGGCAGAGAATTCCCTGCTAGCACCTTCTCTGTGCCTGGGAAGCAGAAGTGTTCACATTGCTTCGCAAGAATCGCTTTTGTGCAGAAAACACTAACACTTGTTCAGAAGGAAAGAAAGCACAGAGCCCCAGATTTTATGTTGTCCTGGAGAGCTTGCAGAGCACTGGGGAAAGGCAGGCAGAGAATTCCCTGCTGGCACCTTCTCTGTGCCTGGGAAGCAGAAGTGTTCACATTGCTTCGCAAGAATCGCTTTTGTGCAGAAAACACTAACACTTGTTCAGAAGGAAAGAAAGCACAGAGCCCCAGATTTTATGTTGTCCTGGAGAGCTTGCAGAGCACTGGGGAAAGGCAGGCAGAGAATTCCCTGCTGGCACCTTCTCTGTGCCTGGGAAGCAGAAGTGTTCACATTGCTTCGCAGAATCGCTTTTGTGCAGAAAAGAGTAACACTTGTTCAGAACGAAAGAAAGCACAGAGCCCCAGATTCTATGTTGTCCTGGAGAGCTTGCAGAGCACTGGGGAAAGGCAGGCAGAGAATTCCCTGCTAGCACCTTCTCTGTGCCTGGGAAGCAGAAGTGTTCACATTGCTTCGCAGAATCGCTTTTGTGCAGAAAACAGTAACACTTGTTCAGAACGAAAGAAAGCACAGAGCCCCAGATTCTATGTTGTCCTGGAGAGCTTGCAGAGCACTGGGGAAAGGCAGGCAGAGAATTCCCTGCTAGCACCTTCTCTGTGCCTGTTCACATTGCTTCGCAGAATCGCTTTTGTGCAGAAAACAGTAACACTTGTTCAGAAGGAAAGAAAGCACAGAGCCCCAGATTCTATGTTGTCCTGGAGAGCTTGCAGAGCACTGGGGAAAGGCAGGCAGAGAATTCCCTGCTAGCACCTTCTCTGTGCCTGGGAAGCAGAAGTGTTCACATTGCTTCGCAAGAATCGCTTTTGTGCAGAAAACACTAACACTTGTTCAGAAGGAAAGAAAGCACAGAGCCCCAGATTTTATGTTGTCCTGGAGAGCTTGCAGAGCACTGGGGAAAGGCAGGCAGAGAATTCCCTGCTGGCACCTTCTCTGTGCCTGGGAAGCAGAAGTGTTCACATTGCTTCGCAAGAATCGCTTTTGTGCAGAAAACACTAACACTTGTTCAGAAGGAAAGAAAGCACAGAGCCCCAGACTCTCTGTTGTCCTGGAGAGCTTGCAGAGCACTGGGGAAAGGCAGGCAGAGAATTCCCTGCTAGCACCTTCTCTGTGCCTGGGAAGCAGAAGTGTTCACATTGCTTCGCAGAATCGCTTTTGTGCAGAAAACAGTAACACTTGTTCAGAACGAAAGAAAGCACAGAGCCCCAGATTCTATGTTGTCCTGGAGAGCTTGCAGAGCACTGGGGAAAGGCAGGCAGAGAATTCCCTGCTAGCACCTTCTCTGTGCCTGTTCACATTGCTTCGCAGAATCGCTTTTGTGCAGAAAACAGTAACACTTGTTCAGAACGAAAGAAAGCACAGAGCCCCAGATTCTATGTTGTCCTGGAGAGCTTGCAGAGCACTGGGGAAAGGCAGGCAGAGAATTCCCTGCTAGCACCTTCTCTGTGCCTGTTCACATTGCTTCGCAGAATCGCTTTTGTGCAGAAAACAGTAACACTTGTTCAGAAGGAAAGAAAGCACAGAGCCCCAGATTTTATGTTGTCCTGGAGAGCTTGCAGATAACTGGGGAAAGGCAGGCAGAGAATTCCCTGCTAGCACCTTCTCTGTGCCTGGGAAGCAGAAGTGTTCACATTGCTTCGCAAGAATCGCTTTTGTGCAGAAAACACTAACACTTGTTCAGAAGGAAAGAAAGCACAGAGCCCCAGATTTTATGTTGTCCTGGAGAGCTTGCAGAGCACTGGGGAAAGGCAGGCAGAGAATTCCCTGATAGCACCTTCTCTGTGCCTGGGAAGCAGAAGTGTTCACATTGCTTCGCAAGAATCGCTTTTGTGCAGAAAACACTAACACTTGTTCAGAAGGAAAGAAAGCACAGAGCCCCAGATTTTATGTTGTCCTGGAGAGCTTGCAGAGCACTGGGGAAAGGCAGGCAGAGAATTCCCTGCTGGCACCTTCTCTGTGCCTGTTCACATTGCTTCGCAGAATCGCTTTTGTGCAGAAAACAGTAACACTTGTTCAGAACGAAAGAAAGCACAGAGCCCCAGATTCTATGTTGTCCTGGAGAGCTTGCAGAGCACTGGGGAAAGGCAGGCAGAGAATTCCCTGCTAGCACCTTCTCTGTGCCTGGGAAGCAGAAGTGTTCACATTGCTTCGCAAGAATCGCTTTTGTGCAGAAAACACTAACACTTGTTCAGAAGGAAAGAAAGCACAGAGCCCCAGATTTTATGTTGTCCTGGAGAGCTTGCAGAGCACTGGGGAAAGGCAGGCAGAGAATTCCCTGCTAGCACCTTCTCTGTGCCTGTTCACATTGCTTCGCAGAATCGCTTTTGTGCAGAAAACAGTAACACTTGTTCAGAACGAAAGAAAGCACAGAGCCCCAGATTCTATGTTGTCCTGGAGAGCTTGCAGAGCACTGGGGAAAGGCAGGCAGAGAATTCCCTGCTAGCACCTTCTCTGTGCCTGGGAAGCAGAAGTGTTCACATTGCTTCGCAAGAATCGCTTTTGTGCAGAAAACACTAACACTTGTTCAGAAGGAAAGAAAGCACAGAGCCCCAGATTTTATGTTGTCCTGGAGAGCTTGCAGAGCACTGGGGAAAGGCAGGCAGAGAATTCCCTGCTGGCACCTTCTCTGTGCCTGTTCACATTCCTTCGCAGAATCGCTTTTGTGCAGAAAACAGTAACACTTGTTCAGAAGGAAAGAAAGCACAGAGCCCCAGATTCTATGTTGTCCTGGAGAGCTTGCAGAGCACTGGGGAAAGGCAGGCAGAGAATTCCCTGCTAGCACCTTCTCTGTGCCTGGGAAGCAGAAGTGTTCACATTGCTTCGCAAGAATCGCTTTTGTGCAGAAAACACTAACACTTGTTCAGAAGGAAAGAAAGCACAGAGCCCCAGATTTTATGTTGTCCTGGAGAGCTTGCAGAGCACTGGGGAAAGGCAGGCAGAGAATTCCCTGCTAGCACCTTCTCTGTGCCTGGGAAGCAGAAGTGTTCACATTGCTTCGCAGAATCGCTTTTGTGCAGAAAAGAGTAACACTTGTTCAGAACGAAAGAAAGCACAGAGCCCCAGATTCTATGTTGTCCTGGAGAGCTTGCAGAGCACTGGGGAAAGGCAGGCAGAGAATTCCCTGCTAGCACCTTCTCTGTGCCTGTTCACATTGCTTCGCAGACTCGCTTTTGTGCAGAAAACAGTAACACTTGTTCAGAACGAAAGAAAGCACAGAGCCCCAGATTCTATGTTGTCCTGGAGAGCTTGCA
Source organism: Strix aluco (assembly GCF_031877795.1). Classification (NCBI taxonomy): domain Eukaryota; kingdom Metazoa; phylum Chordata; class Aves; order Strigiformes; family Strigidae; genus Strix; species Strix aluco. The sequence goes on from NW_027436584.1 coordinate 1,439,274, forward strand.
GAGCACTGGGGAAAGGCAGGCAGAGAATTCCCTGCTAGCACCTTCTCTGTGCCTGGGAAGCAGAAGTGTTCACATTGCTTCGCAAGAATCGCTTTTGTGCAGAAAACACTAACACTTGTTCAGAAGGAAAGAAAGCACAGAGCCCCAGATTTTATGTTGTCCTGGAGAGCTTGCAGAGCACTGGGGAAAGGCAGGCAGAGAATTCCCTGCTGGCACCTTCTCTGTGCCTGTTCACATTGCTTCGCAGAATCGCTTTTGTGCAGAAAACAGTAACACTTGTTCAGAAGGAAAGAAAGCACAGAGCCCCAGATTCTATGTTGTCCTGGAGAGCTTGCAGAGCACTGGGGAAAGGCAGGCAGAGAATTCCCTGCTAGCACCTTCTCTGTGCCTGGGAAGCAGAAGTGTTCACATTGCTTCGCAAGAATCGCTTTTGTGCAGAAAACACTAACACTTGTTCAGAAGGAAAGAAAGCACAGAGCCCCAGATTTTATGTTGTCCTGGAGAGCTTGCAGAGCACTGGGGAAAGGCAGGCAGAGAATTCCCTGCTAGCACCTTCTCTGTGCCTGGGAAGCAGAAGTGTTCACATTGCTTCGCAAGAATCGCTTTTGTGCAGAAAACAGTAACACTTGTTCAGAACGAAAGAAAGCACAGAGCCCCAGATTCTATGTTGTCCTGGAGAGCTTGCAGAGCACTGGGGAAAGGCAGGCAGAGAATTCACTGCTAGCACCTTCTCTGTGCCTGGGAAGCAGAAGTGTTCACATTGCTTCGCAGAATCGCTTTTGTGCAGAAAACAGTAACACTTGTTCAGAACGAAAGAAAGCACAGAGCCCCAGATTCTATGTTGTCCTGGAGAGCTTGCAGAGCACTGGGGAAAGGCAGGCAGAGAATTCCCTGCTAGCACCTTCTCTGTGCCTGTTCACATTGCTTCGCAGAATCGCTTTTGTGCAGAAAACAGTAACACTTGTTCAGAAGGAAAGAAAGCACAGAGCCCCAGATTCTATGTTGTCCTGGAGAGCTTGCAGAGCACTGGGGAAAGGCAGGCAGAGAATTCCCTGCTAGCACCTTCTCTGTGCCTGGGAAGCAGAAGTGTTCACATTGCTTCGCAAGAATCGCTTTTGTGCAGAAAACACTAACACTTGTTCAGAAGGAAAGAAAGCACAGAGCCCCAGATTTTATGTTGTCCTGGAGAGCTTGCAGAGCACTGGGGAAAGGCAGGCAGAGAATTCCCTGCTGGCATCTTCTCTGTGCCTGTTCACATTGCTTCGCAGAATCGCTTTTGTGCAGAAAACAGTAACACTTGTTCAGAAGGAAAGAAAGCACAGAGCCCCAGATTCTATGTTGTCCTGGAGAGCTTGCAGAGCACTGGGGAAAGGCAGGCAGAGAATTCCCTGCTAGCACCTTCTCTGTGCCTGGGAAGCAGAAGTGTTCACATTGCTTCGCAAGAATCGCTTTTGTGCAGAAAACAGTAACACTTGTTCAGAAGGAAAGAAAGCACAGAGCCCCAGATTTTATGTTGTCCTGGAGAGCTTGCAGAGCACTGGGGAAAGGCAGGCAGAGAATTCCCTGCTAGCACCTTCTCTGTGCCTGGGAAGCAGAAGTGTTCACATTGCTTCGCAGAATCGCTTTTGTGCAGAAAACAGTAACACTTGTTCAGAACGAAAGAAAGCACAGAGCCCCAGATTCTATGTTGTCCTGGAGAGCTTGCAGAGCACTGGTGAAAGGCAGGCAGAGAATTCCCTGATAGCACCTTCTCTGTGCCTGTTCACATTGCTTCGCAGAATCGCTTTTGTGCAGAAAACAGTAACACTTGTTCAGAAGGAAAGAAAGCACAGAGCTCCAGATTCTATGTTGTCCTGGAGAGCTTGCAGAGCACTGGGGAAAGGCAGGCAGAGAATTCCCTGCTAGCACCTTCTCTGTGCCTGGGAAGCAGAAGTGTTCACATTGCTTCGCAAGAATCGCTTTTGTGCAGAAAACACTAACACTTGTTCAGAAGGAAAGAAAGCACAGAGCCCCAGATTTTATGTTGTCGTGGAGAGCTTGCAGAGCACTGGGGAAAGGCAGGCAGAGAATTCCCTGCTAGCACCTTCTCTGTGCCTGGGAAGCAGAAGTGTTCACATTGCTTCGCAGAATCGCTTTTCTGCAGAAAACAGTAACACTTGTTCAGAACGAAAGAAAGCACAGAGCCCCAGATTTTATGTTGTCCTGGAGAGCTTGCAGAGCACTGGGGAAAGGCAGGCAGAGAATTCCCTGCTAGCACCTTCTCTGTGCCTGTTCACATTGCTTCGCAGAATCGCTTTTGTGCAGAAAACAGTAACACTTGTTCAGAACGAAAGAAAGCACAGAGCCCCAGATTCTATGTTGTCCTGGAGAGCTTGCAGAGCACTGGGGAAAGGCAGGCAGAGAATTCCCTGCTAGCACCTTCTCTGTGCCTGTTCACATTGCTTCGCAGAATCACTTTTGTGCAGAAAACAGTAACACTTGTTCAGAAGGAAAGAAAGCACAGAGCCCCAGATTCTATGTTGTCCTGGAGAGCTTGCAGAGCACTGGGGAAAGGCAGGCAGAGAATTCCCTGATAGCACCTTCTCTGTGCCTGGGAAGCAGAAGTGTTCACATTGCTTCGCAAGAATCGCTTTTGTGCAGAAAACACTAACACTTGTTCAGAAGGAAAGAAAGCACAGAGCCCCAGATTTTATGTTGTCCTGGAGAGCTTGCAGAGCACTGGGGAAAGGCAGGCAGAGAATTCCCTGCTAGCACCTTCTCTGTGCCTGTTCACATTGCTTCGCAGAATCGCATTTGTGCAGAAAACAGTAACACTTGTTCAGAAGGAAAGAAAGCACAGAGCCCCAGATTCTATGTTGTCCTGGAGAGCTTGCAGAGCACTGGGGAAAGGCAGGCAGAGAATTCCCTGCTAGCACCTTCTCTGTGCCTGGGAAGCAGAAGTGTTCACATTGCTTCGCAAGAATCGCTTTTGTGCAGAAAACAGTAACACTTGTTCAGAAGGAAAGAAAGCACAGAGCCCCAGATTTTATGTTGTCCTGGAGAGCTTGCAGAGCACTGGGGAAAGGCAGGCAGAGAATTCCCTGCTAGCACCTTCTCTGTGCCTGTTCACATTGCTTCGCAGAATCGCTTTTGTGCAGAAAACAGTAACACTTGTTCAGAAGGAAAGAAAGCACAGAGCCCCAGATTCTATGTTGTCCTGGAGAGCTTGCAGAGCACTGGGGAAAGGCAGGCAGAGAATTCCCTGCTAGCACCTTCTCTGTGCCTGGGAAGCAGAAGTGTTCACATTGCTTCGCAAGAATCGCTTTTGTGCAGAAAACACTAACACTTGTTCAGAAGGAAAGAAAGCACAGAGCCCCAGATTTTATGTTGTCCTGGAGAGCTTGCAGAGCACTGGGGAAAGGCAGGCAGAGAATTCCCTGCTGGCATCTTCTCTGTGCCTGTTCACATTGCTTCGCAGAATCGCTTTTGTGCAGAAAACAGTAACACTTGTTCAGAAGGAAAGAAAGCACAGAGCCCCAGATTCTATGTTGTCCTGGAGAGCTTGCAGAGCACTGGGGAAAGGCAGGCAGAGAATTCCCTGCTAGCACCTTCTCTGTGCCTGGGAAGCAGAAGTGTTCACATTGCTTCGCAAGAATCGCTTTTGTGCAGAAAACAGTAACACTTGTTCAGAAGGAAAGAAAGCACAGAGCCCCAGATTTTATGTTGTCCTGGAGAGCTTGCAGAGCACTGGGGAAAGGCAGGCAGAGAATTCCCTGCTAGCACCTTCTCTGTGCCTGGGAAGCAGAAGTGTTCACATTGCTTCGCAGAATCGCTTTTGTGCAGAAAACAGTAACACTTGTTCAGAACGAAAGAAAGCACAGAGCCCCAGATTCTATGTTGTCCTGGAGAGCTTGCAGAGCACTGGTGAAAGGCAGGCAGAGAATTCCCTGATAGCACCTTCTCTGTGCCTGTTCACATTGCTTCGCAGAATCGCTTTTGTGCAGAAAACAGTAACACTTGTTCAGAAGGAAAGAAAGCACAGAGCTCCAGATTCTATGTTGTCCTGGAGAGCTTGCAGAGCACTGGGGAAAGGCAGGCAGAGAATTCCCTGCTAGCACCTTCTCTGTGCCTGGGAAGCAGAAGTGTTCACATTGCTTCGCAAGAATCGCTTTTGTGCAGAAAACACTAACACTTGTTCAGAAGGAAAGAAAGCACAGAGCCCCAGATTTTATGTTGTCGTGGAGAGCTTGCAGAGCACTGGGGAAAGGCAGGCAGAGAATTCCCTGCTAGCACCTTCTCTGTGCCTGGGAAGCAGAAGTGTTCACATTGCTTCGCAGAATCGCTTTTCTGCAGAAAACAGTAACACTTGTTCAGAACGAAAGAAAGCACAGAGCCCCAGATTTTATGTTGTCCTGGAGAGCTTGCAGAGCACTGGGGAAAGGCAGGCAGAGAATTCCCTGCTAGCACCTTCTCTGTGCCTGTTCACATTGCTTCGCAGAATCGCTTTTGTGCAGAAAACAGTAACACTTGTTCAGAACGAAAGAAAGCACAGAGCCCCAGATTCTATGTTGTCCTGGAGAGCTTGCAGAGCACTGGGGAAAGGCAGGCAGAGAATTCCCTGCTAGCACCTTCTCTGTGCCTGTTCACATTGCTTCGCAGAATCACTTTTGTGCAGAAAACAGTAACACTTGTTCAGAAGGAAAGAAAGCACAGAGCCCCAGATTCTATGTTGTCCTGGAGAGCTTGCAGAGCACTGGGGAAAGGCAGGCAGAGAATTCCCTGATAGCACCTTCTCTGTGCCTGGGAAGCAGAAGTGTTCACATTGCTTCGCAAGAATCGCTTTTGTGCAGAAAACACTAACACTTGTTCAGAAGGAAAGAAAGCACAGAGCCCCAGATTTTATGTTGTCCTGGAGAGCTTGCAGAGCACTGGGGAAAGGCAGGCAGAGAATTCCCTGCTAGCACCTTCTCTGTGCCTGTTCACATTGCTTCGCAGAATCGCATTTGTGCAGAAAACAGTAACACTTGTTCAGAAGGAAAGAAAGCACAGAGCCCCAGATTCTATGTTGTCCTGGAGAGCTTGCAGAGCACTGGGGAAAGGCAGGCAGAGAATTCCCTGCTAGCACCTTCTCTGTGCCTGGGAAGCAGAAGTGTTCACATTGCTTCGCAAGAATCGCTTTTGTGCAGAAAACAGTAACACTTGTTCAGAACGAAAGAAAGCACAGAGCCCCAGATTTTATGTTGTCCTGGAGAGCTTGCAGAGCACTGGGGAAAGGCAGGCAGAGAATTCCCTGCTAGCACCTTCTCTGTGCCTGTTCACATTGCTTCGCAGAATCGCTTTTGTGCAGAAAACAGTAACACTTGTTCAGAAGGAAAGAAAGCACAGAGCCCCAGATTCTATGTTGTCCTGGAGAGCTTGCAGAGCACTGGGGAAAGGCAGGCAGAGAATTCCCTGCTAGCACCTTCTCTGTGCCTGGGAAGCAGAAGTGTTCACATTGCTTCGCAAGAATCGCTTTTGTGCAGAAAACAGTAACACTTGTTCAGAAGGAAAGAAAGCACAGAGCCCCAGATTTTATGTTGTCCTGGAGAGCTTGCAGAGCACTGGGGAAAGGCAGGCAGAGAATTCCCTGCTAGCACCTTCTCTGTGCCTGGGAAGCAGAAGTGTTCACATTGCTTCGCAGAATCGCTTTTGTGCAGAAAACAGTAACACTTGTTCAGAACGAAAGAAAGCACAGAGCCCCAGATTCTATGTTGTCCTGGAGAGCTTGCAGAGCACTGGGGAAAGGCAGGCAGAGAATTCCCTGCTAGCACCTTCTCTGTGCCTGTTCACATTGCTTCGCAGAATCGCTTTTGTGCAGAAAACAGTAACACTTCTTCAGAAGGAAAGAAAGCACAGAGCCCCAGATTCTATGTTGTCCTGGAGAGCTTGCAGAGCACTGGGGAAAGGCAGGCAGAGAATTCCCTGCTAGCACCTTCTCTGTGCCTGGGAAGCAGAAGTGTTCACATTGCTTCGCAAGAATCGCTTTTGTGCAGAAAACACTAACACTTGTTCAGAAGGAAAGAAAGCACAGAGCCCCAGATTTTATGTTGTCCTGGAGAGCTTGCAGAGCACTGGGGAAAGGCAGGCAGAGAATTCCCTGCTAGCACCTTCTCTGTGCCTGTTCACATTGCTTCGCAGAATCGCTTTTGTGCAGAAAACAGTAACACTTGTTCAGAAGGAAAGAAAGCACAGAGCCCCAGATTCTATGTTGTCCTGGAGAGCTTGCAGAGCACTGGGGAAAGGCAGGCAGAGAATTCCCTGCTAGCACCTTCTCTGTGCCTGGGAAGCAGAAGTGTTCACATTGCTTCGCAAGAATCGCTTTTGTGCAGAAAACAGTAACACTTGTTCAGAAGGAAAGAAAGCACAGAGCCCCAGATTTTATGTTGTCCTGGAGAGCTTGCAGAGCACTGGGGAAAGGCAGGCAGAGAATTCCCTGCTAGCACCTTCTCTGTGCCTGGGAAGCAGAAGTGTTCACATTGCTTCGCAGAATCGCTTTTGTGCAGAAAACAGTAACACTTGTTCAGAACGAAAGAAAGCACAGAGCCCCAGATTCTATGTTGTCCTGGAGAGCTTGCAGAGCACTGGGGAAAGGCAGGCAGAGAATTCCCTGCTAGCACCTTCTCTGTGCCTGTTCACATTGCTTCGCAGAATCGCTTTTGTGCAGAAAACAGTAACACTTCTTCAGAAGGAAAGAAAGCACAGAGCCCCAGATTCTATGTTGTCCTGGAGAGCTTGCAGAGCACTGGGGAAAGGCAGGCAGAGAATTCCCTGCTAGCACCTTCTCTGTGCCTGGGAAGCAGAAGTGTTCACATTGCTTCGCAAGAATCGCTTTTGTGCAGAAAACACTAACACTTGTTCAGAAGGAAAGAAAGCACAGAGCCCCAGATTTTATGTTGTCCTGGAGAGCTTGCAGAGCACTGGGGAAAGGCAGGCAGAGAATTCTCTGATAGCACCTTCTCTGTGCCTGTTCACATTGCTTCGCAGAATCGCTTTTGTGCAGAAAACAGTAACACTTGTTCAGAAGGAAAGAAAGCACAGAGCCCCAGATTCTATGTTGTCCTGGAGAGCTTGCAGAGCACTGGGGAAAGGCAGGCAGAGAATTCCCTGCTAGCACCTTCTCTGTGCCTGGGAAGCAGAAGTGTTCACATTGCTTCGCAAGAATCGCTTTTGTGCAGAAAACACTAACACTTGTTCAGAAGGAAAGAAAGCACAGAGCCCCAGATTTTATGTTGTCCTGGAGAGCTTGCAGAGCACTGGGGAAAGGCAGGCAGAGAATTACCTGCTAGCACCTTCTCTGTGCCTGGGAAGCAGAAGTGTTCACATTGCTTCGCAGAATCGCTTTTGTGCAGAAAACAGTAACACTTGTTCAGAACGAAAGAAAGCACAGAGCCCCAGATTCTATGTTGTCCTGGAGAGCTTGCAGAGCACTGGGGAAAGGCAGGCAGAGAATTCCCTGCTAGCACCTTCTCTGTGCCTGTTCACATTGCTTCGCAGAATCGCTTTTGTGCAGAAAACAGTAACACTTGTTCAGAAGGAAAGAAAGCACAGAGCCCCAGATTCTATGTTGTCCTGGAGAGCTTGCAGAGCACTGGGGAAAGGCAGGCAGAGAATTCCCTGATAGCACCTTCTCTGTGCCTGGGAAGCAGAAGTGTTCACATTGCTTCGCAGAATCGCTTTTGTGCAGAAAACAGTAACACTTGTTCAGAAGGAAGGAAAGCACAGAGCCCCAGATTTTATGTTGTCCTGGAGAGCTTGCAGAGCACTGGGGAAAGGCAGGCAGAGAATTCCCTGCTAGCACCTTCTCTGTGCCTGGGAAGCAGAAGTGTTCACATTGCTTCGCAAGAATCGCTTTTGTGCAGAAAACACTAACACTTGTTCAGAAGGAAAGAAAGCACAGAGCCCCAGATTCTATGTTGTCCTGGAGAGCTTGCAGAGCACTGGGGAAAGGCAGGCAGAGAATTCCCTGCTGGCACCTTCTCTGTGCCTGTTCACATTGCTTCGCAGAATCGCTTTTGTGCAGAAAACAGTAACACTGGTTCAGAACGAAAGAAAGCACAGAGCCCCAGATTCTATGTTGTCCTGGAGAGCTTGCAGAGCACTGGGGAAAGGCAGGCAGAGAATTCCCTGATAGCACCTTCTCTGTGCCTGGGAAGCAGAAGTGTTCACATTGCTTCGCAGAATCGCTTTTGTGCAGAAAACAGTAACACTTGTTCAGAACGAAAGAAAGCACAGAGCCCCAGATTCTATGTTGTCCTGGAGAGCTTGCAGAGCACTGGGGAAAGGCAGGCAGAGAATTCCCTGCTAGCACCTTCTCTGTGCCTGTTCACATTGCTTCGCAGACTCGCTTTTGTGCAGAAAACAGTAACACTTGTTCAGAACGAAAGAAAGCACAGAGCCCCAGATTCTATGTTGTCCTGGAGAGCTTGCAGAGCACTGGGGAAAGGCAGGCAGAGAATTCCCTGCTAGCACCTTCTCTGTGCCTGGGAAGCAGAAGTGTTCACATTGCTTCGCAAGAATCGCTTTTGTGCAGAAAACACTAACACTTGTTCAGAAGGAAAGAAAGCACAGAGCCCCAGATTTTATGTTGTCCTGGAGAGCTTGCAGAGCACTGGGGAAAGGCAGGCAGAGAATTCCCTGCTGGCACCTTCTCTGTGCCTGTTCACATTGCTTCGCAGAATCGCTTTTGTGCAGAAAACAGTAACACTTGTTCAGAAGGAAAGAAAGCACAGAGCCCCAGATTCTATGTTGTCCTGGAGAGCTTGCAGAGCACTGGGGAAAGGCAGGCAGAGAATTCCCTGCTAGCACCTTCTCTGTGCCTGGGAAGCAGAAGTGTTCACATTGCTTCGCAAGAATCGCTTTTGTGCAGAAAACACTAACACTTGTTCAGAAGGAAAGAAAGCACAGAGCCCCAGATTCTATGTTGTCCTGGAGAGCTTGCAGAGCACTGGGGAAAGGCAGGCAGAGAATTCCCTGCTAGCACCTTCTCTGTGCCTGGGAAGCAGAAGTGTTCACATTGCTTCGCAGAATCGCTTTTGTGCAGAAAACAGTAACACTTGTTCAGAACGAAAGAAAGCACAGAGCCCCAGATTCTATGTTGTCCTGGAGAGCTTGCAGAGCACTGGGGAAAGGCAGGCAGAGAATTCCCTGCTAGCACCTTCTCTGTGCCTGGGAAGCAGAAGTGTTCACATTGCTTCGCAGAATCGCTTTTGTGCAGAAAACAGTAACACTTGTTCAGAACGAAAGAAAGCACAGAGCCCCAGATTCTATGTTGTCCTGGAGAGCTTGCAGAGCACTGGGGAAAGGCAGGCAGAGAATTCCCTGCTAGCACCTTCTCTGTGCCTGTTCACATTGCTTCGCAGAATCGCTTTTGTGCAGAAAACAGTAACACTTGTTCAGAACGAAAGAAAGCACAGAGCCCCAGATTCTATGTTGTCCTGGAGAGCTTGCAGAGCACTGGGGAAAGGCAGGCAGAGAATTCCCTGCTAGCACCTTCTCTGTGCCTGGGAAGCAGAAGTGTTCACATTGCTTCGCAGAATCGCTTTTGTGCAGAAAACAGTAACACTTGTTCAGAAGGAAAGAAAGCACAGAGCCCCAGATTTTATGTTGTCCTGGAGAGCTTGCAGAGCACTGGGGAAAGGCAGGCAGAGAATTCCCTGCTGGCACCTTCTCTGTGCCTGTTCACATTGCTTCGCAGAATCGCTTTTGTGCAGAAAACAGTAATACTTGTTCAGAAGGAAAGAAAGCACAGAGCCCCAGATTCTATGTTGTCCTGGAGAGCTTGCAGAGCACTGGGGAAAGGCAGGCAGAGAATTCCCTGCTAGCACCTTCTCTGTGCCTGGGAAGCAGAAGTGTTCACATTGCTTCGCAAGAATCGCTTTTGTGCAGAAAACACTAACACTTGTTCAGAAGGAAAGAAAGCACAGAGCCCCAGATTTTATGTTGTCGTGGAGAGCTTGCAGAGCACTGGGGAAAGGCAGGCAGAGAATTCCCTGCTAGCACCTTCTCTGTGCCTGGGAAGCAGAAGTGTTCACATTGCTTCGCAGAATCGCTTTTCTGCAGAAAACAGTAACACTTGTTCAGAACGAAAGAAAGCACAGAGCCCCAGATTTTATGTTGTCCTGGAGAGCTTGCAGAGCACTGGGGAAAGGCAGGCAGAGAATTCCCTGCTAGCACCTTCTCTGTGCCTGTTCACATTGCTTCGCAGAATCGCTTTTGTGCAGAAAACAGTAACACTTGTTCAGAACGAAAGAAAGCACAGAGCCCCAGATTCTATGTTGTCCTGGAGAGCTTGCAGAGCACTGGGGAAAGGCAGGCAGAGAATTCCCTGCTAGCACCTTCTCTGTGCCTGTTCACATTGCTTCGCAGAATCACTTTTGTGCAGAAAACAGTAACACTTGTTCAGAAGGAAAGAAAGCACAGAGCCCCAGATTCTATGTTGTCCTGGAGAGCTTGCAGAGCACTGGGGAAAGGCAGGCAGAGAATTCCCTGATAGCACCTTCTCTGTGCCTGGGAAGCAGAAGTGTTCACATTGCTTCGCAAGAATCGCTTTTGTGCAGAAAACACTAACACTTGTTCAGAAGGAAAGAAAGCACAGAGCCCCAGATTTTATGTTGTCCTGGAGAGCTTGCAGAGCACTGGGGAAAGGCAGGCAGAGAATTCCCTGCTAGCACCTTCTCTGTGCCTGTTCACATTGCTTCGCAGAATCGCATTTGTGCAGAAAACAGTAACACTTGTTCAGAAGGAAAGAAAGCACAGAGCCCCAGATTCTATGTTGTCCTGGAGAGCTTGCAGAGCACTGGGGAAAGGCAGGCAGAGAATTCCCTGCTAGCACCTTCTCTGTGCCTGGGAAGCAGAAGTGTTCACATTGCTTCGCAAGAATCGCTTTTGTGCAGAAAACAGTAACACTTGTTCAGAAGGAAAGAAAGCACAGAGCCCCAGATTTTATGTTGTCCTGGAGAGCTTGCAGAGCACTGGGGAAAGGCAGGCAGAGAATTCCCTGCTAGCACCTTCTCTGTGCCTGTTCACATTGCTTCGCAGAATCGCTTTTGTGCAGAAAACAGTAACACTTGTTCAGAAGGAAAGAAAGCACAGAGCCCCAGATTCTATGTTGTCCTGGAGAGCTTGCAGAGCACTGGGGAAAGGCAGGCAGAGAATTCCCTGCTAGCACCTTCTCTGTGCCTGGGAAGCAGAAGTGTTCACATTGCTTCGCAAGAATCGCTTTTGTGCAGAAAACAGTAACACTTGTTCAGAAGGAAAGAAAGCACAGAGCCCCAGATTTTATGTTGTCCTGGAGAGCTTGCAGAGCACTGGGGAAAGGCAGGCAGAGAATTCCCTGCTAGCACCTTCTCTGTGCCTGGGAAGCAGAAGTGTTCACATTGCTTCGCAGAATCGCTTTTGTGCAGAAAACAGTAACACTTGTTCAGAACGAAAGAAAGCACAGAGCCCCAGATTCTATGTTGTCCTGGAGAGCTTGCAGAGCACTGGTGAAAGGCAGGCAGAGAATTCCCTGATAGCACCTTCTCTGTGCCTGTTCACATTGCTTCGCAGAATCGCTTTTGTGCAGAAAACAGTAACACTTGTTCAGAAGGAAAGAAAGCACAGAGCTCCAGATTCTATGTTGTCCTGGAGAGCTTGCAGAGCACTGGGGAAAGGCAGGCAGAGAATTCCCTGCTAGCACCTTCTCTGTGCCTGGGAAGCAGAAGTGTTCACATTGCTTCGCAAGAATCGCTTTTGTGCAGAAAACACTAACACTTGTTCAGAAGGAAAGAAAGCACAGAGCCCCAGATTTTATGTTGTCGTGGAGAGCTTGCAGAGCACTGGGGAAAGGCAGGCAGAGAATTCCCTGCTAGCACCTTCTCTGTGCCTGGGAAGCAGAAGTGTTCACATTGCTTCGCAGAATCGCTTTTCTGCAGAAAACAGTAACACTTGTTCAGAACGAAAGAAAGCACAGAGCCCCAGATTTTATGTTGTCCTGGAGAGCTTGCAGAGCACTGGGGAAAGGCAGGCAGAGAATTCCCTGCTAGCACCTTCTCTGTGCCTGTTCACATTGCTTCGCAGAATCGCTTTTGTGCAGAAAACAGTAACACTTGTTCAGAACGAAAGAAAGCACAGAGCCCCAGATTCTATGTTGTCCTGGAGAGCTTGCAGAGCACTGGGGAAAGGCAGGCAGAGAATTCCCTGCTAGCACCTTCTCTGTGCCTGTTCACATTGCTTCGCAGAATCACTTTTGTGCAGAAAACAGTAACACTTGTTCAGAAGGAAAGAAAGCACAGAGCCCCAGATTCTATGTTGTCCTGGAGAGCTTGCAGAGCACTGGGGAAAGGCAGGCAGAGAATTCCCTGATAGCACCTTCTCTGTGCCTGGGAAGCAGAAGTGTTCACATTGCTTCGCAAGAATCGCTTTTGTGCAGAAAACACTAACACTTGTTCAGAAGGAAAGAAAGCACAGAGCCCCAGATTTTATGTTGTCCTGGAGAGCTTGCAGAGCACTGGGGAAAGGCAGGCAGAGAATTCCCTGCTAGCACCTTCTCTGTGCCTGTTCACATTGCTTCGCAGAATCGCATTTGTGCAGAAAACAGTAACACTTGTTCAGAAGGAAAGAAAGCACAGAGCCCCAGATTCTATGTTGTCCTGGAGAGCTTGCAGAGCACTGGGGAAAGGCAGGCAGAGAATTCCCTGCTAGCACCTTCTCTGTGCCTGGGAAGCAGAAGTGTTCACATTGCTTCGCAAGAATCGCTTTTGTGCAGAAAACAGTAACACTTGTTCAGAACGAAAGAAAGCACAGAGCCCCAGATTTTATGTTGTCCTGGAGAGCTTGCAGAGCACTGGGGAAAGGCAGGCAGAGAATTCCCTGCTAGCACCTTCTCTGTGCCTGTTCACATTGCTTCGCAGAATCGCTTTTGTGCAGAAAACAGTAACACTTGTTCAGAAGGAAAGAAAGCACAGAGCCCCAGATTCTATGTTGTCCTGGAGAGCTTGCAGAGCACTGGGGAAAGGCAGGCAGAGAATTCCCTGCTAGCACCTTCTCTGTGCCTGGGAAGCAGAAGTGTTCACATTGCTTCGCAAGAATCGCTTTTGTGCAGAAAACAGTAACACTTGTTCAGAAGGAAAGAAAGCACAGAGCCCCAGATTTTATGTTGTCCTGGAGAGCTTGCAGAGCACTGGGGAAAGGCAGGCAGAGAATTCCCTGCTAGCACCTTCTCTGTGCCTGGGAAGCAGAAGTGTTCACATTGCTTCGCAGAATCGCTTTTGTGCAGAAAACAGTAACACTTGTTCAGAACGAAAGAAAGCACAGAGCCCCAGATTCTATGTTGTCCTGGAGAGCTTGCAGAGCACTGGGGAAAGGCAGGCAGAGAATTCCCTGCTAGCACCTTCTCTGTGCCTGTTCACATTGCTTCGCAGAATCGCTTTTGTGCAGAAAACAGTAACACTTCTTCAGAAGGAAAGAAAGCACAGAGCCCCAGATTCTATGTTGTCCTGGAGAGCTTGCAGAGCACTGGGGAAAGGCAGGCAGAGAATTCCCTGCTAGCACCTTCTCTGTGCCTGGGAAGCAGAAGTGTTCACATTGCTTCGCAAGAATCGCTTTTGTGCAGAAAACACTAACACTTGTTCAGAAGGAAAGAAAGCACAGAGCCCCAGATTTTATGTTGTCCTGGAGAGCTTGCAGAGCACTGGGGAAAGGCAGGCAGAGAATTCCCTGCTAGCACCTTCTCTGTGCCTGTTCACATTGCTTCGCAGAATCGCTTTTGTGCAGAAAACAGTAACACTTGTTCAGAAGGAAAGAAAGCACAGAGCCCCAGATTCTATGTTGTCCTGGAGAGCTTGCAGAGCACTGGGGAAAGGCAGGCAGAGAATTCCCTGCTAGCACCTTCTCTGTGCCTGGGAAGCAGAAGTGTTCACATTGCTTCGCAAGAATCGCTTTTGTGCAGAAAACAGTAACACTTGTTCAGAAGGAAAGAAAGCACAGAGCCCCAGATTTTATGTTGTCCTGGAGAGCTTGCAGAGCACTGGGGAAAGGCAGGCAGAGAATTCCCTGCTAGCACCTTCTCTGTGCCTGGGAAGCAGAAGTGTTCACATTGCTTCGCAGAATCGCTTTTGTGCAGAAAACAGTAACACTTGTTCAGAACGAAAGAAAGCACAGAGCCCCAGATTCTATGTTGTCCTGGAGAGCTTGCAGAGCACTGGGGAAAGGCAGGCAGAGAATTCCCTGCTAGCACCTTCTCTGTGCCTGTTCACATTGCTTCGCAGAATCGCTTTTGTGCAGAAAACAGTAACACTTCTTCAGAAGGAAAGAAAGCACAGAGCCCCAGATTCTATGTTGTCCTGGAGAGCTTGCAGAGCACTGGGGAAAGGCAGGCAGAGAATTCCCTGCTAGCACCTTCTCTGTGCCTGGGAAGCAGAAGTGTTCACATTGCTTCGCAAGAATCGCTTTTGTGCAGAAAACACTAACACTTGTTCAGAAGGAAAGAAAGCACAGAGCCCCAGATTTTATGTTGTCCTGGAGAGCTTGCAGAGCACTGGGGAAAGGCAGGCAGAGAATTCTCTGATAGCACCTTCTCTGTGCCTGTTCACATTGCTTCGCAGAATCGCTTTTGTGCAGAAAACAGTAACACTTGTTCAGAAGGAAAGAAAGCACAGAGCCCCAGATTCTATGTTGTCCTGGAGAGCTTGCAGAGCACTGGGGAAAGGCAGGCAGAGAATTCCCTGCTAGCACCTTCTCTGTGCCTGGGAAGCAGAAGTGTTCACATTGCTTCGCAAGAATCGCTTTTGTGCAGAAAACACTAACACTTGTTCAGAAGGAAAGAAAGCACAGAGCCCCAGATTTTATGTTGTCCTGGAGAGCTTGCAGAGCACTGGGGAAAGGCAGGCAGAGAATTACCTGCTAGCACCTTCTCTGTGCCTGGGAAGCAGAAGTGTTCACATTGCTTCGCAGAATCGCTTTTGTGCAGAAAACAGTAACACTTGTTCAGAACGAAAGAAAGCACAGAGCCCCAGATTCTATGTTGTCCTGGAGAGCTTGCAGAGCACTGGGGAAAGGCAGGCAGAGAATTCCCTGCTAGCACCTTCTCTGTGCCTGTTCACATTGCTTCGCAGAATCGCTTTTGTGCAGAAAACAGTAACACTTGTTCAGAAGGAAAGAAAGCACAGAGCCCCAGATTCTATGTTGTCCTGGAGAGCTTGCAGAGCACTGGGGAAAGGCAGGCAGAGAATTCCCTGATAGCACCTTCTCTGTGCCTGGGAAGCAGAAGTGTTCACATTGCTTCGCAGAATCGCTTTTGTGCAGAAAACAGTAACACTTGTTCAGAAGGAAGGAAAGCACAGAGCCCCAGATTTTATGTTGTCCTGGAGAGCTTGCAGAGCACTGGGGAAAGGCAGGCAGAGAATTCCCTGCTAGCACCTTCTCTGTGCCTGGGAAGCAGAAGTGTTCACATTGCTTCGCAAGAATCGCTTTTGTGCAGAAAACACTAACACTTGTTCAGAAGGAAAGAAAGCACAGAGCCCCAGATTCTATGTTGTCCTGGAGAGCTTGCAGAGCACTGGGGAAAGGCAGGCAGAGAATTCCCTGCTGGCACCTTCTCTGTGCCTGTTCACATTGCTTCGCAGAATCGCTTTTGTGCAGAAAACAGTAACACTGGTTCAGAACGAAAGAAAGCACAGAGCCCCAGATTCTATGTTGTCCTGGAGAGCTTGCAGAGCACTGGGGAAAGGCAGGCAGAGAATTCCCTGATAGCACCTTCTCTGTGCCTGGGAAGCAGAAGTGTTCACATTGCTTCGCAGAATCGCTTTTGTGCAGAAAAGAGTAACACTTGTTCAGAACGAAAGAAAGCACAGAGCCCCAGATTCTATGTTGTCCTGGAGAGCTTGCAGAGCACTGGGGAAAGGCAGGCAGAGAATTCCCTGCTAGCACCTTCTCTGTGCCTGTTCACATTGCTTCGCAGACTCGCTTTTGTGCAGAAAACAGTAACACTTGTTCAGAACGAAAGAAAGCACAGAGCCCCAGATTCTATGTTGTCCTGGAGAGCTTGCAGAGCACTGGGGAAAGGCAGGCAGAGAATTCCCTGCTAGCACCTTCTCTGTGCCTGGGAAGCAGAAGTGTTCACATTGCTTCGCAAGAATCGCTTTTGTGCAGAAAACACTAACACTTGTTCAGAAGGAAAGAAAGCACAGAGCCCCAGATTTTATGTTGTCCTGGAGAGCTTGCAGAGCACTGGGGAAAGGCAGGCAGAGAATTCCCTGCTGGCACCTTCTCTGTGCCTGTTCACATTGCTTCGCAGAATCGCTTTTGTGCAGAAAACAGTAACACTTGTTCAGAAGGAAAGAAAGCACAGAGCCCCAGATTCTATGTTGTCCTGGAGAGCTTGCAGAGCACTGGGGAAAGGCAGGCAGAGAATTCCCTGCTAGCACCTTCTCTGTGCCTGGGAAGCAGAAGTGTTCACATTGCTTCGCAAGAATCGCTTTTGTGCAGAAAACACTAACACTTGTTCAGAAGGAAAGAAAGCACAGAGCCCCAGATTCTATGTTGTCCTGGAGAGCTTGCAGAGCACTGGGGAAAGGCAGGCAGAGAATTCCCTGCTAGCACCTTCTCTGTGCCTGGGAAGCAGAAGTGTTCACATTGCTTCGCAGAATCGCTTTTGTGCAGAAAACAGTAACACTTGTTCAGAACGAAAGAAAGCACAGAGCCCCAGATTCTATGTTGTCCTGGAGAGCTTGCAGAGCACTGGGGAAAGGCAGGCAGAGAATTCCCTGCTAGCACCTTCTCTGTGCCTGGGAAGCAGAAGTGTTCACATTGCTTCGCAGAATCGCTTTTGTGCAGAAAACAGTAACACTTGTTCAGAACGAAAGAAAGCACAGAGCCCCAGATTCTATGTTGTCCTGGAGAGCTTGCAGAGCACTGGGGAAAGGCAGGCAGAGAATTCCCTGCTAGCACCTTCTCTGTGCCTGTTCACATTGCTTCGCAGAATCGCTTTTGTGCAGAAAACAGTAACACTTGTTCAGAACGAAAGAAAGCACAGAGCCCCAGATTCTATGTTGTCCTGGAGAGCTTGCAGAGCACTGGGGAAAGGCAGGCAGAGAATTCCCTGCTAGCACCTTCTCTGTGCCTGGGAAGCAGAAGTGTTCACATTGCTTCGCAGAATCGCTTTTGTGCAGAAAACAGTAACACTTGTTCAGAAGGAAAGAAAGCACAGAGCCCCAGATTTTATGTTGTCCTGGAGAGCTTGCAGAGCACTGGGGAAAGGCAGGCAGAGAATTCCCTGCTGGCACCTTCTCTGTGCCTGTTCACATTGCTTCGCAGAATCGCTTTTGTGCAGAAAACAGTAATACTTGTTCAGAAGGAAAGAAAGCACAGAGCCCCAGATTCTATGTTGTCCTGGAGAGCTTGCAGAGCACTGGGGAAAGGCAGGCAGAGAATTCCCTGCTAGCACCTTCTCTGTGCCTGGGAAGCAGAAGTGTTCACATTGCTTCGCAAGAATCGCTTTTGTGCAGAAAACACTAACACTTGTTCAGAAGGAAAGAAAGCACAGAGCCCCAGATTTTATGTTGTCCTGGAGAGCTTGCAGAGCACTGGGGAAAGGCAGGCAGAGAATTCCCTGCTAGCACCTTCTCTGTGCCTGGGAAGCAGAAGTGTTCACATTGCTTCGCAGAATCGCTTTTGTGCAGAAAACAGTAACACTTGTTCAGAACGAAAGAAAGCACAGAGCCCCAGATTCTATGTTGTCCTGGAGAGCTTGCAGAGCACTGGGGAAAGGCAGGCAGAGAATTCACTGCTAGCACCTTCTTTGTGCCTGGGAAGCAGAAGTGTTCACATTGCTTCGCAGAATCGCTTTTGTGCAGAAAACAGTAACACTTGTTCAGAACGAAAGAAAGCACAGAGCCCCAGATTCTATGTTGTCCTGGAGAGCTTGCAGAGCACTGGGGAAAGGCAGGCAGAGAATTCCCTGATAGCACCTTCTCTGTGCCTGTTCACATTGCTTCGCAGAATCGCTTTTGTGCAGAAAACAGTAACACTTGTTCAGAAGGAAAGAAAGCACAGAGCCCCAGATTCTATGTTGTCCTGGAGAGCTTGCAGAGCACTGGGGAAAGGCAGGCAGAGAATTCCCTGCTAGCACCTTCTCTGTGCCTGGGAAGCAGAAGTGTTCACATTGCTTCGCAAGAATCGCTTTTGTGCAGAAAACAATAACACTTGTTCAGAAGGAAAGAAAGCACAGAGCCCCAGATTTTATGTTGTCCTGGAGAGCTTGCAGAGCACTGGGGAAAGGCAGGCAGAGAATTCCCTGCTGGCATCTTCTCTGTGCCTGTTCACATTGCTTCGCAGAATCGCTTTTGTGCAGAAAACAGTAACACTTGTTCAGAAGGAAAGAAAGCACAGAGCCCCAGATTCTATGTTGTCCTGGAGAGCTTGCAGAGCACTGGGGAAAGGCAGGCAGAGAATTCCCTGCTAGCACCTTCTCTGTGCCTGGGAAGCAGAAGTGTTCACATTGCTTCGCAAGAATCGCTTTTGTGCAGAAAACAGTAACACTTGTTCAGAAGGAAAGAAAGCACAGAGCCCCAGATTTTATGTTGTCCTGGAGAGCTTGCAGAGCACTGGGGAAAGGCAGGCAGAGAATTCCCTGCTAGCACCTTCTCTGTGCCTGGGAAGCAGAAGTGTTCACATTGCTTCGCAGAATCGCTTTTGTGCAGAAAACAGTAACACTTGTTCAGAACGAAAGAAAGCACAGAGCCCCAGATTCTATGTTGTCCTGGAGAGCTTGCAGAGCACTGGTGAAAGGCAGGCAGAGAATTCCCTGATAGCACCTTCTCTGTGCCTGTTCACATTGCTTCGCAGAATCGCTTTTGTGCAGAAAACAGTAACACTTGTTCAGAAGGAAAGAAAGCACAGAGCTCCAGATTCTATGTTGTCCTGGAGAGCTTGCAGAGCACTGGGGAAAGGCAGGCAGAGAATTCCCTGCTAGCACCTTCTCTGTGCCTGGGAAGCAGAAGTGTTCACATTGCTTCGCAAGAATCGCTTTTGTGCAGAAAACACTAACACTTGTTCAGAACGAAAGAAAGCACAGAGCCCCAGATTTTATGTTGTCCTGGAGAGCTTGCAGAGCACTGGGGAAAGGCAGGCAGAGAATTCCCTGCTAGCACCTTCTCTGTGCCTGTTCACATTGCTTCGCAGAATCGCTTTTGTGCAGAAAACAGTAACACTTGTTCAGAACGAAAGAAAGCACAGAGCCCCAGATTCTATGTTGTCCTGGAGAGCTTGCAGAGCACTGGGGAAAGGCAGGCAGAGAATTCCCTGCTAGCACCTTCTCTGTGCCTGTTCACATTGCTTCGCAGAATCACTTTTGTGCAGAAAACAGTAACACTTGTTCAGAAGGAAAGAAAGCACAGAGCCCCAGATTCTATGTTGTCCTGGAGAGCTTGCAGAGCACTGGGGAAAGGCAGGCAGAGAATTCCCTGATAGCACCTTCTCTGTGCCTGGGAAGCAGAAGTGTTCACATTGCTTCGCAAGAATCGCTTTTGTGCAGAAAACACTAACACTTGTTCAGAAGGAAAGAAAGCACAGAGCCCCAGATTTTATGTTGTCCTGGAGAGCTTGCAGAGCACTGGGGAAAGGCAGGCAGAGAATTCCCTGCTAGCACCTTCTCTGTGCCTGGGAAGCAGAAGTGTTCACATTGCTTCGCAGAATCGCTTTTGTGCAGAAAACAGTAACACTTGTTCAGAACGAAAGAAAGCACAGAGCCCCAGATTCTATGTTGTCCTGGAGAGCTTGCAGAGCACTGGGGAAAGGCAGGCAGAGAATTCCCTGCTAGCACCTTCTCTGTGCCTGTTCACATTGCTTCGCAGAATCGCTTTTGTGCAGAAAACAGTAACACTTCTTCAGAAGGAAAGAAAGCACAGAGCCCCAGATTCTATGTTGTCCTGGAGAGCTTGCAGAGCACTGGGGAAAGGCAGGCAGAGAATTCCCTGCTAGCACCTTCTCTGTGCCTGGGAAGCAGAAGTGTTCACATTGCTTCGCAAGAATCGCTTTTGTGCAGAAAACACTAACACTTGTTCAGAAGGAAAGAAAGCACAGAGCCCCAGATTTTATGTTGTCCTGGAGAGCTTGCAGAGCACTGGGGAAAGGCAGGCAGAGAATTCTCTGATAGCACCTTCTCTGTGCCTGTTCACATTGCTTCGCAGAATCGCTTTTGTGCAGAAAACAATAACACTTGTTCAGAAGGAAAGAAAGCACAGAGCCCCAGATTCTATGTTGTCCTGGAGAGCTTGCAGAGCACTGGGGAAAGGCAGGCAGAGAATTCCCTGCTAGCACCTTCTCTGTGCCTGGGAAGCAGAAGTGTTCACATTGCTTCGCAAGAATCGCTTTTGTGCAGAAAACACTAACACTTGTTCAGAAGGAAAGAAAGCACAGAGCCCCAGATTTTATGTTGTCCTGGAGAGCTTGCAGAGCACTGGGGAAAGGCAGGCAGAGAATTACCTGCTAGCACCTTCTCTGTGCCTGGGAAGCAGAAGTGTTCACATTGCTTCGCAGAATCGCTTTTGTGCAGAAAACAGTAACACTTGTTCAGAACGAAAGAAAGCACAGAGCCCCAGATTCTATGTTGTCCTGGAGAGCTTGCAGAGCACTGGGGAAAGGCAGGCAGAGAATTCACTGCTAGCACCTTCTCTGTGCCTGTTCACATTGCTTCGCAGAATCGCTTTTGTGCAGAAAACAGTAACACTTGTTCAGAAGGAAAGAAAGCACAGAGCCCCAGATTCTATGTTGTCCTGGAGAGCTTGCAGAGCACTGGGGAAAGGCAGGCAGAGAATTCCCTGATAGCACCTTCTCTGTGCCTGGGAAGCAGAAGTGTTCACATTGCTTCGCAAGAATCGCTTTTGTGCAGAAAACACTAACACTTGTTCAGAAGGAAAGAAAGCACAGAGCCCCAGATTCTATGTTGTCCTGGAGAGCTTGCAGAGCACTGGGGAAAGGCAGGCAGAGAATTCCCTGCTGGCACCTTCTCTGTGCCTGTTCACATTGCTTCGCAGAATCGCTTTTGTGCAGAAAACAGTAACACTGGTTCAGAACGAAAGAAAGCACAGAGCCCCAGATTCTATGTTGTCCTGGAGAGCTTGCAGAGCACTGGGGAAAGGCAGGCAGAGAATTCCCTGATAGCACCTTCTCTGTGCCTGGGAAGCAGAAGTGTTCACATTGCTTCGCAGAATCGCTTTTGTGCAGAAAACAGTAACACTTGTTCAGAAGGAAGGAAAGCACAGAGCCCCAGATTCTATGTTGTCCTGGAGAGCTTGCAGAGCACTGGGGAAAGGCAGGCAGAGAATTCCCTGCTAGCACCTTCTCTGTGCCTGGGAAGCAGAAGTGTTCACATTGCTTCGCAAGAATCGCTTTTGTGCAGAAAACACTAACACTTGTTCAGAAGGAAAGAAAGCACAGAGCCCCAGATTTTATGTTGTCCTGGAGAGCTTGCAGAGCACTGGGGAAAGGCAGGCAGAGAATTACCTGCTAGCACCTTCTCTGTGCCTGGGAAGCAGAAGTGTTCACATTGCTTCGCAGAATCGCTTTTGTGCAGAAAACAGTAACACTTGTTCAGAACGAAAGAAAGCACAGAGCCCCAGATTCTATGTTGTCCTGGAGAGCTTGCAGAGCACTGGGGAAAGGCAGGCAGAGAATTCACTGCTAGCACCTTCTCTGTGCCTGTTCACATTGCTTCGCAGAATCGCTTTTGTGCAGAAAACAGTAACACTTGTTCAGAAGGAAAGAAAGCACAGAGCCCCAGATTCTATGTTGTCCTGGAGAGCTTGCAGAGCACTGGGGAAAGGCAGGCAGAGAATTCCCTGATAGCACCTTCTCTGTGCCTGGGAAGCAGAAGTGTTCACATTGCTTCGCAGAATCGCTTTTGTGCAGAAAACACTAACACTTGTTCAGAAGGAAGGAAAGCACAGAGCCCCAGATTTTATGTTGTCCTGGAGAGCTTGCAGAGCACTGGGGAAAGGCAGGCAGAGAATTCCCTGCTAGCACCTTCTCTGTGCCTGGGAAGCAGAAGTGTTCACATTGCTTCGCAAGAATCGCTTTTGTGCAGAAAACACTAACACTTGTTCAGAAGGAAAGAAAGCACAGAGCCCCAGATTTTATGTTGTCCTGGAGAGCTTGCAGAGCACTGGGGAAAGGCAGGCAGAGAATTCCCTGCTGGCACCTTCTCTGTGCCTGTTCACATTGCTTCGCAGAATCGCTTTTGTGCAGAAAACAGTAACACTTGTTCAGAACGAAAGAAAGCACAGAGCCCCAGATTCTATGTTGTCCTGGAGAGCTTGCAGAGCACTGGGGAAAGGCAGGCAGAGAATTCCCTGCTAGCACCTTCTCTGTGCCTGGGAAGCAGAAGTGTTCACATTGCTTCGCAAGAATCGCTTTTGTGCAGAAAACACTAACACTTGTTCAGAAGGAAAGAAAGCACAGAGCCCCAGATTCTATGTTGTCCTGGAGAGCTTGCAGAGCACTGGGGAAAGGCAGGCAGAGAATTCCCTGCTAGCACCTTCTCTGTGCCTGTTCACATTGCTTCGCAGAATCGCTTTTGTGCAGAAAACAGTAACACTTGTTCAGAACGAAAGAAAGCACAGAGCCCCAGATTCTATGTTGTCCTGGAGAGCTTGCAGAGCACTGGGGAAAGGCAGGCAGAGAATTCCCTGATAGCACCTTCTCTGTGCCTGGGAAGCAGAAGTGTTCACATTGCTTCGCAGAATCGCTTTTGTGCAGAAAACAGTAACACTTGTTCAGAAGGAAGGAAAGCACAGAGCCCCAGATTTTATGTTGTCCTGGAGAGCTTGCAGAGCACTGGGGAAAGGCAGGCAGAGAATTCCCTGCTAGCACCTTCTCTGTGCCTGGGAAGCAGAAGTGTTCACATTGCTTCGCAAGAATCGCTTTTGTGCAGAAAACAGTAACACTTGTTCAGAAGGAAAGAAAGCACAGAGCCCCAGATTTTATGTTGTCCTGGAGAGCTTGCAGAGCACTGGGGAAAGGCAGGCAGAGAATTCCCTGCTGGCACCTTCTCTGTGCCTGTTCACATTGCTTCGCAGAATCGCTTTTGTGCAGAAAACAGTAACACTTGTTCAGAACGAAAGAAAGCACAGAGCCCCAGATTCTATGTTGTCCTGGAGAGCTTGCAGAGCACTGGGGAAAGGCAGGCAGAGAATTCCCTGCTAGCACCTTCTCTGTGCCTGGGAAGCAGAAGTGTTCACATTGCTTCGCAAGAATCGCTTTTGTGCAGAAAACACTAACACTTGTTCAGAAGGAAAGAAAGCACAGAGCCCCAGATTTTATGTTGTCCTGGAGAGCTTGCAGAGCACTGGGGAAAGGCAGGCAGAGAATTCCCTGCTGGCACCTTCTCTGTGCCTGTTCACATTGCTTCGCAGAATCGCTTTTGTGCAGAAAACAGTAACACTGGTTCAGAACGAAAGAAAGCACAAAGCCCCAGATTCTATGTTGTCCTGGAGAGCTTGCAGAGCACTGGAGAAAGGCAGGCAGAGAATTCCCTGCTAGCACCTTCTCTGTGCCTGGGAAGCAGAAGTGTTCACATTGCTTCGCAAGAATCGCTTTTGTGCAGAAAACACTAACACTTGTTCAGAAGGAAAGAAAGCACAGAGCCCCAGAATCTATGTTGTCCTGGAGAGCTTGCAGAGCACTGGGGAAAGGCAGGCAGAGAATTCCCTGATAGCACCTTCTCTGTGCCTGGGAAGCAGAAGTGTTCACATTGCTTCGCAGAATCGCTTTTGTGCAGAAAACAGTAACACTTGTTCAGAACGAAAGAAAGCAGAGAGCCCCAGATTCTATGTTGTCCTGGAGAGCTTGCAGAGCACTGGGGAAAGGCAGGCAGAGAATTCCCTGATAGCACCTTCTCTGTGCCTGGGAAGCAGAAGTGTTCACATTGCTCGCAGAATCGCTTTTGTGCAGAAAACAGTAACACTTGTTCAGAAGGAAAGAAAGCACAGAGCCCCAGATTCTATGTTGTCCTGGAGAGCTTGCAGAGCACTGGGGAAAGGCAGGCAGAGAATTCCCTGATAGCACCTTCTCTGTGCCTGGGAAGCAGATGTGTTCACATTGCTTCGCAGAATTGCTTTTGTGCAGAAAACAGTAACACTTGTTCAGAAGGAAGGAAAGCACAGAGCCCCAGATTTTATGTTGTCCTGGAGAGCTTGCAGAGCACTGGGGAAAGGCAGGCAGAGAATTCCCTGCTAGCACCTTCTCTGTGCCTGGGAAGCAGAAGTGTTCACATTGCTTCGCAAGAATCGCTTTTGTGCAGAAAACACTAACACTTGTTCAGAAGGAAAGAAAGCACAGAGCCCCAGATTTTATGTTGTCCTGGAGAGCTTGCAGAGCACTGGGGAAAGGCAGGCAGAGAATTCCCTGCTAGCACCTTCTCTGTGCCTGTTCACATTGCTTCGCAGAATCGCTTTTGTGCAGAAAACAGTAACACTTGTTCAGAACGAAAGAAAGCACAGAGCCCCAGATTTTATGTTGTCCTGGAGAGCTTGCAGAGCACTGGGGAAAGGCAGGCAGAGAATTCCCTGCTAGCACCTTCTCTGTGCCTGTTCACATTGCTTCGCAGAATCGCTTTTGTGCAGAAAACAGTAACACTTGTTCAGAACGAAAGAAAGCACAGAGCCCCAGATTCTATGTTGTCCTGGAGAGCTTGCAGAGCACTGGGGAAAGGCAGGCAGAGAATTCCCTGCTAGCACCTTCTCTGTGCCTGGGAAGCAGAAGTGTTCACATTGCTTCGCATAATCGCTTTTGTGCAGAAAACAGTAACACTTGTTCAGAAGGAAGGAAAGCACAGAGCCCCAGATTTTATGTTGTCCTGGAGATCTTGCAGAGCACTGGGGAAAGGCAGGCAGAGAATTCCCTGCTAGCACCTTCTCTGTGCCTGGGAAGCAGAAGTGTTCACATTGCTTCGCAAGAATCGCTTTTGTGCAGAAAACACTAACACTTGTTCAGAAGGAAAGAAAGCACAGAGCCCCAGATTTTATGTTGTCCTGGAGAGCTTGCAGAGCACTGGGGAAAGGCAGGCAGAGAATTCCCTGATAGCACCTTCTCTGTGCCTGGGAAGCAGAAGTGTTCACATTGCTTCGCAGAATCGCTTCTGTGCAGAAAACAGTAACACTTGTTCAGAAGGAAAGAAAGCACAGAGCCCCAGATTCTATGTTGTCTTGGAGAGCTTGCAGAGCACTGGGGAAAGGCAGGCAGAGAATTCCCTGCTAGCACCTTCTCTGTGCCTGTTCACATTGCTTCGCAGAATCGCTTTTGTGCAGAAAACAGTAACACTTGTTCAGAAGGAAAGAAAGCACAGAGCCCCAGATTCTATGTTGTCCTGGAGAGGTTGCAGAGCACTGGGGAAAGGCAGGCAGAGAATTCCCTGCTAGCACCTTCTCTGTGCCTGGGAAGCAGAAGTGTTCACATTGCTTCGCATAATCGCTATTGTGCAGAAAACACTAACACTTGTTCAGAAGGAAAGAAAGCACAGAGCCCCAGATTTTATGTTGTCCTGGAGAGCTTGCAGAGCACTGGGGAAAGGCAGGCAGAGAATTCCCTGCTAGCACCTTCTCTGTGCCTGGGAAGCAGAAGTGTTCACATTGCTTCGCAAGAATCGCTTTTGTGCAGAAAACACTAACACTTGTTCAGAAGGAAAGAAAGCACAGAGCCCCAGATTTTATGTTGTCCTGGAGAGCTTGCAGAGCACTGGGGAAAGGCAGGCAGAGAATTCCCTGCTAGCACCTTCTCTGTGCCTGGGAAGCAGAAGTGTTCACATTGCTTCGCAGAATCGCTTTTGTGCAGAAAACAGTAACACTTGTTCAGAACGAAAGAAAGCACAGAGCCCCAGATTCTATGTTGTCTTGGAGAGCTTGCAGAGCACTGGGGAAAGGCAGGCAGAGAATTCCCTGATAGCACCTTCTCTGTGCCTGTTCACATTGCTTCGCAGAATCGCTTTTGTGCAGAAAACAGTAACACTTGTTCAGAAGGAAAGAAAGCACAGAGCCCCAGATTCTATGTTGTCCTGGAGAGCTTGCAGAGCACTGGGGAAAGGCAGGCAGAGAATTCCCTGATAGCACCTTCTCTGTGCCTGGGAAGCAGAAGTGTTCACATTGCTTCGCAGAATCGCTTTTGTGCAGAAAACACTAACACTTGTTCAGAAGGAAAGAAAGCACAGAGCCCCAGATTTTATGTTGTCCTGGAGATCTTGCAGAGCACTGGGGAAAGGCAGGCAGAGAATTCCCTGCTAGCACCTTCTCTGTGCCTGGGAAGCAGAAGTGTTCACATTGCTTCGCAAGAATCGCTTTTGTGCAGAAAACACTAACACTTGTTCAGAAGGAAAGAAAGCACAGAGCCCCAGATTGTATGTTGTCCTGGAGAGCTTGCAGAGCACTGGGGAAAGGCAGGCAGAGAATTCCCTGATAGCACCTTCTCTGTGCCTGGGAAGCAGAAGTGTTCACATTGCTTCGCAGAATCGCTTTTGTGCAGAAAAGAGTAACACTTGTTCAGAACGAAAGAAAGCACAGAGCCCCAGATTCTATGTTGTCTTGGAGAGCTTGCAGAGCACTGGGGAAAGGCAGGCAGAGAATTCCCTGATAGCACCTTCTCTGTGCCTGTTCACATTGCTTCGCAGAATCGCTTTTGTGCAGAAAACAGTAACACTTGTTCAGAAGGAAAGAAAGCACAGAGCCCCAGATTCTATGTTGTCCTGGAGAGCTTGCAGAGCACTGGGGAAAGGCAGGCAGAGAATTCCCTGATAGCACCTTCTCTGTGCCTGGGAAGCAGAAGTGTTCACATTGCTTCGCAGAATCGCTTTTGTGCAGAAAACAGTAACACTTGTTCAGAAGGAAGGAAAGCACAGAGCCCCAGATTTTATGTTGTCCTGGAGAGCTTGCAGAGCACTGGGGAAAGGCAGGCAGAGAATTCCCTGCTGGCACCTTCTCTGTGCCTGTTCACATTGCTTCGCAGAATCGCTTTTGTGCAGAAAACAGTAACACTTGTTCAGAACGAAAGAAAGCACAGAGCCCCAGATTCTATGTTGTCCTGGAGAGCTTGCAGAGCACTGGGGAAAGGCAGGCAGAGAATTCCCTGATAGCACCTTCTCTGTGCCTGGGAAGCAGAAGTGTTCACATTGCTTCGGAAGAATCGCTTTTGTGCAGAAAACACTAACACTTGTTCAGAAGGAAAGAAAGCACAGAGCCCCAGATTTTATGTTGTCCTGGAGAGCTTGCAGAGCACTGGGGAAAGGCAGGCAGAGAATTCCCTGATAGCACCTTCTCTGTGCCTGGGAAGCAGAAGTGTTCACATTGCTTCGCAGAATCGCTTTTGTGCAGAAAACAGTAACAGTTGTTCAGAACGAAAGAAAGCACAGAGCCCCAGATTCTATGTTGTCCTGGAGAGCTTGCAGAGCACTGGGGAAAGGCAGGCAGAGAATTCCCTGCTAGCACCTTCTCTGTGCCTGGGAAGCAGAAGTGTTCACATTGCTTCGCAAGAATCGCTTTTGTGCAGAAAACAGTAACACTTGTTCAGAAGGAAAGAAAGCACAGAGCCCCAGATTTGCTGTTGTCCTGGAGAGCTTGCAGAGCACTGGGGAAAGGCAGGCAGAGAATTCCCTGATAGCACCTTCTCTGTGCCTGTTCACATTGCTTCGCAGAATCGCTTTTGTGCAGAAAACAGTAACACTTGTTCAGAAGGAAAGAAAGCACAGAGCCCCAGATTCTATGTTGTCCTGGAGAGCTTGCAGAGCACTGGGGAAAGGCAGGCAGAGAATTCCCTGCTAGCACCTTCTCTGTGCCTGGGAAGCAGAAGTGTTCACATTGCTTCGCAGAATCGCTTTTGTGCAGAAAACAGTAACACTTGTTCAGAACGAAAGACAGCACAGAGCCCCAGATTTTATGTTGTCCTGGAGAGCTTGCAGAGCACTGGGCAAAGGCAGGCAGAGAATTCCCTGCTAGCACCTTCTCTGTGCCTGGGAAGCAGAAGTGTTCACATTGCTTCGCAAGAATCGCTTTTGTGCAGAAAACACTAACACTTGTTCAGAAGGAAAGAAAGCACAGAGCCCCAGATTTTATGTTGTCCTGGAGAGCTTGCAGAGCACTGGGGAAAGGCAGGCAGAGAATTCCCTGATAGCACCTTCTCTGTGCCTGGGAAGCAGAAGTGTTCACATTGCTTCGCAAGAATCGCTTTTGTGCAGAAAACAGTAACACTTGTTCAGAAGGAAAGAAAGCACAGAGCCCCAGATTTTATGTTGTCCTGGAGAGCTTGCAGAGCACTGGGCAAAGGCAGGCAGAGAATTCCCTGCTAGCACCTTCTCTGTGCCTGTTCACATTGCTTCGCGGAATCGCTTTTGTGCAGAAAACAGTAACACTTGTTCAGAACGAAAGAAAGCACAAAGCCCCAGATTCTATGTTGTCCTGGAGAGCTTGCAGAGCACTGGGGAAAGGCAGGCAGAGAATTCCCTGCTAGCACCTTCTCTGTGCCTGTTCACATTGCTTCGCAGAATCGCTTTTGTGCAGAAAACAGTAACACTTGTTCAGAAGGAAAGAAAGCACAGAGCCCCAGATTCTATGTTGTCTTGGAGAGCTTGCAGAGCACTGGGGAAAGGCAGGCAGAGAATTCCCTGATAGCACCTTCTCTGTGCCTGTTCACATTGCTTCGCAGAATCGCTTTTGTGCAGAAAACAGTAACACTTGTTCAGAAGGAAAGAAAGCACAGAGCCCCAGATTCTATGTTGTCCTGGAGAGCTTGCAGAGCACTGGGGAAAGGCAGACAGAGAATTCCCTGATAGCACCTTCTCTGTGCCTGGGAAGCAGAAGTGTTCACATTGCTTCGCAAGAATCGCTTTTGTGCAGAAAACAGTAACACTTGTTCAGAACGAAAGAAAGCACAGAGCCCCAGATTCTATGTTGTCCTGGAGAGCTTGCAGAGCACTGGGGAAAGGCAGGCAGAGAATTCCCTGCTGGCACCTTCTCTGTGCCTGTTCACATTGCTTCGCAGAATCGCTTTTGTGCAGAAAACAGTAACACTTGTTCAGAACGAAAGAAAGCACAGAGCCCCAGATTCTATGTTGTCCTGGAGAGCTTGCAGAGCACTGGGGAAAGGCAGGCAGAGAATTCCCTGATAGCACCTTCTCTGTGCCTGGGAAGCAGAAGTGTTCACATTGCTTCGCAAGAATCGCTTTTGTGCAGAAAACACTAACACTTGTTCAGAAGGAAAGAAAGCACAGAGCCCCAGATTTGCTGTTGTCCTGGAGAGCTTGCAGAGCACTGGGGAAAGGCAGGCAGAGAATTCCCTGCTAGCACCTTCTCTGTGCCTGGGAAGCAGAAGTGTTCACATTGCTTCGCTGTATCGCCTTTGTGCAGAAAACACTAACACTTGTTCAGAACAAAAGAAAGCACAGAGCCCCAGATTCTATGTTGTCCTGGAGAGCTTGCAGAGCACTGGGGAAAGGCAGGCAGAGAATTCCCTGCTAGCACCTTCTCTGTGCCTGGGAAGCAGAAGTGTTCACATTGCTTCGCAAGAATCGCTTTTGTGCAGAAAACAGTAACACTTGTTCAGAAGGAAAGAAAGCACAGAGCCCCAGATTTGCTGTTGTCCTGGAGAGCTTGCAGAGCACTGGGGAAAGGCAGGCAGAGAATTCCCTGATAGCACCTTCTCTGTGCCTGTTCACATTGCTTCGCAGAATCGCTTTTGTGCAGAAAACACTAACACTTGTTCAGAAGGAAAGAAAGCACAGAGCCCCAGATTTTATGTTGTCCTGGAGAGCTTGCAGAGCACTGGGGAAAGGCAGGCAGAGAATTCCCTGATAGCACCTTCTCTGTGCCTGGGAAGCAGAAGTGTTCACATTGCTTCGCAGAATCGCTTTTGTGCAGAAAACAGTAACACTTGTTCAGAACGAAAGAAAGCACAGAGCCCCAGATTCTATGTTGTCTTGGAGAGCTTGCAGAGCACTGGGGAAAGGCAGGCAGAGAATTCCCTGATAGCACCTTCTCTGTGCCTGTTCACATTGCTTCGCAGAATCGCTTTTGTGCAGAAAACAGTAACACTTGTTCAGAAGGAAAGAAAGCACAGAGCCCCAGATTTTATGTTGTCCTGGAGAGCTTGCAGAGCACTGGGGAAAGGCAGGCAGAGAATTCCCTGCTAGCACCTTCTCTGTGCCTGTTCACATTGCTTCGCAGAATCGCTTTTGTGCAGAAAACAGTAACACTGGTTCAGAACGAAAGAAAGCACAGAGCCCCAGATTCTATGTTGTCCTGGAGAGCTTGCAGAGCAATGGGGAAAGGCAGGCAGAAAATTCCCTGCTAGGACCTTCTCTGTGCCTGGGAAGCAGAAGTGTTCACATTGCTTCGCAGAATCGCTTTTGTGCAGTAAACAGTAACACTTATTCAGAAGGAAGGAAAGCACAGAGCCCCAGATTTTATGTTGTCCTGGAGAGCTTGCAGAGCACTGGGGAAAGGCAGGCAGAGAATTCCCTGCTAGCACCTTCTCTGTGCCTGGGAAGCAGAAGTGTTCACATTGCTTCGCAAGAATCGCTTTTGTGCAGAAAACACTAACACTTGTTCAGAAGGAAAGAAAGCACAGAGCCCCAGATTTTATGTTGTCCTGGAGAGCTTGCAGAGCACTGGGGAAAGGCAGGCAGAGAATTCCCTGATAGCACCTTCTCTGTGCCTGTTCACATTGCTTCGCAGAATCGCTTTTGTGCAGAAAACAGTAACACTTGTTCAGAAGGAAAGAAAGCACAGAGCCCCAGATTCTATGTTGTCCTGGAGAGCTTGCAGAGCACTGGGGAAAGGCAGACAGAGAATTCCCTGATAGCACCTTCTCTGTGCCTGGGAAGCAGAAGTGTTCACATTGCTTCGCAAGAATCGCTTTTGTGCAGAAAACAGTAACACTTGTTCAGAACGAAAGAAAGCACAGAGCCCCAGATTCTATGTTGTCCTGGAGAGCTTGCAGAGCACTGGGGAAAGGCAGGCAGAGAATTCCCTGCTGGCACCTTCTCTGTGCCTGTTCACATTGCTTCGCAGAATCGCTTTTGTGCAGAAAACAGTAACACTTGTTCAGAACGAAAGAAAGCACAGAGCCCCAGATTCTATGTTGTCCTGGAGAGCTTGCAGAGCACTGGGGAAAGGCAGGCAGAGAATTCCCTGCTAGCACCTTCTCTGTGCCTGGGAAGCAGAAGTGTTCACATTGCTTCGCAAGAATCGCTTTTGTGCAGAAAACACTAACACTTGTTCAGAAGGAAAGAAAGCACGGAGCCCCAGATTTTATGTTGTCCTGGAGAGCTTGCAGAGCACTGGGGAAAGGCAGGCAGAGAATTCCCTGATAGCACCTTCTCTGTGCCTGGGAAGCAGAAGTGTTCACATTGCTTCGCAGAATCGCTTTTGTGCAGAAAACAGTAACACTTGTTCAGAACGAAAGAAAGCACAGAGCCCCAGATTCTATGTTGTCTTGGAGAGCTTGCAGAGCACTGGGGAAAGGCAGGCAGAGAATTCCCTGATAGCACCTTCTCTGTGCCTGTTCACATTGCTTCGCAGAATCGCTTTTGTGCAGAAAACACTAACACTTGTTCAGAAGGAAAGAAAGCACAGAGCCCCAGATTCTATGTTGTCCTGGAGAGGTTGCAGAGCACTGGGGAAAGGCAGGCAGAGAATTCCCTGCTAGCACCTTCTCTGTGCCTGGGAACCAGAAGTTTTCACATTGCTTCGCAGAATCGCTTTTGTGCAGAAAACACTAACACTTGTTCAGAAGGAAAGAAAGCACAGAGCCCCAGATTTTATGTTGTCCTGGAGAGCTTGCAGAGCACTGGGGAAAGGCAGGCAGAGAATTCCCTGCTAGCACCTTCTCTGTGCCTGGGAAGCAGAGGTGTTCACATTGCTTCGCAAGAATCGCTTTTGTGCAGAAAACACTAACACTTGTTCAGAAGGAAAGAAAGCACAGAGCCCCAGATTTTATGTTGTCCTGGAGAGCTTGCAGAGCACTGGGGAAAGGCAGGCAGAGAATTCCCTGATAGCACCTTCTCTGTGCCTGGGAAGCAGAAGTGTTCACATTGCTTCGCAGAATCGCTTTTGTGCAGAAAACAGTAACACTTGTTCAGAACGAAAGAAAGCACAGAGCCCCAGATTCTATGTTGTCCTGGAGAGCTTGCAGAGCACTGGGGAAAGGCAGGCAGAGAATTCCCTGATAGCACCTTCTCTGTGCCTGTTCACATTGCTTCGCAGAATCGCTTTTGTGCAGAAAACAGTAACACTTGTTCAGAAGGAAAGAAAGCACAGAGCCCCAGATTTTATGTTGTCCTGGAGAGCTTGCAGAGCACTGGGGAAAGGCAGGCAGAGAATTCCCTGATAGCACCTTCTCTGTGCCTGGGAAGCAGAAGTGTTCACATTGCTTCGCAGGATCGCTTTTGTGCAGAAAAGAGTAACACTTGATCAGAACGAAAGAAAGCACAGAGCCCCAGATTCTATGTTGTCCTGGAGAGCTTGCAGAGCACTGGGGAAAGGCAGGCAGAGAATTCCCTGCTAGCACCTTCTCTGTGCCTGGGAAGCAGAAGTGTTCACATTGCTTCGCAAGAATCGCTTTTGTGCAGAAAACACTAACACTTGTTCAGAAGGAAGGAAAGCACAGAGCCCCAGATTTTATGTTGTCCTGGAGAGCTTGCAGAGCACTGGGGAAAGGCAGGCAGAGATTTCCCTGCTAGCACCTTCTCTGTGCCTGGGAAGCAGAAGTGTTCACATTGCTTCGCAAGAATCGCTTTTGTGCAGAAAACACTAACACTTGTTCAGAACAAAAGAAAGCACAGAGCCCCAGATTCTATGTTGTCCTGGAGAGCTTGCAGAGCACTGGGGAAAGGCAGGCAGAGAATGCCCTGCTGGCACCTTCTCTGTGCCTGTTCACATTGCTTCGCAGAATCGCTTTTGTGCAGAAAACAGTAACACTTGTTCAGAACGAAAGAAAGCACAGAGCCCCAGATTCTATGTTGTCCTGGAGAGCTTGCAGAGCACTGGGGAAAGGCAGGCAGAGAATTCCCTGATAGCACCTTCTCTGTGCCTGGGAAGCAGAAGTGTTCACATTGCTTCGCAAGAATCGCTTTTGTGCAGAAAACACTAACACTTGTTCAGAAGGAAAGAAAGCACAGAGCCCCAGATTTTATGTTGTCCTGGAGAGCTTGCAGAGCACTGGGGAAAGGCAGGCAGAGAATTCCCTGATAGCACCTTCTCTGTGCCTGGGAAGCAGAAGTGTTCACATTGCTTCGCAGAATCGCTTTTGTGCAGAAAACACTAACACTTGTTCAGAACGAAAGAAAGCACAGAGCCCCAGATTCTATGTTGTCCTGGAGAGCTTGCAGAGCACTGGGGAAAGGCAGGCAGAGAATTCCCTGCTAGCACCTTCTCTGTGCCTGGGAAGCAGAAGTGTTCACATTGCTTCGCAAGAATCGCTTTTGTGCAGAAAACAATAACACTTGTTCAGAAGGAAAGAAAGCACAGAGCCCCAGATTCTATGTTGTCCTGGAGAGCTTGCAGAGCACTGGGGAAAGGCAGGCAGAGAATTCCCTGCTAGCACCTTCTCTGTGCCTGTTCACATTGCTTCGCAGAATCGCTTTTGTGCAGAAAACACTAACACTTGTTCAGAAGGAAAGAAAGCACAGAGCCCCAGATTCTATGTTGTCCTGGAGAGGTTGCAGAGCACTGGGGAAAGGCAGGCAGAGAATTCCCTGCTAGCACCTTCTCTGTGCCTGGGAACCAGAAGTTTTCACATTGCTTCGCAGAATCGCTTTTGTGCAGAAAACACTAACACTTGTTCAGAAGGAAAGAAAGCACAGAGCCCCAGATTTTATGTTGTCCTGGAGAGCTTGCAGAGCACTGGGGAAAGGCAGGCAGAGATTTCCCTGCTAGCACCTTCTCTGTGCCTGGGAAGCAGAAGTGTTCACATTGCTTCGCAAGAATCGCTTTTGTGCAGAAAACACTAACACTTGTTCAGAAGGAAAGAAAGCACAGAGCCCCAGATTTTATGTTGTCCTGGAGAGCTTGCAGAGCACTGGGGAAAGGCAGGCAGAGAATTCCCTGATAGCACCTTCTCTGTGCCTGGGAAGCAGAAGTGTTCACATTGCTTCGCAGAATCGCTTTTGTGCAGAAAACAGTAACACTTGTTCAGAACGAAAGAAAGCACAGAGCCCCAGATTCTATGTTGTCTTGGAGAGCTTGCAGAGCACTGGGGAAAGGCAGGCAGAGAATTCCCTGATAGCACCTTCTCTGTGCCTGTTCACATTGCTTCGCAGAATCGCTTTTGTGCAGAAAACACTAACACTTGTTCAGAAGGAAAGAAAGCACAGAGCCCCAGATTTTATGTTGTCCTGGAGAGCTTGCAGAGCACTGGGGAAAGGCAGGCAGAGAATTCCCTGATAGCACCTTCTCTGTGCCTGGGAAGCAGAAGTGTTCACATTGCTTCGCAGAATCGCTTTTGTGCAGAAAAGAGTAACACTTGTTCAGAACGAAAGAAAGCACAGAGCCCCAGATTCTATGTTGTCTTGGAGAGCTTGCAGAGCACTGGGGAAAGGCTGGCAGAGAATTCCCTGATAGCACCTTCTCTGTGCCTGTTCACATTGCTTCTCAGAATCGCTTTTGTGCAGAAAACAGTAACACTTGTTCAGAAGGAAAGAAAGCACAGAGCCCCAGATTCTATGTTGTCCTGGAGAGCTTGCAGAGCACTGGGGAAAGGCAGGCAGAGAATTCCCTGCTAGCACCTTCTCTGTGCCTGGGAAGCAGAAGTGTTCACATTGCTTCGCAAGAATCGCTTTTGTGCAGAAAACACTAACACTTGTTCAGAAGGAAGGAAAGCACAGAGCCCCAGATTTTATGTTGTCCTGGAGAGCTTGCAGAGCACTGGGGAAAGGCAGGCAGAGAATTCCCTGCTAGCACCTTCTCTGTGCCTGGGAAGCAGAAGTGTTCACATTGCTTCGCAAGAATCGCTTTTGTGCAGAAAACACTAACACTTGTTCAGAAGGAAAGAAAGCACAGAGCCCCAGATTTTATGTTGTCCTGGAGAGCTTGCAGAGCACTGGGGAAAGGCAGGCAGAGAATTCCCTGCTAGCACCTTCTCTGTGCCTGGGAAGCAGAAGTGTTCACATTGCTTCGCAAGAATCGCTTTTGTGCAGAAAACACTAACACTTGTTCAGAAGGAAAGAAAGCACAGAGCCCCAGATTTTATGTTGTCCTGGAGAGCTTGCAGAGCACTGGGCAAAGGCAGGCAGAGAATTCCCTGCTAGCACCTTCTCTGTGCCTGTTCACATTGCTTCGCAGAATCGCTTTTGTGCAGAAAACAGTAACACTTGTTCAGAACGAAAGAAAGCACAAAGCCCCAGATTCTATGTTGTCCTGGAGAGCTTGCAGAGCACTGGGGAAAGGCAGGCAGAGAATTCCCTGCTAGCACCGTCTCTGTGCCTGTTCACATTGCTTCGCAGAATCGCTTTTGTGCAGAAAACAGTAACACTGGTTCAGAACGAAAGAAAGCACAGAGCCCCAGATTCTATGTTGTCCTGGAGAGCTTGCAGAGCAATGGGGAAAGGCAGGCAGAAAATTCCCTGCTAGGACCTTCTCTGTGCCTGGGAAGCAGAAGTGTTCACATTGCTTCGCAGAATCGCTTTTGTGCAGTAAACAGTAACACTTGTTCAGAAGGAAGGAAAGCACAGAGCCCCAGATTTTATGTTGTCCTGGAGAGCTTGCAGAGCACTGGGGAAAGGCAGGCAGAGAATTCCCTGCTAGCACCTTCTCTGTGCCTGGGAAGCAGAAGTGTTCACATTGCTTCGCAAGAATCGCTTTTGTGCAGAAAACACTAACACTTGTTCAGAAGGAAAGAAAGCACAGAGCCCCAGATTTTATGTTGTCCTGGAGAGCTTGCAGAGCACTGGGGAAAGGCAGGCAGAGAATTCCCTGATAGCACCTTCTCTGTGCCTGTTCACATTGCTTCGCAGAATCGCTTTTGTGCAGAAAACAGTAACACTTGTTCAGAAGGAAAGAAAGCACAGAGCCCCAGATTCTATGTTGTCTTGGAGAGCTTGCAGAGCACTGGGGAAAGGCAGGCAGAGAATTCACTGCTAGCACCTTCTCTGTGCCTGTTCACATTGCTTCGCAGAATCGCTTTTGTGCAGAAAACAGTAACACTTGTTCAGAAGGAAAGAAAGCACAGAGCCCCAGATTCTATGTTGTCCTGGAGAGCTTGCAGAGCACTGGGGAAAGGCAGACAGAGAATTCCCTGATAGCACCTTCTCTGTGCCTGGGAAGCAGAAGTGTTCACATTGCTTCGCAAGAATCGCTTTTGTGCAGAAAACAGTAACACTTGTTCAGAACGAAAGAAAGCACAGAGCCCCAGATTCTATGTTGTCCTGGAGAGCTTGCAGAGCACTGGGGAAAGGCAGGCAGAGAATTCCCTGCTGGCACCTTCTCTGTGCCTGTTCACATTGCTTCGCAGAATCGCTTTTGTGCAGAAAACAGTAACACTTGTTCAGAAGGAAAGAAAGCACAGAGCCCCAGATTCTATGTTGTCCTGGAGAGCTTGCAGAGCACTGGGGAAAGGCAGGCAGAGAATTCCCTGCTAGCACCTTCTCTGTGCCTGGGAAGCAGAAGTGTTCACATTGCTTCGCAAGAATCGCTTTTGTGCAGAAAACACTAACACTTGTTCAGAAGGAAAGAAAGCACAGAGCCCCAGATTTTATGTTGTCCTGGAGAGCTTGCAGAGCACTGGGGAAAGGCAGGCAGAGAATTCCCTGATAGCACCTTCTCTGTGCCTGGGAAGCAGAAGTGTTCACATTGCTTCGCAGAATCGCTTTTGTGCAGAAAACAGTAACACTTGTTCAGAACGAAAGAAAGCACAGAGCCCCAGATTCTATGTTGTCTTGGAGAGCTTGCAGAGCACTGGGGAAAGGCAGGCAGAGAATTCCCTGATAGCACCTTCTCTGTGCCTGTTCACATTGCTTCTCAGAATCGCTTTTGTGCAGAAAACAGTAACACTTGTTCAGAAGGAAAGAAAGCACAGAGCCCCAGATTCTATGTTGTCCTGGAGAGCTTGCAGAGCACTGGGGAAAGGCAGGCAGAGAATTCCCTGCTAGCACCTTCTCTGTGCCTGGGAAGCAGAAGTGTTCACATTGCTTCGCAAGAATCGCTTTTGTGCAGAAAACACTAACACTTGTTCAGAAGGAAGGAAAGCACAGAGCCCCAGATTTTATGTTGTCCTGGAGAGCTTGCAGAGCACTGGGGAAAGGCAGGCAGAGAATTCCCTGCTAGCACCTTCTCTGTGCCTGGGAAGCAGAAGTGTTCACATTGCTTCGCAAGAATCGCTTTTGTGCAGAAAACACTAACACTTGTTCAGAAGGAAAGAAAGCACAGAGCCCCAGATTTTATGTTGTCCTGGAGAGCTTGCAGAGCACTGGGGAAAGGCAGGCAGAGAATTCCCTGCTAGCACCTTCTCTGTGCCTGGGAAGCAGAAGTGTTCACATTGCTTCGCAAGAATCGCTTTTGTGCAGAAAACACTAACACTTGTTCAGAAGGAAAGAAAGCACAGAGCCCCAGATTTTATGTTGTCCTGGAGAGCTTGCAGAGCACTGGGCAAAGGCAGGCAGAGAATTCCCTGCTAGCACCTTCTCTGTGCCTGTTCACATTGCTTCGCAGAATCGCTTTTGTGCAGAAAACAGTAACACTTGTTCAGAACGAAAGAAAGCACAAAGCCCCAGATTCTATGTTGTCCTGGAGAGCTTGCAGAGCACTGGGGAAAGGCAGGCAGAGAATTCCCTGCTAGCACCGTCTCTGTGCCTGTTCACATTGCTTCGCAGAATCGCTTTTGTGCAGAAAACAGTAACACTGGTTCAGAACGAAAGAAAGCACAGAGCCCCAGATTCTATGTTGTCCTGGAGAGCTTGCAGAGCAATGGGGAAAGGCAGGCAGAAAATTCCCTGCTAGGACCTTCTCTGTGCCTGGGAAGCAGAAGTGTTCACATTGCTTCGCAGAATCGCTTTTGTGCAGTAAACAGTAACACTTGTTCAGAAGGAAGGAAAGCACAGAGCCCCAGATTTTATGTTGTCCTGGAGAGCTTGCAGAGCACTGGGGAAAGGCAGGCAGAGAATTCCCTGCTAGCACCTTCTCTGTGCCTGGGAAGCAGAAGTGTTCACATTGCTTCGCAAGAATCGCTTTTGTGCAGAAAACACTAACACTTGTTCAGAAGGAAAGAAAGCACAGAGCCCCAGATTTTATGTTGTCCTGGAGAGCTTGCAGAGCACTGGGGAAAGGCAGGCAGAGAATTCCCTGATAGCACCTTCTCTGTGCCTGTTCACATTGCTTCGCAGAATCGCTTTTGTGCAGAAAACAGTAACACTTGTTCAGAAGGAAAGAAAGCACAGAGCCCCAGATTCTATGTTGTCTTGGAGAGCTTGCAGAGCACTGGGGAAAGGCAGGCAGAGAATTCACTGCTAGCACCTTCTCTGTGCCTGTTCACATTGCTTCGCAGAATCGCTTTTGTGCAGAAAACAGTAACACTTGTTCAGAAGGAAAGAAAGCACAGAGCCCCAGATTCTATGTTGTCCTGGAGAGCTTGCAGAGCACTGGGGAAAGGCAGACAGAGAATTCCCTGATAGCACCTTCTCTGTGCCTGGGAAGCAGAAGTGTTCACATTGCTTCGCAAGAATCGCTTTTGTGCAGAAAACAGTAACACTTGTTCAGAACGAAAGAAAGCACAGAGCCCCAGATTCTATGTTGTCCTGGAGAGCTTGCAGAGCACTGGGGAAAGGCAGGCAGAGAATTCCCTGCTGGCACCTTCTCTGTGCCTGTTCACATTGCTTCGCAGAATCGCTTTTGTGCAGAAAACAGTAACACTTGTTCAGAAGGAAAGAAAGCACAGAGCCCCAGATTCTATGTTGTCCTGGAGAGCTTGCAGAGCACTGGGGAAAGGCAGGCAGAGAATTCCCTGCTAGCACCTTCTCTGTGCCTGGGAAGCAGAAGTGTTCACATTGCTTCGCAAGAATCGCTTTTGTGCAGAAAACACTAACACTTGTTCAGAAGGAAAGAAAGCACAGAGCCCCAGATTTTATGTTGTCCTGGAGAGCTTGCAGAGCACTGGGGAAAGGCAGGCAGAGAATTCCCTGATAGCACCTTCTCTGTGCCTGGGAAGCAGAAGTGTTCACATTGCTTCGCAGAATCGCTTTTGTGCAGAAAACAGTAACACTTGTTCAGAACGAAAGAAAGCACAGAGCCCCAGATTCTATGTTGTCTTGGAGAGCTTGCAGAGCACTGGGGAAAGGCAGGCAGAGAATTCCCTGATAGCACCTTCTCTGTGCCTGTTCACATTGCTTCACAGAATCGCTTTTGTGCAGAAAACACTAACACTTGTTCAGAAGGAAAGAAAGCACAGAGCCCCAGATTCTATGTTGTCCTGGAGAGGTTGCAGAGCACTGGGGAAAGGCAGGCAGAGAATTCCCTGCTAGCACCTTCTCTGTGCCTGGGAACCAGAAGTTTTCACATTGCTTCGCAGAATCGCTTTTGTGCAGAAAACACTAACACTTGTTCAGAAGGAAAGAAAGCACAGAGCCCCAGATTTTATGTTGTCCTGGAGAGCTTGCAGAGCACTGGGGAAAGGCAGGCAGAGAATTCCCTGCTAGCACCTTCTCTGTGCCTGGGAAGCAGAGGTGTTCACATTGCTTCGCAAGAATCGCTTTTGTGCAGAAAACACTAACACTTGTTCAGAAGGAAAGAAAGCACAGAGCCCCAGATTTTATGTTGTCCTGGAGAGCTTGCAGAGCACTGGGGAAAGGCAGGCAGAGAATTCCCTGATAGCACCTTCTCTGTGCCTGGGAAGCAGAAGTGTTCACATTGCTTCGCAGAATCGCTTTTGTGCAGAAAACAGTAACACTTGTTCAGAACGAAAGAAAGCACAGAGCCCCAGATTCTATGTTGTCTTGGAGAGCTTGCAGAGCACTGGGGAAAGGCAGGCAGAGAATTCCCTGCTAGCACCTTCTCTGTGCCTGTTCACATTGCTTCGCAGAATCGCTTTTGTGCAGAAAACAGTAACACTTGTTCAGAAGGAAAGAAAGCACAGAGCCCCAGATTTTATGTTGTCCTGGAGAGCTTGCAGAGCACTGGGGAAAGGCAGGCAGAGAATTCCCTGATAGCACCTTCTCTGTGCCTGGGAAGCAGAAGTGTTCACATTGCTTCGCAGGATCGCTTTTGTGCAGAAAAGAGTAACACTTGTTCAGAACGAAAGAAAGCACAGAGCCCCAGATTCTATGTTGTCTTGGAGAGCTTGCAGAGCACTGGGGAAAGGCTGGCAGAGAATTCCCTGATAGCACCTTCTCTGTGCCTGTTCACATTGCTTCTCAGAATCGCTTTTGTGCAGAAAACAGTAACACTTGTTCAGAAGGAAAGAAAGCACAGAGCCCCAGATTCTATGTTGTCCTGGAGAGCTTGCAGAGCACTGGGGAAAGGCAGGCAGAGAATTCCCTGCTAGCACCTTCTCTGTGCCTGGGAAGCAGAAGTGTTCACATTGCTTCGCAAGAATCGCTTTTGTGCAGAAAACACTAACACTTGTTCAGAAGGAAAGAAAGCACAGAGCCCCAGATTTTATGTTGTCCTGGAGAGCTTGCAGAGCACTGGGGAAAGGCAGGCAGAGAATTCCCTGCTAGCACCTTCTCTGTGCCTGGGAAGCAGAAGTGTTCACATTGCTTCGCAAGAATCGCTTTTGTGCAGAAAACACTAACACTTGTTCAGAACGAAAGAAAGCACAGAGCCCCAGATTTTATGTTGTCCTGGAGAGCTTGCAGAGCACTGGGGAAAGGCAGGCAGAGAATTCCCTGCTGGCACCTTCTCTGTGCCTGTTCACATTGCTTCGCAGAATCGCTTTTGTGCAGAAAACAGTAACACTTGTTCAGAAGGAAGGAAAGCACAGAGCCCCAGATTCTATGTTGTCCTGGAGAGCTTGCAGAGCACTGGGGAAAGGCAGGCAGAGAATTCCCTGCTAGCACCTTCTCTGTGCCTGGGAAGCAGAAGTGTTCACATTGCTTCGCAGAATCGCTTTTGTGCAGAAAAGAGTAACACTTGTTCAGAACGAAAGAAAGCACAGAGCCCCAGATTCTATGTTGTCTTGGAGAGCTTGCAGAGCACTGGGGAAAGGCAGGCAGAGAATTCCCTGATAGCACCTTCTCTGTGCCTGTTCACATTGCTTCGCAGAATCGCTTTTGTGCAGAAAACAGTAACACTTGTTCAGAAGGAAAGAAAGCACAGAGCCCCAGACTCTATGTTGTCCTGGAGAGCTTGCAGAGCACTGGGGAAAGGCAGGCAGAGAATTCCCTGCTAGCACCTTCTCTGTGCCTGGGAAGCAGAAGTGTTCACATTGCTTCGCAGAATCGCTTTTGTGCAGAAAACAGTAACACTTGTTCAGAAGGAAGGAAAGCACAGAGCCCCAGATTTTATGTTGTCCTGGAGAGCTTGCAGAGCACTGGGGAAAGGCAGGCAGAGAATTCCCTGATAGCACCTTCTCTGTGCCTGGGAAGCAGAAGTGTTCACATTGCTTCGCAAGAATCGCTTTTGTGCAGAAAACACTAACACTTGTTCAGAACGAAAGAAAGCACAGAGCCCCAGATTTTATGTTGTCCTGGAGAGCTTGCAGAGCACTGGGGAAAGGCAGGCAGAGAATTCCCTGATAGCACCTTCTCTGTGCCTGTTCACATTGCTTCGCAGAATCGCTTTTGTGCAGAAAACAGTAACACTTGTTCAGAACGAAAGAAAGCACAGAGCCCCAGATTCTATGTTGTCCTGGAGAGCTTGCAGAGCACTGGGGAAAGGCAGGCAGAGAATTCCCTGCTAGCACCTTCTCTGTGCCTGGGAAGCAGAAGTGTTCACATTGCTTCGCAAGAATCGCTTTTGTGCAGAAAACACTAACACTTGTTCAGAAGGAAAGAAAGCACAGAGCCCCAGATTTTATGTTGTCCTGGAGAGCTTGCAGAGCACTGGGGAAAGGCAGGCAGAGAATTCCCTGCTGGCACCTTCTCTGTGCCTGTTCACATTGCTTCGCAGAATCGCTTTTGTGCAGAAAACAGTAACACTTGTTCAGAACGAAAGAAAGCACAGAGCCCCAGATTCTATGTTGTCCTGGAGAGCTTGCAGAGCACTGGGGAAAGGCAGGCAGAGAATTCCCTGCTAGCACCTTCTCTGTGCCTGGGAAGCAGAAGTGTTCACATTGCTTCGCAAGAATCGCTTTTGTGCAGAAAACACTAACACTTGTTCAGAAGGAAAGAAAGCACAGAGCTCCAGATTCTATGTTGTCCTGGAGAGCTTGCAGAGCACTGGGGAAAGGCAGGCAGAGAATTACCTGCTAGCACCTTCTCTGTGCCTGTTCACATTGCTTCGCAGAATCGCTTTTGTGCAGAAAACAGTAACACTTGTTCAGAAGGAAAGAAAGCACAGAGCCCCAGATTCTATGTTGTCCTGGAGAGCTTGCAGAGCACTGGGGAAAGGCAGGCAGAGAATTCCCTGCTAGCACCTTCTCTGTGCCTGGGAAGCAGCAGTGTTCACATTGCTTCGCATAATCGCTTTTGTGCAGAAAACAGTAACACTTGTTCAGAACGAAAGACAGCACAGAGCCCCAGATTCTATGTTGTCTTGGAGAGCTTGCAGAGCACTGGGGAAAGGCAGGCAGAGAATTCCCTGATAGCACCTTCTCTGTGCCTGTTCACATTGCTTCTCAGAATCGCTTTTGTGCAGAAAACAGTAACACTTGTTCAGAACGAAAGAAAGCACAGAGCCCCAGATTCTATGTTGTCCTGGAGAGCTTGCAGAGCACTGGGGAAAGGCAGGCAGAGAATTCCCTGCTAGCACCTTCTCTGTGCCTGGGAAGCAGAAGTGTTCACATTGCTTCGCAAGAATCGCTTTTGTGCAGAAAACACTAACACTTGTTCAGAAGGAAAGAAAGCACAGAGCCCCAGATTTTATGTTGTCCTGGAGAGCTTGCAGCGCACTGGGGAAAGGCTGGCAGAGAATTCCCTGCTAGCACCTTCTCTGTGCCTGGGAAGCAGAAGTGTTCACATTGCTTCGCAGAATCGCTTTTGTGCAGAAAACACTAACACTTGTTCAGAAGGAAAGAAAGCACAGAGCCCCAGATTTTATGTTGTCCTGGAGAGCTTGCAGAGCACTGGGGAAAGGCAGGCAGAGAATTCCCTGATAGCACCTTCTCTGTGCCTGGGAAGCAGAAGTGTTCACATTGCTTCGCAGAATCGCTTTTGTGCAGAAAAGAGTAACACTTGTTCAGAAGGAAGGAAAGCACAGAGCCCCAGATTTTATGTTGTCCTGGAGAGCTTGCAGAGCACTGGGGAAAGGCAGGCAGAGAATTCCCTGCTAGCACCTTCTCTGTGCCTGGGAAGCAGAAGTGTTCACATTGCTTCGCAAGAATCGCTTTTGTGCAGAAAACACTAACACTTGTTCAGAAGGAAAGAAAGCACAGAGCCCCAGATTTTATGTTGTCCTGGAGAGCTTGCAGAGCACTGGGGAAAGGCAGGCAGAGAATTCCCTGATAGCACCTTCTCTGTGCCTGTTCACATTGCTTCGCAGAATCGCTTTTGTGCAGAAAACAGTAACACTTGTTCAGAAGGAAAGAAAGCACAGAGCCCCAGATTCTATGTTGTCTTGGAGAGCTTGCAGAGCACTGGGGAAAGGCAGGCAGAGAATTCCCTGATAGCACCTTCTCTGTGCCTGTTCACATTGCTTCGCAGAATCGCTTTTGTGCAGAAAACAGTAACACTTGTTCAGAAGGAAAGAAAGCACAGAGCCCCAGATTCTATGTTGTCCTGGAGAGCTTGCAGAGCACTGGGGAAAGGCAGGCAGAGAATTCCCTGCTAGCACCTTCTCTGTGCCTGGGAAGCAGAAGTGTTCACATTGCTTCGCAAGAATCGCTTTTGTGCAGA
Organism: Strix aluco; assembly: GCF_031877795.1. Taxonomy (NCBI): domain Eukaryota; kingdom Metazoa; phylum Chordata; class Aves; order Strigiformes; family Strigidae; genus Strix; species Strix aluco. The sequence goes on from NW_027436584.1 coordinate 1,483,219, forward strand.
AAACACTAACACTTGTTCAGAAGGAAAGAAAGCACAGAGCCCCAGATTTTATGTTGTCCTGGAGAGCTTGCAGAGCACTGGGGAAAGGCAGACAGAGAATTCCCTGATAGCACCTTCTCTGTGCCTGGGAAGCAGAAGTGTTCACATTGCTTCGCAAGAATCGCTTTTGTGCAGAAAACACTAACACTTGTTCAGAACGAAAGAAAGCACAGAGCCCCAGATTTTATGTTGTCCTTGAGAGCTTGCAGAGCACTGGGGAAAGGCAGGCAGAGAATTCCCTGCTGGCACCTTCTCTGTGCCTGTTCACATTGCTTCGCAGAATCGCTTTTGTGCAGAAAACAGTAACACTTGTTCAGAACGAAAGAAAGCACAGAGCCCCAGATTCTATGTTGTCCTGGAGAGCTTGCAGAGCACTGGGGAAAGGCAGGCAGAGAATTCCCTGCTAGCACCTTCTCTGTGCCTGGGAAGCAGAAGTGTTCACATTGCTTCGCAAGAATCGCTTTTGTGCAGAAAACACTAACACTTGTTCAGAAGGAAAGAAAGCACAGAGCCCCAGATTGTATGTTGTCCTGGAGAGCTTGCAGAGCACTGGGGAAAGGCAGGCAGAGAATTCCCTGCTAGCACCTTCTCTGTGCCTGGGAAGCAAAAGTGTTCACATTGCTTCGCAGAATCGCTTTTGTGCAGAAAACAGTAACACTTGTTCAGAAGGAAAGAAAGCACAGAGCCCCAGATTTTATGTTGTCCTGGAGAGCTTGCAGAGCACTGGGGAAAGGCAGGCAGAGAATTCCCTGATAGCACCTTCTCTGTGCCTGGGAAGCAGAAGTGTTCACATTGCTTCGCAGAATCGCTTTTGTGCAGAAAAGAGTAACACTTGTTCAGAACGAAAGAAAGCACAGAGCCCCAGATTCTATGTTGTCTTGGAGAGCTTGCAGAGCACTGGGGAAAGGCTGGCAGAGAATTCCCTGATAGCACCTTCTCTGTGCCTGTTCACATTGCTTCGCAGAATCGCTTTTGTGCAGAAAACAGTAACACTTGTTCAGAAGGAAAGAAAGCACAGAGCCCCAGATTCTATGTTGTCCTGGAGAGCTTGCAGAGCACTGGGGAAAGGCAGGCAGAGAATTCCCTGCTAGCACCTTCTCTGTGCCTGGGAACCAGAAGTGTTCACATTGCTTCTCAAGAATCGCTTTTGTGCAGAAAACAGTAACACTTGTTCAGAAGGAAGGAAAGCACAGAGCCCCAGATTTTATGTTGTCCTGGAGAGCTTGCAGAGCACTGGGGAAAGGCAGGCAGAGAATTCCCTGCTAGCACCTTCTCTGTGCCTGGGAAGCAGAAGTGTTCACATTGCTTCGCAAGAATCGCTTTTGTGCAGAAAACACTAACACTTGTTCAGAACGAAAGAAAGCACAGAGCCCCAGATTTTATGTTGTCCTGGAGAGCTTGCAGAGCACTGGGGAAAGGCAGGCAGAGAATTCCCTGCTGGCACCTTCTCTGTGCCTGTTCACATTGCTTCGCAGAATCGCTTTTGTGCAGAAAACAGTAACACTTGTTCAGAAGGAAGGAAAGCACAGAGCCCCAGATTCTATGTTGTCCTGGAGAGCTTGCAGAGCACTGGGGAAAGGCAGGCAGAGAATTCCCTGATAGCACCTTCTCTGTGCCTGGGAAGCAGAAGTGTTCACATTGCTTCGCAAGAATCGCTTTTGTGCAGAAAACACTAACACTTGTTCAGAAGGAAAGAAAGCACAGAGCCCCAGATTTTATGTTGTCCTGGAGAGCTTGCAGAGCACTGGGGAAAGGCAGGCAGAGAATTCTCTGATAGCACCTTCTCTGTGCCTGTTCACATTGCTTCTCAGAATCGCTTTTGTGCAGAAAACAGTAACATTTGTTCAGAACGAAAGAAAGCACAGAGCCCCAGATTCTATGTTGTCCTGGAGAGCTTGCAGAGCACTGGGGAAAGGCAGGCAGAGAATTCCCTGCTAGCACCTTCTCTGTGCCTGGGAAGCAGAAGTGTTCACATTGCTTCGCAAGAATCGCTTTTGTGCAGAAAACACTAACACTTGTTCAGAAGGAAAGAAAGCACAGAGCCCCAGATTTTATGTTGTCCTGGAGAGCTTGCAGAGCACTGGGGAAAGGCAGGCAGAGAATTCCCTGATAGCACCTTCTCTGTGCCTGGGAAGCAGAAGTGTTCACATTGCTTCGCAGAATCGCTTTTGTGCAGAAAAGAGTAACACTTGTTCAGAAGGAAGGAAAGCACAGAGCCCCAGATTTTATGTTGTCCTGGAGAGCTTGCAGAGCACTGGGGAAAGGCAGGCAGAGAATTCCCTGCTAGCACCTTCTCTGTGCCTGGGAAGCAGAAGTGTTCACATTGCTTCGCAAGAATCGCTTTTGTGCAGAAAACACTAACACTTGTTCAGAAGGAAAGAAAGCACAGAGCCCCAGATTTTATGTTGTCCTGGAGAGCTTGCAGAGCACTGGGGAAAGGCAGGCAGAGAATTCCCTGATAGCACCTTCTCTGTGCCTGTTCACATTGCTTCGCAGAATCGCTTTTGTGCAGAAAACAGTAACACTTGTTCAGAAGGAAAGAAAGCACAGAGCCCCAGATTCTATGTTGTCTTGGAGAGCTTGCAGAGCACTGGGGAAAGGCAGGCAGAGAATTCCCTGATAGCACCTTCTCTGTGCCTGTTCACATTGCTTCGCAGAATCGCTTTTGTGCAGAAAACAGTAACACTTGTTCAGAAGGAAAGAAAGCACAGAGCCCCAGATTCTATGTTGTCCTGGAGAGCTTGCAGAGCACTGGGGAAAGGCAGGCAGAGAATTCCCTGCTAGCACCTTCTCTGTGCCTGGGAAGCAGAAGTGTTCACATTGCTTCGCAAGAATCGCTTTTGTGCAGAAAACACTAACACTTGTTCAGAAGGAAAGAAAGCACAGAGCCCCAGATTTTATGTTGTCCTGGAGAGCTTGCAGAGCACTGGGGAAAGGCAGACAGAGAATTCCCTGATAGCACCTTCTCTGTGCCTGGGAAGCAGAAGTGTTCACATTGCTTCGCAAGAATCGCTTTTGTGCAGAAAACACTAACACTTGTTCAGAACGAAAGAAAGCACAGAGCCCCAGATTTTATGTTGTCCTGGAGAGCTTGCAGAGCACTGGGGAAAGGCAGGCAGAGAATTCCCTGCTGGCACCTTCTCTGTGCCTGTTCACATTGCTTCGCAGAATCGCTTTTGTGCAGAAAACAGTAACACTTGTTCAGAACGAAAGAAAGCACAGAGCCCCAGATTCTATGTTGTCCTGGAGAGCTTGCAGAGCACTGGGGAAAGGCAGGCAGAGAATTCCCTGCTAGCACCTTCTCTGTGCCTGGGAAGCAGAAGTGTTCACATTGCTTCGCAAGAATCGCTTTTGTGCAGAAAACACTAACACTTGTTCAGAAGGAAAGAAAGCACAGAGCCCCAGATTTTATGTTGTCCTGGAGAGCTTGCAGAGCACTGGGGAAAGGCAGGCAGAGAATTCCCTGCTAGCACCTTCTCTGTGCCTGGGAACCAGAAGTGTTCACATTGCTTCGCAGAATCGCTTTTGTGCAGAAAACAGTAACACTTGTTCAGAACGAAAGAAAGCACAGAGCCCCAGATTCTATGTTGTCTTGGAGAGCTTGCAGAGCACTGGGGAAAGGCTGGCAGAGAATTCCCTGATAGCACCTTCTCTGTGCCTGTTCACATTGCTTCGCAGAATCGCTTTTGTGCAGAAAACAGTAACACTTGTTCAGAAGGAAAGAAAGCACAGAGCCCCAGATTCTATGTTGTCCTGGAGAGCTTGCAGAGCACTGGGGAAAGGCAGGCAGAGAATTCCCTGCTAGCACCTTCTCTGTGCCTGGGAAGCAGAAGTGTTCACATTGCTTCGCAAGAATCGCTTTTGTGCAGAAAACACTAACACTTGTTCAGAAGGAAAGAAAGCACAGAGCCCCAGATTTTATGTTGTCCTGGAGAGCTTGCAGAGCACTGGGGAAAGGCAGGCAGAGAATTCCCTGATAGCACCTTCTCTGTGCCTGGGAAGCAGAAGTGTTCACATTGCTTCGCAAGAATCGCTTTTGTGCAGAAAACACTAACACTTGTTCAGAACGAAAGAAAGCACAGAGCCCCAGATTTTATGTTGTCCTGGAGAGCTTGCAGAGCACTGGGGAAAGGCAGGCAGAGAATTCCCTGCTGGCACCTTCTCTGTGCCTGTTCACATTGCTTCGCAGAATCGCTTTTGTGCAGAAAACAGTAACACTTGTTCAGAAGGAAGGAAAGCACAGAGCCCCAGATTCTATGTTGTCCTGGAGAGCTTGCAGAGCACTGGGGAAAGGCAGGCAGAGAATTCCCTGATAGCACCTTCTCTGTGCCTGGGAAGCAGAAGTGTTCACATTGCTTCGCAAGAATCGCTTTTGTGCAGAAAACACTAACACTTGTTCAGAAGGAAAGAAAGCACAGAGCCCCAGATTTTATGTTGTCCTGGAGAGCTTGCAGAGCACTGGGGAAAGGCAGGCAGAGAATTCTCTGATAGCACCTTCTCTGTGCCTGTTCACATTGCTTCTCAGAATCGCTTTTGTGCAGAAAACAGTAACATTTGTTCAGAACGAAAGAAAGCACAGAGCCCCAGATTCTCTGTTGTCCTGGAGAGCTTGCAGCGCACTGGGGAAAGGCAGGCAGAGAATTCCCTGCTAGCACCTTCTCTGTGCCTGGGAAGCAGAAGTGTTCACATTGCTTCGCAAGAATCGCTTTTGTGCAGAAAACACTAACACTTGTTCAGAAGGAAAGAAAGCACAGAGCCCCAGATTTTATGTTGTCCTGGAGAGCTTGCAGAGCACTGGGGAAAGGCAGGCAGAAAATTCCCTGATAGCACCTTCTCTGTGCCTGTTCACATTGCTTCGCAGAATCGCTTTTGTGCAGAAAACACTAACACTTGTTCAGAAGGAAAGAAAGCACAGAGCCCCAGATTTGCTGTTGTCCTGGAGAGCTTGCAGAGCACTGGGGAAAGGCAGGCAGAGAATTCCCTGCTAGCACCTTCTCTGTGCCTGGGAAGCAGAAGTGTTCACATTGCTTCGCAAGAATTGCTTTTGTGCAGAAAACACTAACACTTGTTCAGAAGGAAAGAAAGCACAGAGCCCCAGATTTTATGTTGTCCTGGAGAGCTTGCAGAGCACTGGGGAAAGGCAGGCAGAGAATTCCCTGCTGGCACCTTCTCTGTGCCTGTTCACATTGCTTCGCAGAATCGCTTTTGTGCAGAAAACAGTAACACTTGTTCAGAACGAAAGAAAGCACAGAGCCCCAGATTCTATGTTGTCCTGGAGAGCTTGCAGAGCACTGGGGAAAGGCAGGCAGAGAATTCCCTGATAGCACCTTCTCTGTGCCTGGGAAGTAGAAGTGTTCACATTGCTTCGCAAGAATCGCTTTTGTGCAGAAAACACTAACACTTGTTCAGAACGAAAGAAAGCACAGAGCCCCAGATTTTATGTTGTCCTGGAGAGCTTGCAGAGCACTGGGGAAAGGCAGGCAGAGAATTCCCTGCTGGCACCTTCTCTGTGCCTGTTCACATTGCTTCGCAGAATCGCTTTTGTGCAGAAAACAGTAACACTTGTTCAGAAGGAAGGAAAGCACAGAGCCCCAGATTCTATGTTGTCCTGGAGAGCTTGCAGAGCACTGGGGAAAGGCAGGCAGAGAATTCCCTGCTAGCACCTTCTCTGTGCCTTGGAAGCAGAAGTGTTCACATTGCTTCGCAAGAATCGCTTTTCTGCAGAAAACACTAACACTTCTTCAGAAGGAAAGAAAGCACAGAGCCCCAGATTTTATGTTGTCCTGGAGAGCTTGCAGAGCACTGGGGAAAGGCAGGCAGAGAATTCTCTGATAGCACCTTCTCTGTGCCTGTTCACATTGCTTCTCAGAATCGCTTTTGTGCAGAAAACAGTAACACTTGTTCAGAACGAAAGAAAGCACAGAGCCCCAGATTCTATGTTGTCCTGGAGAGCTTGCAGAGCACTGGGGAAAGGCAGGCAGAGAATTCCCTGCTAGCACCTTCTCTGTGCCTGGGAAGCAGAAGTGTTCACATTGCTTCGCAGAATCGCTTTTGTGCAGAAAACAGTAACACTTGTTCAGAAGGAAGGAAAGCACAGAGCCCCAGATTTTATGTTGTCCTGGAGAGCTTGCAGAGCACTGGGGAAAGGCAGGCAGAGAATTCCCTGCTAGCACCTTCTCTGTGCCTGGGAAGCAGAAGTGTTCACATTGCTTCGCAAGAATCGCTTTTGTGCAGAAAACAGTAACACTTGTTCAGAAGGAAGGAAAGCACAGAGCCCCAGATTCTATGTTGTCCTGGAGAGCTTGCAGAGCACTGGGGAAAGGCAGGCAGAGAATTCCCTGCTAGCACCTTCTCTGTGCCTGTTCACATTGCTTCTCAGAATCGCTTTTGTGCAGAAAACAGTAACACTTGTTCAGAACGAAAGAAAGCACAGAGCCCCAGATTCTATGTTGTCCTGGAGAGCTTGCAGAGCACTGGGGAAAGGCAGGCAGAGAATTCCCTGCTAGCACCTTCTCTGTGCCTGGGAAGCAGAAGTGTTCACATTGCTTCGCAAGAATCGCTTTTGTGCAGAAAACACTAACACTTGTTCAGAAGGAAAGAAAGCACAGAGCCCCAGATTTTATGTTGTCCTGGAGAGCTTGCAGAGCACTGGGGAAAGGCAGGCAGAGAATTCCCTGCTAGCACCTTCTCTGTGCCTGGGAAGCAGAAGTGTTCACATTGCTTCGCAGAATCGCTTTTGTGCAGAAAACACTAACACTTGTTCAGAAGGAAAGAAAGCACAGAGCCCCAGATTTTATGTTGTCCTGGAGAGCTTGCAGAGCACTGGGGAAAGGCAGGCAGAGAATTCCCTGCTAGCACCTTCTCTGTGCCTGTTCACATTGCTTCGCAGAATCGCTTTTGTGCAGAAAACACTAACACTTGTTCAGAAGGAAAGAAAGCACAGAGCCCCAGATTCTATGTTGTCCTGGAGAGCTTGCAGAGCACTGGGGAAAGGCAGGCAGAGAATTCCCTGCTAGCACCTTCTCTGTGCCTGGGAAGCAGAAGTGTTCACATTGCTTCGCAAGAATAGCTTTTGTGCAGAAAACACTAACACTTGTTCAGAAGGAAAGAAAGCACAGAGCCCCAGATTCTATGTTGTCCTGGAGAGCTTGCAGAGCACTGGGGAAAGGCAGGCAGAGAATTCCCTGATAGCACCTTCTCTGTGCCTGGGAAGCGGAAGTGTTCACATTGCTTCGCAGAATCGCTTTTGTGCAGAAAACAGTAACACTTGTTCAGAACGAAAGAAAGCACAGAGCCCCAGATTCTATGTTGTCTTGGAGAGCTTGCAGAGCACTGGGGAAAGGCAGGCAGAGAATTCCCTGCTAGCACCTTCTCTGTGCCTGTTCACATTGCTTCGCAGAATCGCTTCTGTGCAGAAAACAGTAACACTTGTTCAGAAGGAAAGAAAGCACAGAGCCCCAGATTCTATGTTGTCCTGGAGAGCTTGCAGAGCACTGGGGAAAGGCAGGCAGAGAATTCCCTGCTAGCACCTTCTCTGTGCCTGGGAAGCAGAAGTGTTCACATTGCTTCGCAAGAATCGCTTTTGTGCAGAAAACAGTAACACTTGTTCAGAAGGAAAGAAAGCACAGAGCCCCAGATTCTATGTTGTCTTGGAGAGCTTGCAGAGCACTGGGGAATGGCTGGCAGAGAATTCCCTGATAGCACCTTCTCTGTGCCTGTTCACATTGCTTCGCAGAATCGCTTTTGTGCAGAAAACAGTAACACTTGTTCAGAAGGAAAGAAAGCACAGAGCCCCAGATTCTATGTTGTCCTGGAGAGCTTGCAGAGCACTGGGGAAAGGCAGGCAGAGAATTCCCTGCTAGCACCTTCTCTGTGCCTGGGAAGCAGAAGTGTTCACATTGCTTCGCAGAATCGCTTTTGTGCAGAAAACAGTAACACTTGTTCAGAAGGAAGGAAAGCACAGAGCCCCAGATTTTATGTTGTCCTGGAGAGCTTGCAGAGCACTGGGGAAAGGCAGGCAGAGAATTCCCTGCTAGCACCTTCTCTGTGCCTGGGAAGCAGAAGTGTTCACATTGCTTCGCAAGAATCGCTTTTGTGCAGAAAACACTAACACTTGTTCAGAAGGAAAGAAAGCACAGAGCCCCAGATTTTATGTTGTCCTGGAGAGCTTGCAGAGCACTGGGGAAAGGCAGGCAGAGAATTCCCTGCTGGCACCTTCTCTGTGCCTGTTCACATTGCTTCGCAGAATCGCTTTTGTGCAGAAAACAGTAACACTTGTTCAGAAGGAAGGAAAGCACAGAGCCCCAGATTCTATGTTGTCCTGGAGAGCTTGCAGAGCACTGGGGAAAGGCAGGCAGAGAATTCCCTGCTAGCACCTTCTCTGTGCCTGGGAAGCAGAAGTGTTCACATTGCTTCGCAAGAATCGCTTTTGTGCAGAAAACACTAACACTTGTTCAGAAGGAAAGAAAGCACAGAGCCCCAGATTTTATGTTGTCCTGGAGAGCTTGCAGAGCACTGGGGAAAGGCAGGCAGAGAATTCTCTGATAGCACCTTCTCTGTGCCTGTTCACATTGCTTCTCAGAATCGCTTTTGTGCAGAAAACAGTAACACTTGTTCAGAACGAAAGAAAGCACAGAGCCCCAGATTCTATGTTGTCCTGGAGAGCTTGCAGAGCACTGGGGAAAGGCAGGCAGGGAATTCCCTGCTAGCACCTTCTCTGTGCCTGGGAAGCAGAAGTGTTCACATTGCTTCGCAAGAATCGCTTTTGTGCAGAAAACACTAACACTTGTTCAGAAGGAAAGAAAGCACAGAGCCCCAGATTTTATGTTGTCCTGGAGAGCTTGCAGAGCACTGGGGAAAGGCAGGCAGAGAATTCCCTGCTAGCACCTTCTCTGTGCCTGGGAAGCAGAAGTGTTCACATTGCTTCGCAGAATCGCTTTTGTGCAGAAAACACTAACACTTGTTCAGAAGGAAAGAAAGCACAGAGCCCCAGATTTTATGTTGTCCTGGAGAGCTTGCAGAGCACTGGGGAAAGGCAGGCAGAGAATTCCCTGATAGCACCTTCTCTGTGCCTGTTCACATTGCTTCGCAGAATCGCTTTTGTGCAGAAAACAGTAACACTTGTTCAGAAGGAAAGAAAGCACAGAGCCCCAGATTCTATGTTGTCCTGGAGAGCTTGCAGAGCACTGGGGAAAGGCAGGCAGAGAATTCCCTGCTAGCACCTTCTCTGTGCCTGGGAAGCAGAAGTGTTCACATTGCTTCGCAAGAATCGCTTTTGTGCAGAAAACAGTAACACTTGTTCAGAACGAAAGAAAGCACAGAGCCCCAGATTTTATGTTGTCCTGGAGAGCTTGCAGAGCACTGGGGAAAGGCAGGCAGAGAATTCCCTGCTGGCACCTTCTCTGTGCCTGTTCACATTGCTTCGCAGAATCGCTTTTGTGCAGAAAACAGTAACACTTGTTCAGAACGAAAGAAAGCACAGAGCCCCAGATTCTATGTTGTCCTGGAGAGCTTGCAGAGCACTGGGGAAAGGCAGGCAGAGAATTCCCTGCTAGCACCTTCTCTGTGCCTGGGAAGCAGAAGTGTTCACATTGCTTCGCAAGAATCGCTTTTGTGCAGAAAACACTAACACTTGTTCAGAACGAAAGAAAGCACAGAGCCCCAGATTCTATGTTGTCTTGGAGAGCTTGCAGAGCACTGGGGAAAGGCAGGCAGAGAATTCCCTGCTAGCACCTTCTCTGTGCCTGGGAAGCAGAAGTGTTCACATTGCTTCGCAAGAATCGCTTTTGTGCAGAAAACACTAACACTTGTTCAGAAGGAAAGAAAGCACAGAGCCCCAGATTTTATGTTGTCCTGGAGAGCTTGCAGAGCACTGGGGAAAGGCAGGCAGAGAATTCCCTGATAGCACCTTCTCTGTGCCTGTTCACATTGCTTCGCAGAATCGCTTTTGTGCAGAAAACAGTAACACTTGTTCAGAAGGAAAGAAAGCACAGAGCCCCAGATTCTATGTTGTCTTGGAGAGCTTGCAGAGCACTGGGGAAAGGCAGGCAGAGAATTCCCTGATAGCACCTTCTCTGTGCCTGTTCACATTGCTTCGCAGAATCGCTTTTGTGCAGAAAACAGTAACACTTGTTCAGAAGGAAAGAAAGCACAGAGCCCCAGATTCTATGTTGTCCTGGAGAGCTTGCAGAGCACTGGGGAAAGGCAGGCAGAGAATTCCCTGCTAGCACCTTCTCTGTGCCTGGGAAGCAGAAGTGTTCACATTGCTTCGCAAGAATCGCTTTTGTGCAGAAAACACTAACACTTGTTCAGAAGGAAAGAAAGCACAGAGCCCCAGATTTTATGTTGTCCTGGAGAGCTTGCAGAGCACTGGGGAAAGGCAGACAGAGAATTCCCTGATAGCACCTTCTCTGTGCCTGGGAAGCAGAAGTGTTCACATTGCTTCGCAAGAATCGCTTTTGTGCAGAAAACACTAACACTTGTTCAGAACGAAAGAAAGCACAGAGCCCCAGATTTTATGTTGTCCTTGAGAGCTTGCAGAGCACTGGGGAAAGGCAGGCAGAGAATTCCCTGCTGGCACCTTCTCTGTGCCTGTTCACATTGCTTCGCAGAATCGCTTTTGTGCAGAAAACAGTAACACTTGTTCAGAACGAAAGAAAGCACAGAGCCCCAGATTCTATGTTGTCCTGGAGAGCTTGCAGAGCACTGGGGAAAGGCAGGCAGAGAATTCCCTGCTAGCACCTTCTCTGTGCCTGGGAAGCAGAAGTGTTCACATTGCTTCGCAAGAATCGCTTTTGTGCAGAAAACACTAACACTTGTTCAGAAGGAAAGAAAGCACAGAGCCCCAGATTGTATGTTGTCCTGGAGAGCTTGCAGAGCACTGGGGAAAGGCAGGCAGAGAATTCCCTGCTAGCACCTTCTCTGTGCCTGGGAAGCAAAAGTGTTCACATTGCTTCGCAGAATCGCTTTTGTGCAGAAAACAGTAACACTTGTTCAGAAGGAAAGAAAGCACAGAGCCCCAGATTTTATGTTGTCCTGGAGAGCTTGCAGAGCACTGGGGAAAGGCAGGCAGAGAATTCCCTGATAGCACCTTCTCTGTGCCTGGGAAGCAGAAGTGTTCACATTGCTTCGCAGAATCGCTTTTGTGCAGAAAAGAGTAACACTTGTTCAGAACGAAAGAAAGCACAGAGCCCCAGATTCTATGTTGTCTTGGAGAGCTTGCAGAGCACTGGGGAAAGGCAGGCAGAGAATTCCCTGCTAGCACCTTCTCTGTGCCTGGGAAGCAGAAGTGTTCACATTGCTTCGCAAGAATCGCTTTTGTGCAGAAAACACTAACACTTGTTCAGAAGGAAAGAAAGCACAGAGCCCCAGATTTTATGTTGTCCTGGAGAGCTTGCAGAGCACTGGGGAAAGGCAGGCAGAGAATTCCCTGATAGCACCTTCTCTGTGCCTGTTCACATTGCTTCGCAGAATCGCTTTTGTGCAGAAAACAGTAACACTTGTTCAGAAGGAAAGAAAGCACAGAGCCCCAGATTCTATGTTGTCTTGGAGAGCTTGCAGAGCACTGGGGAAAGGCAGGCAGAGAATTCCCTGATAGCACCTTCTCTGTGCCTGTTCACATTGCTTCGCAGAATCGCTTTTGTGCAGAAAACACTAACACTTGTTCAGAAGGAAAGAAAGCACAGAGCCCCAGATTCTATGTTGTCCTGGAGAGCTTGCAGAGCACTGGGGAAAGGCAGGCAGAGAATTCCCTGCTAGCACCTTCTCTGTGCCTGGGAAGCAGAAGTGTTCACATTGCTTCGCAAGAATCGCTTTTGTGCAGAAAACACTAACACTTGTTCAGAAGGAAAGAAAGCACAGAGCCCCAGATTTTATGTTGTCCTGGAGAGCTTGCAGAGCACTGGGGAAAGGCAGACAGAGAATTCCCTGATAGCACCTTCTCTGTGCCTGGGAAGCAGAAGTGTTCACATTGCTTCGCAAGAATCGCTTTTGTGCAGAAAACACTAACACTTGTTCAGAACGAAAGAAAGCACAGAGCCCCAGATTTTATGTTGTCCTTGAGAGCTTGCAGAGCACTGGGGAAAGGCAGGCAGAGAATTCCCTGCTGGCACCTTCTCTGTGCCTGTTCACATTGCTTCGCAGAATCGCTTTTGTGCAGAAAACAGTAACACTTGTTCAGAACGAAAGAAAGCACAGAGCCCCAGATTCTATGTTGTCCTGGAGAGCTTGCAGAGCACTGGGGAAAGGCAGGCAGAGAATTCCCTGCTAGCACCTTCTCTGTGCCTGGGAAGCAGAAGTGTTCACATTGCTTCGCAAGAATCGCTTTTGTGCAGAAAACACTAACACTTGTTCAGAAGGAAAGAAAGCACAGAGCCCCAGATTGTATGTTGTCCTGGAGAGCTTGCAGAGCACTGGGGAAAGGCAGGCAGAGAATTCCCTGCTAGCACCTTCTCTGTGCCTGGGAAGCAAAAGTGTTCACATTGCTTCGCAGAATCGCTTTTGTGCAGAAAACAGTAACACTTGTTCAGAAGGAAAGAAAGCACAGAGCCCCAGATTTTATGTTGTCCTGGAGAGCTTGCAGAGCACTGGGGAAAGGCAGGCAGAGAATTCCCTGATAGCACCTTCTCTGTGCCTGGGAAGCAGAAGTGTTCACATTGCTTCGCAGAATCGCTTTTGTGCAGAAAAGAGTAACACTTGTTCAGAACGAAAGAAAGCACAGAGCCCCAGATTCTATGTTGTCTTGGAGAGCTTGCAGAGCACTGGGGAAAGGCTGGCAGAGAATTCCCTGATAGCACCTTCTCTGTGCCTGTTCACATTGCTTCGCAGAATCGCTTTTGTGCAGAAAACAGTAACACTTGTTCAGAAGGAAAGAAAGCACAGAGCCCCAGATTCTATGTTGTCCTGGAGAGCTTGCAGAGCACTGGGGAAAGGCAGGCAGAGAATTCCCTGCTAGCACCTTCTCTGTGCCTGGGAACCAGAAGTGTTCACATTGCTTCTCAAGAATCGCTTTTGTGCAGAAAACAGTAACACTTGTTCAGAAGGAAGGAAAGCACAGAGCCCCAGATTTTATGTTGTCCTGGAGAGCTTGCAGAGCACTGGGGAAAGGCAGGCAGAGAATTCCCTGCTAGCACCTTCTCTGTGCCTGGGAAGCAGAAGTGTTCACATTGCTTCGCAAGAATCGCTTTTGTGCAGAAAACACTAACACTTGTTCAGAACGAAAGAAAGCACAGAGCCCCAGATTTTATGTTGTCCTGGAGAGCTTGCAGAGCACTGGGGAAAGGCAGGCAGAGAATTCCCTGCTGGCACCTTCTCTGTGCCTGTTCACATTGCTTCGCAGAATCGCTTTTGTGCAGAAAACAGTAACACTTGTTCAGAAGGAAGGAAAGCACAGAGCCCCAGATTCTATGTTGTCCTGGAGAGCTTGCAGAGCACTGGGGAAAGGCAGGCAGAGAATTCCCTGATAGCACCTTCTCTGTGCCTGGGAAGCAGAAGTGTTCACATTGCTTCGCAAGAATCGCTTTTGTGCAGAAAACACTAACACTTGTTCAGAAGGAAAGAAAGCACAGAGCCCCAGATTTTATGTTGTCCTGGAGAGCTTGCAGAGCACTGGGGAAAGGCAGGCAGAGAATTCTCTGATAGCACCTTCTCTGTGCCTGTTCACATTGCTTCTCAGAATCGCTTTTGTGCAGAAAACAGTAACATTTGTTCAGAACGAAAGAAAGCACAGAGCCCCAGATTCTATGTTGTCCTGGAGAGCTTGCAGAGCACTGGGGAAAGGCAGGCAGAGAATTCCCTGCTAGCACCTTCTCTGTGCCTGGGAAGCAGAAGTGTTCACATTGCTTCGCAAGAATCGCTTTTGTGCAGAAAACACTAACACTTGTTCAGAAGGAAAGAAAGCACAGAGCCCCAGATTTTATGTTGTCCTGGAGAGCTTGCAGAGCACTGGGGAAAGGCAGGCAGAGAATTCCCTGATAGCACCTTCTCTGTGCCTGGGAAGCAGAAGTGTTCACATTGCTTCGCAGAATCGCTTTTGTGCAGAAAAGAGTAACACTTGTTCAGAAGGAAGGAAAGCACAGAGCCCCAGATTTTATGTTGTCCTGGAGAGCTTGCAGAGCACTGGGGAAAGGCAGGCAGAGAATTCCCTGCTAGCACCTTCTCTGTGCCTGGGAAGCAGAAGTGTTCACATTGCTTCGCAAGAATCGCTTTTGTGCAGAAAACACTAACACTTGTTCAGAAGGAAAGAAAGCACAGAGCCCCAGATTTTATGTTGTCCTGGAGAGCTTGCAGAGCACTGGGGAAAGGCAGGCAGAGAATTCCCTGATAGCACCTTCTCTGTGCCTGTTCACATTGCTTCGCAGAATCGCTTTTGTGCAGAAAACAGTAACACTTGTTCAGAAGGAAAGAAAGCACAGAGCCCCAGATTCTATGTTGTCTTGGAGAGCTTGCAGAGCACTGGGGAAAGGCAGGCAGAGAATTCCCTGATAGCACCTTCTCTGTGCCTGTTCACATTGCTTCGCAGAATCGCTTTTGTGCAGAAAACAGTAACACTTGTTCAGAAGGAAAGAAAGCACAGAGCCCCAGATTCTATGTTGTCCTGGAGAGCTTGCAGAGCACTGGGGAAAGGCAGGCAGAGAATTCCCTGCTAGCACCTTCTCTGTGCCTGGGAAGCAGAAGTGTTCACATTGCTTCGCAAGAATCGCTTTTGTGCAGAAAACACTAACACTTGTTCAGAAGGAAAGAAAGCACAGAGCCCCAGATTTTATGTTGTCCTGGAGAGCTTGCAGAGCACTGGGGAAAGGCAGACAGAGAATTCCCTGATAGCACCTTCTCTGTGCCTGGGAAGCAGAAGTGTTCACATTGCTTCGCAAGAATCGCTTTTGTGCAGAAAACACTAACACTTGTTCAGAACGAAAGAAAGCACAGAGCCCCAGATTTTATGTTGTCCTGGAGAGCTTGCAGAGCACTGGGGAAAGGCAGGCAGAGAATTCCCTGCTGGCACCTTCTCTGTGCCTGTTCACATTGCTTCGCAGAATCGCTTTTGTGCAGAAAACAGTAACACTTGTTCAGAACGAAAGAAAGCACAGAGCCCCAGATTCTATGTTGTCCTGGAGAGCTTGCAGAGCACTGGGGAAAGGCAGGCAGAGAATTCCCTGCTAGCACCTTCTCTGTGCCTGGGAAGCAGAAGTGTTCACATTGCTTCGCAAGAATCGCTTTTGTGCAGAAAACACTAACACTTGTTCAGAAGGAAAGAAAGCACAGAGCCCCAGATTTTATGTTGTCCTGGAGAGCTTGCAGAGCACTGGGGAAAGGCAGGCAGAGAATTCCCTGCTAGCACCTTCTCTGTGCCTGGGAACCAGAAGTGTTCACATTGCTTCGCAGAATCGCTTTTGTGCAGAAAACAGTAACACTTGTTCAGAACGAAAGAAAGCACAGAGCCCCAGATTCTATGTTGTCTTGGAGAGCTTGCAGAGCACTGGGGAAAGGCAGGCAGAGAATTCCCTGCTAGCACCTTCTCTGTGCCTGGGAAGCAGAAGTGTTCACATTGCTTCGCAAGAATCGCTTTTGTGCAGAAAACACTAACACTTGTTCAGAAGGAAAGAAAGCACAGAGCCCCAGATTGTATGTTGTCCTGGAGAGCTTGCAGAGCACTGGGGAAAGGCAGGCAGAGAATTCCCTGCTAGCACCTTCTCTGTGCCTGGGAAGCAAAAGTGTTCACATTGCTTCGCAGAATCGCTTTTGTGCAGAAAACAGTAACACTTGTTCAGAACGAAAGAAAGCACAGAGCCCCAGATTCTATGTTGTCTTGGAGAGCTTGCAGAGCACTGGGGAAAGGCAGGCAGAGAATTCCCTGATAGCACCTTCTCTGTGCCTGTTCACATTGCTTCGCAGAATCGCTTTTGTGCAGAAAACAGTAACACTTGTTCAGAAGGAAAGAAAGCACAGAGCCCCAGATTTTATGTTGTCCTGGAGAGCTTGCAGAGCACTGGGGAAAGGCAGGCAGAGAATTCCCTGCTAGCACCTTCTCTGTGCCTGGGAAGCAGAAGTGTTCACATTGCTTCGCAGAATCGCTTTTGTGCAGAAAAGAGTAACACTTGTTCAGAACGAAAGAAAGCACAGAGCCCCAGATTCTATGTTGTCTTGGAGAGCTTGCAGAGCACTGGGGAAAGGCTGGCAGAGAATTCCCTGATAGCACCTTCTCTGTGCCTGTTCACATTGCTTCGCAGAATCGCTTTTGTGCAGAAAACAGTAACACTTGTTCAGAAGGAAAGAAAGCACAGAGCCCCAGATTCTATGTTGTCCTGGAGAGCTTGCAGAGCACTGGGGAAAGGCAGGCAGAGAATTCCCTGCTAGCACCTTCTCTGTGCCTGGGAAGCAGAAGTGTTCACATTGCTTCGCAAGAATCGCTTTTGTGCAGAAAACACTAACACTTGTTCAGAAGGAAAGAAAGCACAGAGCCCCAGATTTTATGTTGTCCTGGAGAGCTTGCAGAGCACTGGGGAAAGGCAGGCAGAGAATTCCCTGATAGCACCTTCTCTGTGCCTGGGAAGCAGAAGTGTTCACATTGCTTCGCAAGAATCGCTTTTGTGCAGAAAACACTAACACTTGTTCAGAACGAAAGAAAGCACAGAGCCCCAGATTTTATGTTGTCCTGGAGAGCTTGCAGAGCACTGGGGAAAGGCAGGCAGAGAATTCCCTGCTGGCACCTTCTCTGTGCCTGTTCACATTGCTTCGCAGAATCGCTTTTGTGCAGAAAACAGTAACACTTGTTCAGAAGGAAGGAAAGCACAGAGCCCCAGATTCTATGTTGTCCTGGAGAGCTTGCAGAGCACTGGGGAAAGGCAGGCAGAGAATTCCCTGATAGCACCTTCTCTGTGCCTGGGAAGCAGAAGTGTTCACATTGCTTCGCAAGAATCGCTTTTGTGCAGAAAACACTAACACTTGTTCAGAAGGAAAGAAAGCACAGAGCCCCAGATTTTATGTTGTCCTGGAGAGCTTGCAGAGCACTGGGGAAAGGCAGGCAGAGAATTCTCTGATAGCACCTTCTCTGTGCCTGTTCACATTGCTTCTCAGAATCGCTTTTGTGCAGAAAACAGTAACATTTGTTCAGAACGAAAGAAAGCACAGAGCCCCAGATTCTCTGTTGTCCTGGAGAGCTTGCAGCGCACTGGGGAAAGGCAGGCAGAGAATTCCCTGCTAGCACCTTCTCTGTGCCTGGGAAGCAGAAGTGTTCACATTGCTTCGCAAGAATCGCTTTTGTGCAGAAAACACTAACACTTGTTCAGAAGGAAAGAAAGCACAGAGCCCCAGATTTTATGTTGTCCTGGAGAGCTTGCAGAGCACTGGGGAAAGGCAGGCAGAAAATTCCCTGATAGCACCTTCTCTGTGCCTGTTCACATTGCTTCGCAGAATCGCTTTTGTGCAGAAAACACTAACACTTGTTCAGAAGGAAAGAAAGCACAGAGCCCCAGATTTGCTGTTGTCCTGGAGAGCTTGCAGAGCACTGGGGAAAGGCAGGCAGAGAATTCCCTGCTAGCACCTTCTCTGTGCCTGGGAAGCAGAAGTGTTCACATTGCTTCGCAAGAATTGCTTTTGTGCAGAAAACACTAACACTTGTTCAGAAGGAAAGAAAGCACAGAGCCCCAGATTTTATGTTGTCCTGGAGAGCTTGCAGAGCACTGGGGAAAGGCAGGCAGAGAATTCCCTGCTGGCACCTTCTCTGTGCCTGTTCACATTGCTTCGCAGAATCGCTTTTGTGCAGAAAACAGTAACACTTGTTCAGAACGAAAGAAAGCACAGAGCCCCAGATTCTATGTTGTCCTGGAGAGCTTGCAGAGCACTGGGGAAAGGCAGGCAGAGAATTCCCTGATAGCACCTTCTCTGTGCCTGGGAAGTAGAAGTGTTCACATTGCTTCGCAAGAATCGCTTTTGTGCAGAAAACACTAACACTTGTTCAGAACGAAAGAAAGCACAGAGCCCCAGATTTTATGTTGTCCTGGAGAGCTTGCAGAGCACTGGGGAAAGGCAGGCAGAGAATTCCCTGCTGGCACCTTCTCTGTGCCTGTTCACATTGCTTCGCAGAATCGCTTTTGTGCAGAAAACAGTAACACTTGTTCAGAAGGAAGGAAAGCACAGAGCCCCAGATTCTATGTTGTCCTGGAGAGCTTGCAGAGCACTGGGGAAAGGCAGGCAGAGAATTCCCTGCTAGCACCTTCTCTGTGCCTTGGAAGCAGAAGTGTTCACATTGCTTCGCAAGAATCGCTTTTCTGCAGAAAACACTAACACTTCTTCAGAAGGAAAGAAAGCACAGAGCCCCAGATTTTATGTTGTCCTGGAGAGCTTGCAGAGCACTGGGGAAAGGCAGGCAGAGAATTCTCTGATAGCACCTTCTCTGTGCCTGTTCACATTGCTTCTCAGAATCGCTTTTGTGCAGAAAACAGTAACACTTGTTCAGAACGAAAGAAAGCACAGAGCCCCAGATTCTATGTTGTCCTGGAGAGCTTGCAGAGCACTGGGGAAAGGCAGGCAGAGAATTCCCTGCTAGCACCTTCTCTGTGCCTGGGAAGCAGAAGTGTTCACATTGCTTCGCAGAATCGCTTTTGTGCAGAAAACAGTAACACTTGTTCAGAAGGAAGGAAAGCACAGAGCCCCAGATTTTATGTTGTCCTGGAGAGCTTGCAGAGCACTGGGGAAAGGCAGGCAGAGAATTCCCTGCTAGCACCTTCTCTGTGCCTGGGAAGCAGAAGTGTTCACATTGCTTCGCAAGAATCGCTTTTGTGCAGAAAACAGTAACACTTGTTCAGAAGGAAGGAAAGCACAGAGCCCCAGATTCTATGTTGTCCTGGAGAGCTTGCAGAGCACTGGGGAAAGGCAGGCAGAGAATTCCCTGCTAGCACCTTCTCTGTGCCTGTTCACATTGCTTCTCAGAATCGCTTTTGTGCAGAAAACAGTAACACTTGTTCAGAACGAAAGAAAGCACAGAGCCCCAGATTCTATGTTGTCCTGGAGAGCTTGCAGAGCACTGGGGAAAGGCAGGCAGAGAATTCCCTGCTAGCACCTTCTCTGTGCCTGGGAAGCAGAAGTGTTCACATTGCTTCGCAAGAATCGCTTTTGTGCAGAAAACACTAACACTTGTTCAGAAGGAAAGAAAGCACAGAGCCCCAGATTTTATGTTGTCCTGGAGAGCTTGCAGAGCACTGGGGAAAGGCAGGCAGAGAATTCCCTGCTAGCACCTTCTCTGTGCCTGGGAAGCAGAAGTGTTCACATTGCTTCGCAGAATCGCTTTTGTGCAGAAAACACTAACACTTGTTCAGAAGGAAAGAAAGCACAGAGCCCCAGATTTTATGTTGTCCTGGAGAGCTTGCAGAGCACTGGGGAAAGGCAGGCAGAGAATTCCCTGCTAGCACCTTCTCTGTGCCTGTTCACATTGCTTCGCAGAATCGCTTTTGTGCAGAAAACACTAACACTTGTTCAGAAGGAAAGAAAGCACAGAGCCCCAGATTCTATGTTGTCCTGGAGAGCTTGCAGAGCACTGGGGAAAGGCAGGCAGAGAATTCCCTGCTAGCACCTTCTCTGTGCCTGGGAAGCAGAAGTGTTCACATTGCTTCGCAAGAATAGCTTTTGTGCAGAAAACACTAACACTTGTTCAGAAGGAAAGAAAGCACAGAGCCCCAGATTCTATGTTGTCCTGGAGAGCTTGCAGAGCACTGGGGAAAGGCAGGCAGAGAATTCCCTGATAGCACCTTCTCTGTGCCTGGGAAGCGGAAGTGTTCACATTGCTTCGCAGAATCGCTTTTGTGCAGAAAACAGTAACACTTGTTCAGAACGAAAGAAAGCACAGAGCCCCAGATTCTATGTTGTCTTGGAGAGCTTGCAGAGCACTGGGGAAAGGCAGGCAGAGAATTCCCTGCTAGCACCTTCTCTGTGCCTGTTCACATTGCTTCGCAGAATCGCTTCTGTGCAGAAAACAGTAACACTTGTTCAGAAGGAAAGAAAGCACAGAGCCCCAGATTCTATGTTGTCCTGGAGAGCTTGCAGAGCACTGGGGAAAGGCAGGCAGAGAATTCCCTGCTAGCACCTTCTCTGTGCCTGGGAAGCAGAAGTGTTCACATTGCTTCGCAAGAATCGCTTTTGTGCAGAAAACAGTAACACTTGTTCAGAAGGAAAGAAAGCACAGAGCCCCAGATTCTATGTTGTCTTGGAGAGCTTGCAGAGCACTGGGGAATGGCTGGCAGAGAATTCCCTGATAGCACCTTCTCTGTGCCTGTTCACATTGCTTCGCAGAATCGCTTTTGTGCAGAAAACAGTAACACTTGTTCAGAAGGAAAGAAAGCACAGAGCCCCAGATTCTATGTTGTCCTGGAGAGCTTGCAGAGCACTGGGGAAAGGCAGGCAGAGAATTCCCTGCTAGCACCTTCTCTGTGCCTGGGAAGCAGAAGTGTTCACATTGCTTCGCAGAATCGCTTTTGTGCAGAAAACAGTAACACTTGTTCAGAAGGAAGGAAAGCACAGAGCCCCAGATTTTATGTTGTCCTGGAGAGCTTGCAGAGCACTGGGGAAAGGCAGGCAGAGAATTCCCTGCTAGCACCTTCTCTGTGCCTGGGAAGCAGAAGTGTTCACATTGCTTCGCAAGAATCGCTTTTGTGCAGAAAACACTAACACTTGTTCAGAAGGAAAGAAAGCACAGAGCCCCAGATTTTATGTTGTCCTGGAGAGCTTGCAGAGCACTGGGGAAAGGCAGGCAGAGAATTCCCTGCTGGCACCTTCTCTGTGCCTGTTCACATTGCTTCGCAGAATCGCTTTTGTGCAGAAAACAGTAACACTTGTTCAGAAGGAAGGAAAGCACAGAGCCCCAGATTCTATGTTGTCCTGGAGAGCTTGCAGAGCACTGGGGAAAGGCAGGCAGAGAATTCCCTGCTAGCACCTTCTCTGTGCCTGGGAAGCAGAAGTGTTCACATTGCTTCGCAAGAATCGCTTTTGTGCAGAAAACACTAACACTTGTTCAGAAGGAAAGAAAGCACAGAGCCCCAGATTTTATGTTGTCCTGGAGAGCTTGCAGAGCACTGGGGAAAGGCAGGCAGAGAATTCTCTGATAGCACCTTCTCTGTGCCTGTTCACATTGCTTCTCAGAATCGCTTTTGTGCAGAAAACAGTAACACTTGTTCAGAACGAAAGAAAGCACAGAGCCCCAGATTCTATGTTGTCCTGGAGAGCTTGCAGAGCACTGGGGAAAGGCAGGCAGGGAATTCCCTGCTAGCACCTTCTCTGTGCCTGGGAAGCAGAAGTGTTCACATTGCTTCGCAAGAATCGCTTTTGTGCAGAAAACACTAACACTTGTTCAGAAGGAAAGAAAGCACAGAGCCCCAGATTTTATGTTGTCCTGGAGAGCTTGCAGAGCACTGGGGAAAGGCAGGCAGAGAATTCCCTGCTAGCACCTTCTCTGTGCCTGGGAAGCAGAAGTGTTCACATTGCTTCGCAGAATCGCTTTTGTGCAGAAAACACTAACACTTGTTCAGAAGGAAAGAAAGCACAGAGCCCCAGATTTTATGTTGTCCTGGAGAGCTTGCAGAGCACTGGGGAAAGGCAGGCAGAGAATTCCCTGATAGCACCTTCTCTGTGCCTGTTCACATTGCTTCGCAGAATCGCTTTTGTGCAGAAAACAGTAACACTTGTTCAGAAGGAAAGAAAGCACAGAGCCCCAGATTCTATGTTGTCCTGGAGAGCTTGCAGAGCACTGGGGAAAGGCAGACAGAGAATTCCCTGCTAGCACCTTCTCTGTGCCTGGGAAGCAGAAGTGTTCACATTGCTTCGCAAGAATCGCTTTTGTGCAGAAAACAGTAACACTTGTTCAGAACGAAAGAAAGCACAGAGCCCCAGATTTTATGTTGTCCTGGAGAGCTTGCAGAGCACTGGGGAAAGGCAGGCAGAGAATTCCCTGCTGGCACCTTCTCTGTGCCTGTTCACATTGCTTCGCAGAATCGCTTTTGTGCAGAAAACAGTAACACTTGTTCAGAACGAAAGAAAGCACAGAGCCCCAGATTCTATGTTGTCCTGGAGAGCTTGCAGAGCACTGGGGAAAGGCAGGCAGAGAATTCCCTGCTAGCACCTTCTCTGTGCCTGGGAAGCAGAAGTGTTCACATTGCTTCGCAAGAATCGCTTTTGTGCAGAAAACACTAACACTTGTTCAGAACGAAAGAAAGCACAGAGCCCCAGATTCTATGTTGTCTTGGAGAGCTTGCAGAGCACTGGGGAAAGGCAGGCAGAGAATTCCCTGCTAGCACCTTCTCTGTGCCTGGGAAGCAGAAGTGTTCACATTGCTTCGCATAATCGCTTTTGTGCAGAAAACAGTAACACTTGTTCAGAACGATAGACAGCACAGAGCCCCAGATTTTATGTTGTCCTGGAGAGCTTGCAGAGCACTGGGGAAAGGCAGGCAGAGAATTCCCTGCTAGCACCTTCTCTGTGCCTGTTCACATTGCTTCGCAGAATCGCATTTGTGCAGAAAACAGTAACACTTGTTCAGAAGGAAAGAAAGCACAGAGCCCCAGATTCTATGTTGTCCTGGAGAGCTTGCAGAGCACTGGGGAAAGGCAGGCAGAGAATTCCCTGCTAGCACCTTCTCTGTGCCTGGGAAGCAGAAGTGTTCACATTGCTTCGCAAGAATCGCTTTTGTGCAGAAAACAGTAACACTTGTTCAGAAGGAAAGAAAGCACAGAGCCCCAGATTCTATGTTGTCCTGGAGAGCTTGCAGAGCACTGGGGAAAGGCAGGCAGAGAATTCCCTGCTAGCACCTTCTCTGTGCCTGGGAAGCAGAAGTGTTCACATTGCTTCGCAGAATCGCTTTTGTGCAGAAAACAGTAACACTTGTTCAGAAGGAAGGAAAGCACAGAGCCCCAGATTTTATATTGTCCTGGAGATCTTGCAGAGCACTGGGGAAAAGCAGGCAGAGAATTCCCTGCTAGCACCTTCTCTGTGCCTGGGAAGCAGAAGTGTTCACATTGCTTCGCAAGAATCGCTTTTGTGCAGAAAACACTAACACTTGTTCAGAAGGAAAGAAAGCACAGAGCCCCAGATTTTATGTTGTCCTGGAGAGCTTGCAGAGCACTGGGGAAAGGCAGGCAGAGAATTCCCTGCTAGCACCTTCTCTGTGCCTGTTCACATTGCTTCGCAGAATCGCTTTTGTGCAGAAAACAGTAACACTTGTTCAGAACGACAGAAAGCACAGAGCCCCAGATTCTATGTTGTCCTGGACAGCTTGCAGAGCACTGGGGAAAGGCAGGCAGAGAATTCCCTGCTAGCACCTTCTCTGTGCCTGTTCACATTGCTTCGCAGAATCGCTTTTGTGCAGAAAACAGTAACACTTGTTCAGAACGAAAGAAAGCACAGAGCCCCAGATTCTATGTTGTCCTGGAGAGCTTGCAGAGCACTGGGGAAAGGCAGGCAGAGAATTCCCTGCTAGTACCTTCTCTGTGCCTGGGAAGCAGAAGTGTTCACATTGCTTCGCAGAATCGCTTTTGTGCAGAAAACAGTAACACTTGTTCAGAACGAAAGACAGCACAGAGCCCCAGATTTTTTGTTGTCCTGGAGAGCTTGCAGAGCACTGGGGAAAGGCAGGCAGAGAATTCCCTGATAGCACCTTCTCTGTGCCTGGGAAGCAGAAGTGTTCACATTGCTTCGCAAGAATCGCTTTTGTGCAGAAAACACTAACACTTGTTCAGAAGGAAAGAAAGCACAGAGCCCCAGATTTTATGTTGTCCTGGAGAGCTTGCAGAGCACTGGGGAAAGGCAGGCAGAGAATTCCCTGCTGGCACCTTCTCTGTGCCTGTTCACATTGCTTCGCAGAATCGCTTTTGTGCAGAAAACAGTAACACTTGTTCAGAACGAAAGAAAGCACAGAGCCCCAGATTCTATGTTGTCCTGGAGAGCTTGCAGAGCACTGGGGAAAGGCAGGCAGAGAATTCCCTGCTAGCACCTTCTCTGTGCCTGGGAAGCAGAAGTGTTCACATTGCTTCGCATAATCGCTTTTGTGCAGAAAACAGTAACACTTGTTCAGAACGATAGACAGCACAGAGCCCCAGATTTTATGTTGTCCTGGAGAGCTTGCAGAGCACTGGGGAAAGGCAGGCAGAGAATTCCCTGCTAGCACCTTCTCTGTGCCTGTTCACATTGCTTCGCAGAATCGCATTTGTGCAGAAAACAGTAACACTTGTTCAGAAGGAAAGAAAGCACAGAGCCCCAGATTCTATGTTGTCCTGGAGAGCTTGCAGAGCACTGGGGAAAGGCAGGCAGAGAATTCCCTGCTAGCACCTTCTCTGTGCCTGGGAAGCAGAAGTGTTCACATTGCTTCGCAAGAATCGCTTTTGTGCAGAAAACAGTAACACTTGTTCAGAAGGAAAGAAAGCACAGAGCCCCAGATTCTATGTTGTCCTGGAGAGCTTGCAGAGCACTGGGGAAAGGCAGGCAGAGAATTCCCTGCTAGCACCTTCTCTGTGCCTGGGAAGCAGAAGTGTTCACATTGCTTCGCAGAATCGCTTTTGTGCAGAAAACAGTAACACTTGTTCAGAAGGAAGGAAAGCACAGAGCCCCAGATTTTATGTTGTCCTGGAGAGCTTGCAGAGCACTGGGGAAAGGCAGGCAGAGAATTCCCTGCTAGCACCTTCTCTGTGCCTGGGAAGCAGAAGTGTTCACATTGCTTCGCAAGAATCGCTTTTGTGCAGAAAACACTAACACTTGTTCAGAAGGAAAGAAAGCACAGAGCCCCAGATTTTATGTTGTCCTGGAGAGCTTGCAGAGCACTGGGGAAAGGCAGGCAGAGAATTCCCTGCTAGCACCTTCTCTGTGCCTGTTCACATTGCTTCGCAGAATCGCTTTTGTGCAGAAAACAGTAACACTTGTTCAGAACGACAGAAAGCACAGAGCCCCAGATTCTATGTTGTCCTGGAGAGCTTGCAGAGCACTGGGGAAAGGCAGGCAGAGAATTCCCTGCTAGCACCTTCTCTGTGCCTGTTCACATTGCTTCGCAGAATCGCTTTTGTGCAGAAAACAGTAACACTTGTTCAGAACGAAAGAAAGCACAGAGCCCCAGATTCTATGTTGTCCTGGAGAGCTTGCAGAGCACTGGGGAAAGGCAGGCAGAGAATTCCCTGCTAGTACCTTCTCTGTGCCTGGGAAGCAGAAGTGTTCACATTGCTTCGCAGAATCGCTTTTGTGCAGAAAACAGTAACACTTGTTCAGAACGAAAGACATCACAGAGCCCCAGATTTTATGTTGTCCTGGAGAGCTTGCAGAGCACTGGGGAAAGGCAGGCAGAGAATTCCCTGCTAGCACCTTCTCTGTGCCTGTTCACATTGCTTCTCAGAATCGCTTTTGTGCAGAAAACAGTAACACTTGTTCAGAACGAAAGAAAGCACAGAGCCCCAGATTCTATGTTGTCCTGGAGAGCTTGCAGAGCACTGGGGAAAGGCAGGCAGAGAATTCCCTGCTAGCACCTTCTCTGTGCCTGGGAAGCAGAAGTGTTCACATTGCTTCGCAAGAATCGCTTTTGTGCAGAAAACACTAACACTTGTTCAGAAGGAAAGAAAGCACAGAGCCCCAGATTTTATGTTGTCCTGGAGAGCTTGCAGAGCACTGGGGAAAGGCAGGCAGAGAATTCCCTGATAGCACCTTCTCTGTGCCTGTTCACATTGCTTCGCAGAATCGCTTTTGTGCAGAAAACAGTAACACTTGTTCAGAAGGAAAGAAAGCACAGAGACCCAGATTCTATGTTGTCCTGGAGAGCTTGCAGAGCACTGGGGAAAGGCAGGCAGAGAATTCCCTGCTAGCACCTTCTCTGTGCCTGGGAAGCAGAAGTGTTCACATTGCTTCGCAAGAATCGCTTTTGTGCAGAAAACAGTAACACTTGTTCAGAACGAAAGAAAGCACAGAGCCCCAGATTTTATGTTGTCCTGGAGAGCTTGCAGAGCACTGGGGAAAGGCAGGCAGAGAATTCCCTGCTGGCACCTTCTCTGTGCCTGTTCACATTGCTTCGCAGAATCGCTTTTGTGCAGAAAACAGTAACACTTGTTCAGAACGAAAGAAAGCACAGAGCCCCAGATTCTATGTTGTCCTGGAGAGCTTGCAGAGCACTGGGGAAAGGCAGGCAGAGAATTCCCTGCTAGCACCTTCTCTGTGCCTGGGAAGCAGAAGTGTTCACATTGCTTCGCAAGAATCGCTTTTGTGCAGAAAACACTAACACTTGTTCAGAACGAAAGAAAGCACAGAGCCCCAGATTCTATGTTGTCTTGGAGAGCTTGCAGAGCACTGGGGAAAGGCAGGCAGAGAATTCCCTGATAGCACCTTCTCTGTGCATGTTCACATTGCTTCGCAGAATCGCTTTTGTGCAGAAAACAGTAACACTTGTTCAGAAGGAAAGAAAGCACAGAGCCCCAGATTCTATGTTGTCCTGGAGAGCTTGCAGAGCACTGGGGAAAGGCAGGCAGAGAATTCCCTGCTAGCACCTTCTCTGTGCCTGGGAAGCAGAAGTGTTCACATTGCTTCGCATAATCGCTTTTGTGCAGAAAACAGTAACACTTGTTCAGAACGATAGACAGCACAGAGCCCCAGATTTTATGTTGTCCTGGAGAGCTTGCAGAGCACTGGGGAAAGGCAGGCAGAGAATTCCCTGCTAGCACCTTCTCTGTGCCTGTTCACATTGCTTCGCAGAATCGCATTTGTGCAGAAAACAGTAACACTTGTTCAGAAGGAAAGAAAGCACAGAGCCCCAGATTCTATGTTGTCCTGGAGAGCTTGCAGAGCACTGGGGAAAGGCAGGCAGAGAATTCCCTGCTAGCACCTTCTCTGTGCCTGGGAAGCAGAAGTGTTCACATTGCTTCGCAGAATCGCTTTTGTGCAGAAAACAGTAACACTTGTTCAGAAGGAAGGAAAGCACAGAGCCCCAGATTTTATGTTGTCCTGGAGATCTTGCAGAGCACTGGGGAAAAGCAGGCAGAGAATTCCCTGCTAGCACCTTCTCTGTGCCTGGGAAGCAGAAGTGTTCACATTGCTTCGCAAGAATCGCTTTTGTGCAGAAAACACTAACACTTGTTCAGAAGGAAAGAAAGCACAGAGCCCCAGATTTTATGTTGTCCTGGAGAGCTTGCAGAGCACTGGGGAAAGGCAGGCAGAGAATTCCCTGCTAGCACCTTCTCTGTGCCTGTTCACATTGCTTCGCAGAATCGCTTTTGTGCAGAAAACAGTAACACTTGTTCAGAACGACAGAAAGCACAGAGCCCCAGATTCTATGTTGTCCTGGAGAGCTTGCAGAGCACTGGGGAAAGGCAGGCAGAGAATTCCCTGCTAGCACCTTCTCTGTGCCTGTTCACATTGCTTCGCAGAATCGCTTTTGTGCAGAAAACAGTAACACTTGTTCAGAACGAAAGAAAGCACAGAGCCCCAGATTCTATGTTGTCCTGGAGAGCTTGCAGAGCACTGGGGAAAGGCAGGCAGAGAATTCCCTGCTAGTACCTTCTCTGTGCCTGGGAAGCAGAAGTGTTCACATTGCTTCGCAGAATCGCTTTTGTGCAGAAAACAGTAACACTTGTTCAGAACGAAAGACAGCACAGAGCCCCAGATTTTATGTTGTCCTGGAGAGCTTGCAGAGCACTGGGGAAAGGCAGGCAGAGAATTCCCTGATAGCACCTTCTCTGTGCCTGGGAAGCAGAAGTGTTCACATTGCTTCGCAAGAATCGCTTTTGTGCAGAAAACACTAACACTTGTTCAGAAGGAAAGAAAGCACAGAGCCCCAGATTTTATGTTGTCCTGGAGAGCTTGCAGAGCACTGGGGAAAGGCAGGCAGAGAATTCCCTGCTGGCACCTTCTCTGTGCCTGTTCACATTGCTTCGCAGAATCGCTTTTGTGCAGAAAACAGTAACACTTGTTCAGAACGAAAGAAAGCACAGAGCCCCAGATTCTATGTTGTCCTGGAGAGCTTGCAGAGCACTGGGGAAAGGCAGGCAGAGAATTCCCTGCTAGCACCTTCTCTGTGCCTGGGAAGCAGAAGTGTTCACATTGCTTCGCATAATCGCTTTTGTGCAGAAAACAGTAACACTTGTTCAGAACGATAGACAGCACAGAGCCCCAGATTTTATGTTGTCCTGGAGAGCTTGCCGAGCACTGGGGAAAGGCAGGCAGAGAATTCCCTGCTAGCACCTTCTCTGTGCCTGTTCACATTGCTTCGCAGAATCGCATTTGTGCAGAAAACAGTAACACTTGTTCAGAAGGAAAGAAAGCACAGAGCCCCAGATTCTATGTTGTCCTGGAGAGCTTGCAGAGCACTGGGGAAAGGCAGGCAGAGAATTCCCTGCTAGCACCTTCTCTGTGCCTGGGAAGCAGAAGTGTTCACATTGCTTCGCAGAATCGCTTTTGTGCAGAAAACAGTAACACTTGTTCAGAAGGAAGGAAAGCACAGAGCCCCAGATTTTATGTTGTCCTGGAGAGCTTGCAGAGCACTGGGGAAAGGCAGGCAGAGAATTCCCTGCTAGCACCTTCTCTGTGCCTGGGAAGCAGAAGTGTTCACATTGCTTCGCAAGAATCGCTTTTGTGCAGAAAACACTAACACTTGTTCAGAAGGAAAGAAAGCACAGAGCCCCAGATTTTATGTTGTCCTGGAGAGCTTGCAGAGCACTGGGGAAAGGCAGGCAGAGAATTCCCTGCTAGCACCTTCTCTGTGCCTGTTCACATTGCTTCGCAGAATCGCTTTTGTGCAGAAAACAGTAACACTTGTTCAGAACGACAGAAAGCACAGAGCCCCAGATTCTATGTTGTCCTGGAGAGCTTGCAGAGCACTGGGGAAAGGCAGGCAGAGAATTCCCTGCTAGCACCTTCTCTGTGCCTGTTCACATTGCTTCGCAGAATCGCTTTTGTGCAGAAAACAGTAACACTTGTTCAGAACGAAAGAAAGCACAGAGCCCCAGATTCTATGTTGTCCTGGAGAGCTTGCAGAGCACTGGGGAAAGGCAGGCAGAGAATTCCCTGCTAGTACCTTCTCTGTGCCTGGGAAGCAGAAGTGTTCACATTGCTTCGCAGAATCGCTTTTGTGCAGAAAACAGTAACACTTGTTCAGAACGAAAGACATCACAGAGCCCCAGATTTTATGTTGTCCTGGAGAGCTTGCAGAGCACTGGGGAAAGGCAGGCAGAGAATTCCCTGCTAGCACCTTCTCTGTGCCTGTTCACATTGCTTCTCAGAATCGCTTTTGTGCAGAAAACAGTAACACTTGTTCAGAACGAAAGAAAGCACAGAGCCCCAGATTCTATGTTGTCCTGGAGAGCTTGCAGAGCACTGGGGAAAGGCAGGCAGAGAATTCCCTGCTAGCACCTTCTCTGTGCCTGGGAAGCAGAAGTGTTCACATTGCTTCGCAAGAATCGCTTTTGTGCAGAAAACACTAACACTTGTTCAGAAGGAAAGAAAGCACAGAGCCCCAGATTTTATGTTGTCCTGGAGAGCTTGCAGAGCACTGGGGAAAGGCAGGCAGAGAATTCCCTGCTAGCACCTTCTCTGTGCCTGGGAAGCAGAAGTGTTCACATTGCTTCGCAGAATCGCTTTTGTGCAGAAAACACTAACACTTGTTCAGAAGGAAAGAAAGCACAGAGTCCCAGATTTTATGTTGTCCTGGAGAGCTTGCAGAGCACTGGGGAAAGGCAGGCAGAGAATTCCCTGATAGCACCTTCTCTGTGCCTGTTCACATTGCTTCGCAGAATCGCTTTTGTGCAGAAAACAGTAACACTTGTTCAGAAGGAAAGAAAGCACAGAGCCCCAGATTCTATGTTGTCCTGGAGAGCTTGCAGAGCACTGGGGAAAGGCAGGCAGAGAATTCCCTGCTAGCACCTTCTCTGTGCCTGGGAAGCAGAAGTGTTCACATTGCTTCGCAACAATCGCTTTTGTGCAGAAAACAGTAACACTTGTTCAGAACGAAAGAAAGCACAGAGCCCCAGATTTTATGTTGTCCTGGAGAGCTTGCAGAGCACTGGGGAAAGGCAGGCAGAGAATTCCCTGCTGGCACCTTCTCTGTGCCTGTTCACATTGCTTCGCAGAATCGCTTTTGTGCAGAAAACAGTAACACTTGTTCAGAACGAAAGAAAGCACAGAGCCCCAGATTCTATGTTGTCCTGGAGAGCTTGCAGAGCACTGGGGAAAGGCAGGCAGAGAATTCCCTGCTAGCACCTTCTCTGTGCCTGGGAAGCAGAAGTGTTCACATTGCTTCGCAAGAATCGCTTTTGTGCAGAAAACACTAACACTTGTTCAGAACGAAAGAAAGCACAGAGCCCCAGATTCTATGTTGTCTTGGAGAGCTTGCAGAGCACTGGGGAAAGGCAGGCAGAGAATTCCCTGATAGCACCTTCTCTGTGCATGTTCACATTGCTTCGCAGAATCGCTTTTGTGCAGAAAACAGTAACACTTGTTCAGAAGGAAAGAAAGCACAGAGCCCCAGATTCTATGTTGTCCTGGAGAGCTTGCAGAGCACTGGGGAAAGGCAGGCAGAGAATTCCCTGCTAGCACCTTCTCTGTGCCTGGGAAGCAGAAGTGTTCACATTGCTTCGCATAATCGCTTTTGTGCAGAAAACAGTAACACTTGTTCAGAACGATAGACAGCACAGAGCCCCAGATTTTATGTTGTCCTGGAGAGCTTGCAGAGCACTGGGGAAAGGCAGGCAGAGAATTCCCTGCTAGCACCTTCTCTGTGCCTGTTCACATTGCTTCGCAGAATCGCATTTGTGCAGAAAACAGTAACACTTGTTCAGAAGGAAAGAAAGCACAGAGCCCCAGATTCTATGTTGTCCTGGAGAGCTTGCAGAGCACTGGGGAAAGGCAGGCAGAGAATTCCCTGCTAGCACCTTCTCTGTGCCTGGGAAGCAGAAGTGTTCACATTGCTTCGCAAGAATCGCTTTTGTGCAGAAAACAGTAACACTTGTTCAGAAGGAAAGAAAGCACAGAGCCCCAGATTCTATGTTGTCCTGGAGAGCTTGCAGAGCACTGGGGAAAGGCAGGCAGAGAATTCCCTGCTAGCACCTTCTCTGTGCCTGGGAAGCAGAAGTGTTCACATTGCTTCGCAGAATCGCTTTTGTGCAGAAAACAGTAACACTTGTTCAGAACGAAAGAAAGCACAGAGCCCCAGATTTGCTGTTGTCCTGGAGAGCTTGCAGAGCACTGGGGAAAGGCAGGCAGAGAATTCCCTGCTAGCACCTTCTCTGTGCCTGGGAAGCAGAAGTGTTCACATTGCTTCGCAAGAATCGCTTTTGTGCAGAAAACACTAACACTTGTTCAGAAGGAAAGAAATCACAGAGCCCCAGATTTTATGTTGTCCTGGAGAGCTTGCAGAGCACTGGGGAAAGGCAGGCAGAGAATTCCCTGCTAGCACCTTCTCTGTGCCTGTTCACATTGCTTCGCAGAATCGCTTTTGTGCAGAAAACAGTAACACTTGTTCAGAACGACAGAAAGCACAGAGCCCCAGATTCTATGTTGTCCTGGAGAGCTTGCAGAGCACTGGGGAAAGGCAGGCAGAGAATTCCCTGCTAGCACCTTCTCTGTGCCTGTTCACATTGCTTCGCAGAATCGCTTTTGTGCAGAAAACAGTAACACTTGTTCAGAACGAAAGAAAGCACAGAGCCCCAGATTCTATGTTGTCCTGGAGAGCTTGCAGAGCACTGGGGAAAGGCAGGCAGAGAATTCCCTGCTAGTACCTTCTCTGTGCCTGGGAAGCAGAAGTGGTCACATTGCTTCGCAGAATCGCTTTTGTGCAGAAAACAGTAACACTTGTTCAGAACGAAAGACAGCACAGAGCCCCAGATTTTATGTTGTCCTGGAGAGCTTGCAGAGCACTGGGGAAAGGCAGGCAGAGAATTCCCTGATAGCACCTTCTCTGTGCCTGGGAAGCAGAAGTGTTCACATTGCTTCGCAAGAATCGCTTTTGTGCAGAAAACACTAACACTTGTTCAGAAGGAAAGAAAGCACAGAGCCCCAGATTTTATGTTGTCCTGGAGAGCTTGCAGAGCACTGGGGAAAGGCAGGCAGAGAATTCCCTGCTGGCACCTTCTCTGTGCCTGTTCACATTGCTTCGCAGAATCGCTTTTGTGCAGAAAACAGTAACACTTGTTCAGAAGGAAAGAAAGCACAGAGCCCCAGATTCTATGTTGTCCTGGAGAGCTTGCAGAGCACTGGGGAAAGGCAGGCAGAGAATTCCCTGCTAGCACCTTCTCTGTGCCTGGGAAGCAGAAGTGTTCACATTGCTTCGCATAATCGCTTTTGTGCAGAAAACAGTAACACTTGTTCAGAACGATAGACAGCACAGAGCCCCAGATTTTATGTTGTCCTGGAGAGCTTGCAGAGCACTGGGGAAAGGCAGGCAGAGAATTCCCTGCTAGCACCTTCTCTGTGCCTGTTCACATTGCTTCGCAGAATCGCATTTGTGCAGAAAACAGTAACACTTGTTCAGAAGGAAAGAAAGCACAGAGCCCCAGATTCTATGTTGTCCTGGAGAGCTTGCAGAGCACTGGGGAAAGGCAGGCAGAGAATTCCCTGCTAGCACCTTCTCTGTGCCTGGGAAGCAGAAGTGTTCACATTGCTTCGCAAGAATCGCTTTTGTGCAGAAAACAGTAACACTTGTTCAGAAGGAAAGAAAGCACAGAGCCCCAGATTCTATGTTGTCCTGGAGAGCTTGCAGAGCACTGGGGAAAGGCAGGCAGAGAATTCCCTGCTAGCACCTTCTCTGTGCCTGGGAAGCAGAAGTGTTCACATTGCTTCGCAGAATCGCTTTTGTGCAGAAAACAGTAACACTTGTTCAGAAGGAAGGAAAGCACAGAGCCCCAGATTTTATGTTGTCCTGGAGAGCTTGCAGAGCACTGGGGAAAGGCAGGCAGAGAATTCCCTGCTAGCACCTTCTCTGTGCCTGGGAAGCAGAAGTGTTCACATTGCTTCGCAAGAATCGCTTTTGTGCAGAAAACACTAACACTTGTTCAGAAGGAAAGAAAGCACAGAGCCCCAGATTTTATGTTGTCCTGGAGAGCTTGCAGAGCACTGGGGAAAGGCAGGCAGAGAATTCCCTGCTAGCACCTTCTCTGTGCCTGTTCACATTGCTTCGCAGAATCGCTTTTGTGCAGAAAACAGTAACACTTGTTCAGAACGACAGAAAGCACAGAGCCCCAGATTCTATGTTGTCCTGGAGAGCTTGCAGAGCACTGGGGAAAGGCAGGCAGAGAATTCCCTGCTAGCACCTTCTCTGTGCCTGTTCACATTGCCTCGCAGAATCGCTTTTGTGCAGAAAACACTAACACTTGTTCAGAAGGAAAGAAAGCACAGAGCCCCAGATTCTATGTTGTCCTGGAGAGCTTGCAGAGCACTGGGGAAAGGCAGGCAGAGAATTCCCTGCTAGCACCTTCTCTGTGCCTGGGAAGCAGAAGTGTTCACATTGCTTCGCAGAATCGCTTTTGTGCAGAAAACAGTAACACTTGTTCAGAACGAAAGAAAGCACAGAGCCCCAGATTCTATGTTGTCTTGGAGAGCTTGCAGAGCACTGGGGAAAGGCAGGCAGAGAATTCCCTGCTAGCACCTTCTCTGTGCCTGTTCACATTGCTTCGCAGAATCGCTTTTGTGCAGAAAACAGTAACACTTGTTCAGAAGGAAAGAAAGCACAGAGCCCCAGATTCTATGTTGTCCTGGAGAGGTTGCAGAGCACTGGGGAAAGGCAGGCAGAGAATTCCCTGCTAGCACCTTCTCTGTGCCTGGGAAGCAGAAGTGTTCACATTGCTTCGCAGAATCGCTTTTGTGCAGAAAACAGTAACACTTGTTCAGAACGAAAGAAAGCACAGAGCCCCAGATTTTATGTTGTCCTGGAGAGCTTGCAGAGCACTGGGGAAAGGCAGGCAGAGAATTCCCTGCTAGCACCTTCTCTGTGCCTGGGAAGCAGAAGTGTTCACATTGCTTCGCAAGAATCGCTTTTGTGCAGAAAACAGTAACACTTGTTCAGAAGGAAAGAAAGCACAGAGCCCCAGATTTTATGTTGTCCTGGAGAGCCTGCAGAGCACTGGGGAAAGGCAGGCAGAGAATTCCCTGCTAGCACCTTCTCTGTGCCTGTTCACATTGCTTCGCAGAATCGCTTTTGTGCAGAAAACAGTAACACTTGTTCAGAACGAAAGAAAGCACAGAGCCCCAGATTCTATCTTGTCCTGGAGAGCTTGCAGAGCACTGGGGAAAGGCAGGCAGAGAATTCCCTGCTAGCACCTTCTCTGTGCCTGGGAAGCAGAAGTGTTCACATTGCTTCGCAGAATCGCTTTTGTGCAGAAAACAGTAACACTTGTTCAGAAGGAAGGAAAGCACAGAGCCCCAGATTTTATGTTGCCCTGGAGAGCTTGCAGAGCACTGGGGAAAGGCAGGCAGAGAATTCCCTGCTAGCACCTTCTCTGTGCCTGGGAAGCAGAAGTGTTCACATTGCTTCGCAGAATCGCTTTTGTGCAGAAAACAGTAACACTTGTTCAGAAGGAAAGAAAGCACAGAGCCCCAGATTTTATGTTGTCCTGGAGAGCTTGCAGAGCACTGGGGAAAGGCAGGCAGAGAATTCCCTGCTAGCACCTTCTCTGTGCCTGGGAAGCAGAAGTGTTCACATTGCTTCGCAGAATCGCTTTTGTGCAGAAAACAGTAACACTTGTTCAGAACGAAAGAAAGCACAGAGCCCCAGATTCTATGTTGTCTTGGAGAGCTTGCAGAGCACTGGGGAAAGGCAGGCAGAGAATTCCCTGCTAGCACCTTCTCTGTGCCTGTTCACATTGCTTCGCAGAATCGCTTTTGTGCAGAAAACAGTAACACTTGTTCAGAAGGAAAGAAAGCACAGAGCCCCAGATTCTATGTTGTCCTGGAGAGCTTGCAGAGCACTGGGGAAAGGCAGGCAGAGAATTCCCTGCTAGCACCTTCTCTGTGCCTGTTCACATTGCTTCGCAGAATCGCTTTTGTGCAGAAAACAGTAACACTTGTTCAGAAGGAAAGAAAGCACAGAGCCCCAGATTCTATGTTGTCCTGGAGAGCTTGCAGAGCACTGGGGAAAGGCAGGCAGAGAATTCCCTGCTAGCACCTTCTCTGTGCCTGGGAAGCAGAAGTGTTCACATTGCTTCGCAAGAATCGCTTTTGTGCAGAAAACAGTAACACTTGTTCAGAAGGAAAGAAAGCACAGAGCCCCAGATTTTATGTTGTCCTGGAGAGCTTGCAGAGCACTGGGGAAAGGCAGGCAGAGAATTCCCTGCTGGCACCTTCTCTGTGCCTGTTCACATTGCTTCGCAGAATCGCTTTTGTGCAGAAAACAGTAACACTTGTTCAGAACGAAAGAAAGCACAGAGCCCCAGATTCTATGTTGTCCTGGAGAGCTTGCAGAGCACTGGGGAAAGGCAGGCAGAGAATTCCCTGCTAGCACCTTCTCTGTGCCTGGGAAGCAGAAGTGTTCACATTGCTTCGCAGAATCGCTTTTGTGCAGAAAACAGTAACACTTGTTCAGAACGAAAGAAAGCACAGAGCCCCAGATTCTATGTTGTCTTGGAGAGCTTGCAGAGCACTGGGGAAAGGCAGGCAGAGAATTCCCTGCTAGCACCTTCTCTGTGCCTGTTCACATTGCTTCGCAGAATCGCTTTTGTGCAGAAAACAGTAACACTTGTTCAGAAGGAAAGAAAGCACAGAGCCCCAGATTGTATGTTGTCCTGGAGAGGTTGCAGAGCACTGGGGAAAGGCAGGCAGAGAATTCCCTGCTAGCACCTTCTCTGTGCCTGGGAAGCAGAAGTGTTCACATTGCTTCGCAGAATCGCTTTTGTGCAGAAAACAGTAACACTTGTTCAGAACGAAAGAAAGCACAGAGCCCCAGATTCTATGTTGTCCTGGAGAGCTTGCAGAGCACTGGGGAAAGGCAGGCAGAGAATTCCCTGCTAGCACCTTCTCTGTGCCTGGGAAGCAGAAGTGTTCACATTGCTTCGCAAGAATCGCTTTTGTGCAGAAAACAGTAACACTTGTTCAGAAGGAAAGAAAGCACAGAGCCCCAGATTTTATGTTGTCCTGGAGAGCCTGCAGAGCACTGGGGAAAGGCAGGCAGAGAATTCCCTGCTAGCACCTTCTCTGTGCCTGTTCACATTGCTTCGCAGAATCGCTTTTGTGCAGAAAACAGTAACACTTGTTCAGAAGGAAGGAAAGCACAGAGCCCCAGATTCTATGTTGTCCTGGAGAGCTTGCAGAGCACTGGGGAAAGGCAGGCAGAGAATTCCCTGCTAGCACCTTCTCTGTGCCTGGGAAGCAGAAGTGTTCACATTGCTTCGCAGAATCGCTTTTGTGCAGAAAACAGTAACACTTGTTCAGAAGGAAGGAAAGCACAGAGCCCCAGATTTTATGTTCCCCTGGAGAGCTTGCAGAGCACTGGGGAAAGGCAGGCAGAGAATTCCCTGCTAGCACCTTCTCTGTGCCTGGGAAGCAGAAGTGTTCACATTGCTTCGCAGAATCGCTTTTGTGCAGAAAACAGTAACACTTGTTCAGAAGGAAAGAAAGCACAG
Organism: Strix aluco; assembly: GCF_031877795.1. Lineage (NCBI taxonomy): Eukaryota > Metazoa > Chordata > Aves > Strigiformes > Strigidae > Strix > Strix aluco. The sequence goes on from NW_027436584.1 coordinate 1,519,803, forward strand.
AGCCCCAGATTTTATGTTGTCCTGGAGAGCTTGCAGAGCACTGGGGAAAGGCAGGCAGAGAATTCCCTGCTGGCACCTTCTCTGTGCCTGTTCACATTGCTTCGCAGAATCGCTTTTGTGCAGAAAACAGTAACACTTGTTCAGAACGAAAGAAAGCACAGAGCCCCAGATTCTATGTTGTCCTGGAGAGCTTGCAGAGCACTGGGGAAAGGCAGGCAGAGAATTCCCTGCTAGCACCTTCTCTGTGCCTGGGAAGCAGAAGTGTTCACATTGCTTCGCAAGTATCGCTTTTGTGCAGAAAACACTAACACTTGTTCAGAAGGAAAGAAAGCACAGAGCCCCAGATTTTATGTTGTCCTGGAGAGCTTGCAGAGCACTGGGGAAAGGCAGGCAGAGAATTCCCTGCTAGCACCTTCTCTGTGCCTGGGAAGCAGAAGTGTTCACATTGCTTCGCAGAATCGCTTTTGTGCAGAAAACAGTAACACTTGTTCAGAACGAAAGAAAGCACAGAGCCCCAGATTCTATGTTGTCCTGGAGAGCTTGCAGAGCACTGGGGAAAGGCAGGCAGAGAATTCCCTGCTAGCACCTTCTCTGTGCCTGGGAAGCAGAAGTGTTCACATTGCTTCGCAAGAATCGCTTTTGTGCAGAAAACACTAACACTTGTTCAGAAGGAAAGAAAGCACAGAGCCCCAGATTTTATGTTGTCCTGGAGAGCTTGCAGAGCACTGGGGAAAGGCAGGCAGAGAATTCCCTGCTAGCACCTTCTCTGTGCCTGGGAAGCAGAAGTGTTCACATTGCTTCGCAGAATCGCTTTTGTGCAGAAAACAGTAACACTTGTTCAGAAGGAAGGAAAGCACAGAGCCCCAGATTTTATGTTGCCCTGGAGAGCTTGCAGAGCACTGGGGAAAGGCAGGCAGAGAATTCCCTGCTAGCACCTTCTCTGTGCCTGGGAAGCAGAAGTGTTCACATTGCTTCGCAGAATCGCTTTTGTGCAGAAAACAGTAACACTTGTTCAGAAGGAAAGAAAGCACAGAGCCCCAGATTTTATGTTGTCCTGGAGAGCTTGCAGAGCACTGGGGAAAGGCAGGCAGAGAATTCCCTGCTGGCACCTTCTCTGTGCCTGTTCACATTGCTTCGCAGAATCGCTTTTGTGCAGAAAACAGTAACACTTGTTCAGAACGAAAGAAAGCACAGAGCCCCAGATTCTATGTTGTCCTGGAGAGCTTGCAGAGCACTGGGGAAAGGCAGGCAGAGAATTCCCTGCTAGCACCTTCTCTGTGCCTGGGAAGCAGAAGTGTTCACATTGCTTCGCAGAATCGCTTTTGTGCAGAAAACAGTAACACTTGTTCAGAAGGAAGGAAAGCACAGAGCCCCAGATTTTATGTTCCCCTGGAGAGCTTGCAGAGCACTGGGGAAAGGCAGGCAGAGAATTCCCTGCTAGCACCTTCTCTGTGCCTGGGAAGCAGAAGTGTTCACATTGCTTCGCAGAATCGCTTTTGTGCAGAAAACAGTAACACTTGTTCAGAAGGAAAGAAAGCACAGAGCCCCAGATTTTATGTTGTCCTGGAGAGCTTGCAGAGCACTGGGGAAAGGCAGGCAGAGAATTCCCTGCTGGCACCTTCTCTGTGCCTGTTCACATTGCTTCGCAGAATCGCTTTTGTGCAGAAAACAGTAACACTTGTTCAGAACGAAAGAAAGCACAGAGCCCCAGATTCTATGTTGTCCTGGAGAGCTTGCAGAGCACTGGGGAAAGGCAGGCAGAGAATTCCCTGCTAGCACCTTCTCTGTGCCTGGGAAGCAGAAGTGTTCACATTGCTTCGCAAGTATCGCTTTTGTGCAGAAAACACTAACACTTGTTCAGAAGGAAAGAAAGCACAGAGCCCCAGATTTTATGTTGTCCTGGAGAGCTTGCAGAGCACTGGGGAAAGGCAGGCAGAGAATTCCCTGCTAGCACCTTCTCTGTGCCTGGGAAGCAGAAGTGTTCACATTGCTTCGCAGAATCGCTTTTGTGCAGAAAACAGTAACACTTGTTCAGAACGAAAGAAAGCACAGAGCCCCAGATTCTATGTTGTCCTGGAGAGCTTGCAGAGCACTGGGGAAAGGCAGGCAGAGAATTCCCTGCTAGCACCTTCTCTGTGCCTGGGAAGCAGAAGTGTTCACATTGCTTCGCAAGAATCGCTTTTGTGCAGAAAACACTAACACTTGTTCAGAAGGAAAGAAAGCACAGAGCCCCAGATTTTATGTTGTCCTGGAGAGCTTGCAGAGCACTGGGGAAAGGCAGGCAGAGAATTCCCTGCTAGCACCTTCTCTGTGCCTGGGAAGCAGAAGTGTTCACATTGCTTCGCAGAATCGCTTTTGTGCAGAAAACAGTAACACTTGTTCAGAAGGAAGGAAAGCACAGAGCCCCAGATTTTATGTTGCCCTGGAGAGCTTGCAGAGCACTGGGGAAAGGCAGGCAGAGAATTCCCTGCTAGCACCTTCTCTGTGCCTGGGAAGCAGAAGTGTTCACATTGCTTCGCAGAATCGCTTTTGTGCAGAAAACAGTAACACTTGTTCAGAAGGAAAGAAAGCACAGAGCCCCAGATTTTATGTTGTCCTGGAGAGCTTGCAGAGCACTGGGGAAAGGCAGGCAGAGAATTCCCTGCTGGCACCTTCTCTGTGCCTGTTCACATTGCTTCGCAGAATCGCTTTTGTGCAGAAAACAGTAACACTTGTTCAGAACGAAAGAAAGCACAGAGCCCCAGATTCTATGTTGTCCTGGAGAGCTTGCAGAGCACTGGGGAAAGGCAGGCAGAGAATTCCCTGATAGCACCTTCTCTGTGCCTGGGAAGCAGAAGTGTTCACATTGCTTCGCAAGAATCGCTTTTGTGCAGTAAACAGTAACACTTGTTCAGAACGAAAGAAAGCACAGAGCCCCAGATTCTATGTTGTCCTGGAGAGCTTGCAGAGCACTGGGGAAAGGCAGGCAGAGAATTCCCTGCTGGCACCTTCTCTGTGCCTGTTCACATTGCTTCGCAGAATCGCTTTTGTGCAGAAAACAGTAACACTTGTTCAGAACGAAAGAAAGCACAGAGCCCCAGATTCTATGTTGTCCTGGAGAGCTTGCAGAGCACTGGGGAAAGGCAGGCAGAGAATTCCCTGCTAGCACCTTCTCTGTGCCTGGGAAGCAGAAGTGTTCACATTGCTTCGCAAGAATCGCTTTTGTGCAGAAAACAGTAACACTTGTTCAGAAGGAAAGAAAGCAGAGAGCCCCAGATTTTATGTTGTCCTGGAGAGCTTGCAGAGCACTGGGGAAAGGCAGGCAGAGAATTCCCTGATAGCACCTTCTCTGTGCCTGGGAAGCAGAAGTGTTCACATTGCTTCGCAGAATCGCTTTTGTGCAGAAAACAGTAACACTTGTTCAGAACGAAAGAAAGCACAGAGCCCCAGATTCTATGTTGTCTTGGAGAGCTTGCAGAGCACTGGGGAAAGGCAGGCAGAGAATTCCCTGATAGCACCTTCTCTGTGCCTGTTCACATTGCTTCGCAGAATCGCTTTTGTGCAGAAAACACTAACACTTGTTCAGAAGGAAAGAAAGCACAGAGCCCCAGATTCTATGTTGTCCTGGAGAGGTTGCAGAGCACTGGGGAAAGGCAGGCAGAGAATTCCCTGATAGCACCTTCTCTGTGCCTGTTCACATTGCTTCGCAGAATCGCTTTTGTGCAGAAAACAGTAACACTTGTTCAGAAGGAAAGAAAGCACAGAGCCCCAGATTCTATGTTGTCTTGGAGAGCTTGCAGAGCACTGGGGAAAGGCAGGCAGAGAATTCCCTGATAGCACCTTCTCTGTGCCTGTTCACATTGCTTCGCAGAATCGCTTTTGTGCAGAAAACAGTAACACTTGTTCAGAAGGAAAGAAAGCACAGAGCCCCAGATTCTATGTTGTCCTGGAGAGCTTGCAGAGCACTGGGGAAAGGCAGACAGAGAATTCCCTGATAGCACCTTCTCTGTGCCTGGGAAGCAGAAGTGTTCACATTGCTTCGCAAGAATCGCTTTTGTGCAGAAAACAGTAACACTTGTTCAGAACGAAAGAAAGCACAGAGCCCCAGATTCTATGTTGTCCTGGAGAGCTTGCAGAGCACTGGGGAAAGGCAGGCAGAGAATTCCCTGCTGGCACCTTCTCTGTGCCTGTTCACATTGCTTCGCAGAATCGCTTTTGTGCAGAAAACAGTAACACTTGTTCAGAACGAAAGAAAGCACAGAGCCCCAGATTCTACGTTGTCCTGGAGAGCTTGCAGAGCACTGGGGAAAGGCAGGCAGAGAATTCCCTGCTAGCACCTTCTCTGTGCCTGGGAAGCAGAAGTGTTCACATTGCTTCGCAAGAATCGCTTTTGTGCAGAAAACACTAACACTTGTTCAGAAGGAAAGAAAGCACAGAGCCCCAGATTTTATGTTGTCCTGGAGAGCTTGCAGAGCACTGGGGAAAGGCAGGCAGAGAATTCCCTGATAGCACCTTCTCTGTGCCTGGGAAGCAGAAGTGTTCACATTGCTTCGCAGAATCGCTTTTGTGCAGAAAACAGTAACACTTGTTCAGAACGAAAGAAAGCACAGAGCCCCAGATTCTATGTTGTCTTGGAGAGCTTGCAGAGCACTGGGGAAAGGCAGGCAGAGAATTCCCTGATAGCACCTTCTCTGTGCCTGTTCACATTGCTTCGCAGAATCGCTTTTGTGCAGAAAACACTAACACTTGTTCAGAAGGAAAGAAAGCACAGAGCCCCAGATTCTATGTTGTCCTGGAGAGGTTGCAGAGCACTGGGGAAAGGCAGGCAGAGAATTCCCTGCTAGCACCTTCTCTGTGCCTGGGAACCAGAAGTTTTCACATTGCTTCGCAGAATCGCTTTTGTGCAGAAAACACTAACACTTGTTCAGAAGGAAAGAAAGCACAGAGCCCCAGATTTTATGTTGTCCTGGAGAGCTTGCAGAGCACTGGGGAAAGGCAGGCAGAGAATTCCCTGCTAGCACCTTCTCTGTGCCTGGGAAGCAGAGGTGTTCACATTGCTTCGCAAGAATCGCTTTTGTGCAGAAAACACTAACACTTGTTCAGAAGGAAAGAAAGCACAGAGCCCCAGATTTTATGTTGTCCTGGAGAGCTTGCAGAGCACTGGGGAAAGGCAGGCAGAGAATTCCCTGATAGCACCTTCTCTGTGCCTGGGAAGCAGAAGTGTTCACATTGCTTCGCAGAATCGCTTTTGTGCAGAAAACAGTAACACTTGTTCAGAAGGAAGGAAAGCACAGAGCCCCAGATTTTATGTTGCCCTGGAGAGCTTGCAGAGCACTGGGGAAAGGCAGGCAGAGAATTCCCTGCTAGCACCTTCTCTGTGCCTGGGAAGCAGAAGTGTTCACATTGCTTCGCAGAATCGCTTTTGTGCAGAAAACAGTAACACTTGTTCAGAAGGAAAGAAAGCACAGAGCCCCAGATTTTATGTTGTCCTGGAGAGCTTGCAGAGCACTGGGGAAAGGCAGGCAGAGAATTCCCTGCTAGCACCTTCTCTGTGCCTGGGAAGCAGAAGTGTTCACATTGCTTCGCAGAATCGCTTTTGTGCAGAAAACAGTAACACTTGTTCAGAACGAAAGAAAGCACAGAGCCCCAGATTCTATGTTGTCTTGGAGAGCTTGCAGAGCACTGGGGAAAGGCAGGCAGAGAATTCCCTGCTAGCACCTTCTCTGTGCCTGTTCACATTGCTTCGCAGAATCGCTTTTGTGCAGAAAACAGTAACACTTGTTCAGAAGGAAAGAAAGCACAGAGCCCCAGATTCTATGTTGTCCTGGAGAGCTTGCAGAGCACTGGGGAAAGGCAGGCAGAGAATTCCCTGCTAGCACCTTCTCTGTGCCTGTTCACATTGCTTCGCAGAATCGCTTTTGTGCAGAAAACAGTAACACTTGTTCAGAAGGAAAGAAAGCACAGAGCCCCAGATTCTATGTTGTCCTGGAGAGCTTGCAGAGCACTGGGGAAAGGCAGGCAGAGAATTCCCTGCTAGCACCTTCTCTGTGCCTGGGAAGCAGAAGTGTTCACATTGCTTCGCAAGAATCGCTTTTGTGCAGAAAACAGTAACACTTGTTCAGAAGGAAAGAAAGCACAGAGCCCCAGATTTTATGTTGTCCTGGAGAGCTTGCAGAGCACTGGGGAAAGGCAGGCAGAGAATTCCCTGCTGGCACCTTCTCTGTGCCTGTTCACATTGCTTCGCAGAATCGCTTTTGTGCAGAAAACAGTAACACTTGTTCAGAACGAAAGAAAGCACAGAGCCCCAGATTCTATGTTGTCCTGGAGAGCTTGCAGAGCACTGGGGAAAGGCAGGCAGAGAATTCCCTGCTAGCACCTTCTCTGTGCCTGGGAAGCAGAAGTGTTCACATTGCTTCGCAGAATCGCTTTTGTGCAGAAAACAGTAACACTTGTTCAGAACGAAAGAAAGCACAGAGCCCCAGATTCTATGTTGTCTTGGAGAGCTTGCAGAGCACTGGGGAAAGGCAGGCAGAGAATTCCCTGCTAGCACCTTCTCTGTGCCTGTTCACATTGCTTCGCAGAATCGCTTTTGTGCAGAAAACAGTAACACTTGTTCAGAAGGAAAGAAAGCACAGAGCCCCAGATTGTATGTTGTCCTGGAGAGGTTGCAGAGCACTGGGGAAAGGCAGGCAGAGAATTCCCTGCTAGCACCTTCTCTGTGCCTGGGAAGCAGAAGTGTTCACATTGCTTCGCAGAATCGCTTTTGTGCAGAAAACAGTAACACTTGTTCAGAACGAAAGAAAGCACAGAGCCCCAGATTCTATGTTGTCCTGGAGAGCTTGCAGAGCACTGGGGAAAGGCAGGCAGAGAATTCCCTGCTAGCACCTTCTCTGTGCCTGGGAAGCAGAAGTGTTCACATTGCTTCGCAAGAATCGCTTTTGTGCAGAAAACAGTAACACTTGTTCAGAAGGAAAGAAAGCACAGAGCCCCAGATTTTATGTTGTCCTGGAGAGCCTGCAGAGCACTGGGGAAAGGCAGGCAGAGAATTCCCTGCTAGCACCTTCTCTGTGCCTGTTCACATTGCTTCGCAGAATCGCTTTTGTGCAGAAAACAGTAACACTTGTTCAGAAGGAAGGAAAGCACAGAGCCCCAGATTCTATGTTGTCCTGGAGAGCTTGCAGAGCACTGGGGAAAGGCAGGCAGAGAATTCCCTGCTAGCACCTTCTCTGTGCCTGGGAAGCAGAAGTGTTCACATTGCTTCGCAGAATCGCTTTTGTGCAGAAAACAGTAACACTTGTTCAGAAGGAAGGAAAGCACAGAGCCCCAGATTTTATGTTCCCCTGGAGAGCTTGCAGAGCACTGGGGAAAGGCAGGCAGAGAATTCCCTGCTAGCACCTTCTCTGTGCCTGGGAAGCAGAAGTGTTCACATTGCTTCGCAGAATCGCTTTTGTGCAGAAAACAGTAACACTTGTTCAGAAGGAAAGAAAGCACAGAGCCCCAGATTTTATGTTGTCCTGGAGAGCTTGCAGAGCACTGGGGAAAGGCAGGCAGAGAATTCCCTGCTGGCACCTTCTCTGTGCCTGTTCACATTGCTTCGCAGAATCGCTTTTGTGCAGAAAACAGTAACACTTGTTCAGAACGAAAGAAAGCACAGAGCCCCAGATTCTATGTTGTCCTGGAGAGCTTGCAGAGCACTGGGGAAAGGCAGGCAGAGAATTCCCTGCTAGCACCTTCTCTGTGCCTGGGAAGCAGAAGTGTTCACATTGCTTCGCAAGTATCGCTTTTGTGCAGAAAACACTAACACTTGTTCAGAAGGAAAGAAAGCACAGAGCCCCAGATTTTATGTTGTCCTGGAGAGCTTGCAGAGCACTGGGGAAAGGCAGGCAGAGAATTCCCTGCTAGCACCTTCTCTGTGCCTGGGAAGCAGAAGTGTTCACATTGCTTCGCAGAATCGCTTTTGTGCAGAAAACAGTAACACTTGTTCAGAACGAAAGAAAGCACAGAGCCCCAGATTCTATGTTGTCCTGGAGAGCTTGCAGAGCACTGGGGAAAGGCAGGCAGAGAATTCCCTGCTAGCACCTTCTCTGTGCCTGGGAAGCAGAAGTGTTCACATTGCTTCGCAAGAATCGCTTTTGTGCAGAAAACACTAACACTTGTTCAGAAGGAAAGAAAGCACAGAGCCCCAGATTTTATGTTGTCCTGGAGAGCTTGCAGAGCACTGGGGAAAGGCAGGCAGAGAATTCCCTGCTAGCACCTTCTCTGTGCCTGGGAAGCAGAAGTGTTCACATTGCTTCGCAGAATCGCTTTTGTGCAGAAAACAGTAACACTTGTTCAGAAGGAAGGAAAGCACAGAGCCCCAGATTTTATGTTGCCCTGGAGAGCTTGCAGAGCACTGGGGAAAGGCAGGCAGAGAATTCCCTGCTAGCACCTTCTCTGTGCCTGGGAAGCAGAAGTGTTCACATTGCTTCGCAGAATCGCTTTTGTGCAGAAAACAGTAACACTTGTTCAGAAGGAAAGAAAGCACAGAGCCCCAGATTTTATGTTGTCCTGGAGAGCTTGCAGAGCACTGGGGAAAGGCAGGCAGAGAATTCCCTGCTGGCACCTTCTCTGTGCCTGTTCACATTGCTTCGCAGAATCGCTTTTGTGCAGAAAACAGTAACACTTGTTCAGAACGAAAGAAAGCACAGAGCCCCAGATTCTATGTTGTCCTGGAGAGCTTGCAGAGCACTGGGGAAAGGCAGGCAGAGAATTCCCTGATAGCACCTTCTCTGTGCCTGGGAAGCAGAAGTGTTCACATTGCTTCGCAAGAATCGCTTTTGTGCAGTAAACAGTAACACTTGTTCAGAACGAAAGAAAGCACAGAGCCCCAGATTCTATGTTGTCCTGGAGAGCTTGCAGAGCACTGGGGAAAGGCAGGCAGAGAATTCCCTGCTGGCACCTTCTCTGTGCCTGTTCACATTGCTTCGCAGAATCGCTTTTGTGCAGAAAACAGTAACACTTGTTCAGAACGAAAGAAAGCACAGAGCCCCAGATTCTATGTTGTCCTGGAGAGCTTGCAGAGCACTGGGGAAAGGCAGGCAGAGAATTCCCTGCTAGCACCTTCTCTGTGCCTGGGAAGCAGAAGTGTTCACATTGCTTCGCAAGAATCGCTTTTGTGCAGAAAACAGTAACACTTGTTCAGAAGGAAAGAAAGCAGAGAGCCCCAGATTTTATGTTGTCCTGGAGAGCTTGCAGAGCACTGGGGAAAGGCAGGCAGAGAATTCCCTGATAGCACCTTCTCTGTGCCTGGGAAGCAGAAGTGTTCACATTGCTTCGCAGAATCGCTTTTGTGCAGAAAACAGTAACACTTGTTCAGAACGAAAGAAAGCACAGAGCCCCAGATTCTATGTTGTCTTGGAGAGCTTGCAGAGCACTGGGGAAAGGCAGGCAGAGAATTCCCTGATAGCACCTTCTCTGTGCCTGTTCACATTGCTTCGCAGAATCGCTTTTGTGCAGAAAACACTAACACTTGTTCAGAAGGAAAGAAAGCACAGAGCCCCAGATTCTATGTTGTCCTGGAGAGGTTGCAGAGCACTGGGGAAAGGCAGGCAGAGAATTCCCTGATAGCACCTTCTCTGTGCCTGTTCACATTGCTTCGCAGAATCGCTTTTGTGCAGAAAACAGTAACACTTGTTCAGAAGGAAAGAAAGCACAGAGCCCCAGATTCTATGTTGTCTTGGAGAGCTTGCAGAGCACTGGGGAAAGGCAGGCAGAGAATTCCCTGATAGCACCTTCTCTGTGCCTGTTCACATTGCTTCGCAGAATCGCTTTTGTGCAGAAAACAGTAACACTTGTTCAGAAGGAAAGAAAGCACAGAGCCCCAGATTCTATGTTGTCCTGGAGAGCTTGCAGAGCACTGGGGAAAGGCAGACAGAGAATTCCCTGATAGCACCTTCTCTGTGCCTGGGAAGCAGAAGTGTTCACATTGCTTCGCAAGAATCGCTTTTGTGCAGAAAACAGTAACACTTGTTCAGAACGAAAGAAAGCACAGAGCCCCAGATTCTATGTTGTCCTGGAGAGCTTGCAGAGCACTGGGGAAAGGCAGGCAGAGAATTCCCTGCTGGCACCTTCTCTGTGCCTGTTCACATTGCTTCGCAGAATCGCTTTTGTGCAGAAAACAGTAACACTTGTTCAGAACGAAAGAAAGCACAGAGCCCCAGATTCTACGTTGTCCTGGAGAGCTTGCAGAGCACTGGGGAAAGGCAGGCAGAGAATTCCCTGCTAGCACCTTCTCTGTGCCTGGGAAGCAGAAGTGTTCACATTGCTTCGCAAGAATCGCTTTTGTGCAGAAAACACTAACACTTGTTCAGAAGGAAAGAAAGCACAGAGCCCCAGATTTTATGTTGTCCTGGAGAGCTTGCAGAGCACTGGGGAAAGGCAGGCAGAGAATTCCCTGATAGCACCTTCTCTGTGCCTGGGAAGCAGAAGTGTTCACATTGCTTCGCAGAATCGCTTTTGTGCAGAAAACAGTAACACTTGTTCAGAACGAAAGAAAGCACAGAGCCCCAGATTCTATGTTGTCTTGGAGAGCTTGCAGAGCACTGGGGAAAGGCAGGCAGAGAATTCCCTGATAGCACCTTCTCTGTGCCTGTTCACATTGCTTCGCAGAATCGCTTTTGTGCAGAAAACACTAACACTTGTTCAGAAGGAAAGAAAGCACAGAGCCCCAGATTCTATGTTGTCCTGGAGAGGTTGCAGAGCACTGGGGAAAGGCAGGCAGAGAATTCCCTGCTAGCACCTTCTCTGTGCCTGGGAACCAGAAGTTTTCACATTGCTTCGCAGAATCGCTTTTGTGCAGAAAACACTAACACTTGTTCAGAAGGAAAGAAAGCACAGAGCCCCAGATTTTATGTTGTCCTGGAGAGCTTGCAGAGCACTGGGGAAAGGCAGGCAGAGAATTCCCTGCTAGCACCTTCTCTGTGCCTGGGAAGCAGAGGTGTTCACATTGCTTCGCAAGAATCGCTTTTGTGCAGAAAACACTAACACTTGTTCAGAAGGAAAGAAAGCACAGAGCCCCAGATTTTATGTTGTCCTGGAGAGCTTGCAGAGCACTGGGGAAAGGCAGGCAGAGAATTCCCTGATAGCACCTTCTCTGTGCCTGGGAAGCAGAAGTGTTCACATTGCTTCGCAGAATCGCTTTTGTGCAGAAAACAGTAACACTTGTTCAGAACGAAAGAAAGCACAGAGCCCCAGATTCTATGTTGTCCTGGAGAGCTTGCAGAGCACTGGGGAAAGGCAGGCAGAGAATTCCCTGATAGCACCTTCTCTGTGCCTGTTCACATTGCTTCGCAGAATCGCTTTTGTGCAGAAAACAGTAACACTTGTTCAGAAGGAAAGAAAGCACAGAGCCCCAGATTTTATGTTGTCCTGGAGAGCTTGCAGAGCACTGGGGAAAGGCAGGCAGAGAATTCCCTGATAGCACCTTCTCTGTGCCTGGGAAGCAGAAGTGTTCACATTGCTTCGCAGGATCGCTTTTGTGCAGAAAAGAGTAACACTTGATCAGAACGAAAGAAAGCACAGAGCCCCAGATTCTATGTTGTCCTGGAGAGCTTGCAGAGCACTGGGGAAAGGCAGGCAGAGAATTCCCTGCTAGCACCTTCTCTGTGCCTGGGAAGCAGAAGTGTTCACATTGCTTCGCAAGAATCGCTTTTGTGCAGAAAACACTAACACTTGTTCAGAAGGAAGGAAAGCACAGAGCCCCAGATTTTATGTTGTCCTGGAGAGCTTGCAGAGCACTGGGGAAAGGCAGGCAGAGATTTCCCTGCTAGCACCTTCTCTGTGCCTGGGAAGCAGAAGTGTTCACATTGCTTCGCAAGAATCGCTTTTGTGCAGAAAACACTAACACTTGTTCAGAAGGAAGGAAAGCACAGAGCCCCAGATTTTATGTTGTCCTGGAGAGCTTGCAGAGCACTGGGGAAAGGCAGGCAGAGAATTCCCTGATAGCACCTTCTCTGTGCCTGTTCACATTGCTTCGCAGAATCGCTTTTGTGCAGAAAACAGTAACACTTGTTCAGAAGGAAAGAAAGCACAGAGCCCCAGATTCTATGTTGTCTTGGAGAGCTTGCAGAGCACTGGGGAAAGGCAGGCAGAGAATTCCCTGATAGCACCTTCTCTGTGCCTGTTCACATTGCTTCGCAGAATCGCTTTTGTGCAGAAAACAGTAACACTTGTTCAGAAGGAAAGAAAGCACAGAGCCCCAGATTCTATGTTGTCCTGGAGAGCTTGCAGAGCACTGGGGAAAGGCAGACAGAGAATTCCCTGATAGCACCTTCTCTGTGCCTGGGAAGCAGAAGTGTTCACATTGCTTCGCAAGAATCGCTTTTGTGCAGAAAACAGTAACACTTGTTCAGAACGAAAGAAAGCACAGAGCCCCAGATTCTATGTTGTCCTGGAGAGCTTGCAGAGCACTGGGGAAAGGCAGGCAGAGAATTCCCTGCTGGCACCTTCTCTGTGCCTGTTCACATTGCTTCGCAGAATCGCTTTTGTGCAGAAAACAGTAACACTTGTTCAGAACGAAAGAAAGCACAGAGCCCCAGATTCTACGTTGTCCTGGAGAGCTTGCAGAGCACTGGGGAAAGGCAGGCAGAGAATTCCCTGCTAGCACCTTCTCTGTGCCTGGGAAGCAGAAGTGTTCACATTGCTTCGCAAGAATCGCTTTTGTGCAGAAAACACTAACACTTGTTCAGAAGGAAAGAAAGCACAGAGCCCCAGATTTTATGTTGTCCTGGAGAGCTTGCAGAGCACTGGGGAAAGGCAGGCAGAGAATTCCCTGATAGCACCTTCTCTGTGCCTGGGAAGCAGAAGTGTTCACATTGCTTCGCAGAATCGCTTTTGTGCAGAAAACAGTAACACTTGTTCAGAACGAAAGAAAGCACAGAGCCCCAGATTCTATGTTGTCTTGGAGAGCTTGCAGAGCACTGGGGAAAGGCAGGCAGAGAATTCCCTGATAGCACCTTCTCTGTGCCTGTTCACATTGCTTCGCAGAATCGCTTTTGTGCAGAAAACACTAACACTTGTTCAGAAGGAAAGAAAGCACAGAGCCCCAGATTCTATGTTGTCCTGGAGAGGTTGCAGAGCACTGGGGAAAGGCAGGCAGAGAATTCCCTGCTAGCACCTTCTCTGTGCCTGGGAACCAGAAGTTTTCACATTGCTTCGCAGAATCGCTTTTGTGCAGAAAACACTAACACTTGTTCAGAAGGAAAGAAAGCACAGAGCCCCAGATTTTATGTTGTCCTGGAGAGCTTGCAGAGCACTGGGGAAAGGCAGGCAGAGAATTCCCTGCTAGCACCTTCTCTGTGCCTGGGAAGCAGAGGTGTTCACATTGCTTCGCAAGAATCGCTTTTGTGCAGAAAACACTAACACTTGTTCAGAAGGAAAGAAAGCACAGAGCCCCAGATTTTATGTTGTCCTGGAGAGCTTGCAGAGCACTGGGGAAAGGCAGGCAGAGAATTCCCTGATAGCACCTTCTCTGTGCCTGGGAAGCAGAAGTGTTCACATTGCTTCGCAGAATCGCTTTTGTGCAGAAAACAGTAACACTTGTTCAGAACGAAAGAAAGCACAGAGCCCCAGATTCTATGTTGTCCTGGAGAGCTTGCAGAGCACTGGGGAAAGGCAGGCAGAGAATTCCCTGATAGCACCTTCTCTGTGCCTGTTCACATTGCTTCGCAGAATCGCTTTTGTGCAGAAAACAGTAACACTTGTTCAGAAGGAAAGAAAGCACAGAGCCCCAGATTTTATGTTGTCCTGGAGAGCTTGCAGAGCACTGGGGAAAGGCAGGCAGAGAATTCCCTGATAGCACCTTCTCTGTGCCTGGGAAGCAGAAGTGTTCACATTGCTTCGCAGGATCGCTTTTGTGCAGAAAAGAGTAACACTTGATCAGAACGAAAGAAAGCACAGAGCCCCAGATTCTATGTTGTCCTGGAGAGCTTGCAGAGCACTGGGGAAAGGCAGGCAGAGAATTCCCTGCTAGCACCTTCTCTGTGCCTGGGAAGCAGAAGTGTTCACATTGCTTCGCAAGAATCGCTTTTGTGCAGAAAACACTAACACTTGTTCAGAAGGAAGGAAAGCACAGAGCCCCAGATTTTATGTTGTCCTGGAGAGCTTGCAGAGCACTGGGGAAAGGCAGGCAGAGATTTCCCTGCTAGCACCTTCTCTGTGCCTGGGAAGCAGAAGTGTTCACATTGCTTCGCAAGAATCGCTTTTGTGCAGAAAACACTAACACTTGTTCAGAACGAAAGATAGCACAGAGCCCCAGATTCTATGTTGTCCTGGAGAGCTTGCAGAGCACTGGGGAAAGGCAGGCAGAGAATTCCCTGCTGGCACCTTCTCTGTGCCTGTTCACATTGCTTCGCAGAATCGCTTTTGTGCAGAAAACAGTAACACTTGTTCAGAACGAAAGAAAGCACAGAGCCCCAGATTCTATGTTGTCCTGGAGAGCTTGCAGAGCACTGGGGAAAGGCAGGCAGAGAATTCCCTGCTAGCACCTTCTCTGTGCCTGGGAAGCAGAAGTGTTCACATTGCTTCGCAAGAATCGCTTTTGTGCAGAAAACACTAACACTTGTTCAGAAGGAAAGAAAGCACAGAGCCCCAGATTTTATGTTGTCCTGGAGAGCTTGCAGAGCACTGGGGAAAGGCAGGCAGAGAATTCCCTGATAGCACCTTCTCTGTGCCTGGGAAGCAGAAGTGTTCACATTGCTTCGCAGAATCGCTTTTGTGCAGAAAACAGTAACACTTGTTCAGAACGAAAGAAAGCACAGAGCCCCAGATTCTATGTTGTCCTGGAGAGCTTGCAGAGCACTGGGGAAAGGCAGGCAGAGAATTCCCTGCTAGCACCTTCTCTGTGCCTGGGAAGCAGAAGTGTTCACATTGCTTCGCAAGAATCGCTTTTGTGCAGAAAACAATAACACTTGTTCAGAAGGAAAGAAAGCACAGAGCCCCAGATTTTATGTTGTCCTGGAGAGCTTGCAGAGCACTGGGGAAAGGCAGGCAGAGAATTCCCTGCTAGCACCTTCTCTGTGCCTGTTCACATTGCTTCGCAGAATCGCTTTTGTGCAGAAAACACTAACACTTGTTCAGAAGGAAAGAAAGCACAGAGCCCCAGATTCTATGTTGTCCTGGAGAGGTTGCAGAGCACTGGGGAAAGGCAGGCAGAGAATTCCCTGCTAGCACCTTCTCTGTGCCTGGGAACCAGAAGTTTTCACATTGCTTCGCAGAATCGCTTTTGTGCAGAAAACACTAACACTTGTTCAGAAGGAAAGAAAGCACAGAGCCCCAGATTTTATGTTGTCCTGGAGAGCTTGCAGAGCACTGGGGAAAGGCAGGCAGAGAATTCCCTGCTAGCACCTTCTCTGTGCCTGGGAAGCAGAAGTGTTCACATTGCTTCGCAAGAATCGCTTTTGTGCAGAAAACACTAACACTTGTTCAGAAGGAAAGAAAGCACAGAGCCCCAGATTTTATGTTGTCCTGGAGAGCTTGCAGAGCACTGGGGAAAGGCAGGCAGAGAATTCCCTGATAGCACCTTCTCTGTGCCTGGGAAGCAGAAGTGTTCACATTGCTTCGCAGAATCGCTTTTGTGCAGAAAACACTAACACTTGTTCAGAACGAAAGAAAGCACAGAGCCCCAGATTCTATGTTGTCTTGGAGAGCTTGCAGAGCACTGGGGAAAGGCAGGCAGAGAATTCCCTGATAGCACCTTCTCTGTGCCTGTTCACATTGCTTCGCAGAATCGCTTTTGTGCAGAAAACACTAACACTTGTTCAGAAGGAAAGAAAGCACAGAGCCCCAGATTTTATGTTGTCCTGGAGAGCTTGCAGAGCACTGGGGAAAGGCAGGCAGAGAATTCCCTGATAGCACCTTCTCTGTGCCTGGGAAGCAGAAGTGTTCACATTGCTTCGCAGAATCGCTTTTGTGCAGAAAAGAGTAACACTTGTTCAGAACGAAAGAAAGCACAGAGACCCAGATTCTATGTTGTCTTGGAGAGCTTGCAGAGCACTGGGGAAAGGCTGGCAGAGAATTCCCTGATAGCACCTTCTCTGTGCCTGTTCACATTGCTTCTCAGAATCGCTTTTGTGCAGAAAACAGTAACACTTGTTCAGAAGGAAAGAAAGCACAGAGCCCCAGATTCTATGTTGTCCTGGAGAGCTTGCAGAGCACTGGGGAAAGGCAGGCAGAGAATTCCCTGCTAGCACCTTCTCTGTGCCTGGGAAGCAGAAGTGTTCACATTGCTTCGCAAGAATCGCTTTTGTGCAGAAAACACTAACACTTGTTCAGAAGGAAGGAAAGCACAGAGCCCCAGATTTTATGTTGTCCTGGAGAGCTTGCAGAGCACTGGGGAAAGGCAGGCAGAGAATTCCCTGCTGGCACCTTCTCTGTGCCTGTTCACATTGCTTCGCAGAATCGCTTTTGTGCAGAAAACAGTAACACTTGTTCAGAAGGAAGGAAAGCACAGAGCCCCAGATTCTATGTTGTCCTGGAGAGCTTGCAGAGCACTGGGGAAAGGCAGGCAGAGAATTCCCTGCTGGCACCTTCTCTGTGCCTGTTCACGTTGCTTCGCAGAATCGCTTTTGTGCAGAAAACAGTAACACTTGTTCAGAACGAAAGAAAGCACAGAGCCCCAGATTCTATGTTGTCCTGGAGAGCTTGCAGAGCACTGGGGAAAGGCAGGCAGAGAATTCCCTGATAGCACCTTCTCTGTGCCTGGGAAGCAGAAGTGTTCACATTGCTTCGCAAGAATCGCTTTTGTGCAGAAAACACTAACACTTGTTCAGAAGGAAAGAAAGCACAGAGCCCCAGATTTTATGTTGTCCTGGAGAGCTTGCAGAGCACTGGGGAAAGGCAGGCAGAGAATTCCCTGATAGCACCTTCTCTGTGCCTGGGAAGCAGAAGTGTTCACATTGCTTCGCAGAATCGCTTTTGTGCAGAAAACAGTAACACTTGTTCAGAACGAAAGAAAGCACAGAGCCCCAGATTCTATGTTGTCTTGGAGAGCTTGCAGAGCACTGGGGAAAGGCAGGCAGAGAATTCCCTGATAGCACCTTCTCTGTGCCTGTTCACATTGCTTCGCAGAATCGCTTTTGTGCAGAAAACAGTAACACTTGTTCAGAAGGAAAGAAAGCACAGAGCCCCAGATTCTATGTTGTCCTGGAGAGGTTGCAGAGCACTGGGGAAAGGCAGGCAGAGAATTCCCTGCTAGCACCTTCTCTGTGCCTGGGAAGCAGAAGTGTTCACATTGCTTCGCAGAATCGCTTTTGTGCAGAAAACACTAACACTTGTTCAGAAGGAAAGAAAGCACAGAGCCCCAGATTTTATGTTGTCCTGGAGAGCTTGCAGAGCACTGGGGAAAGGCAGGCAGAGAATTCCCTGCTAGCACCTTCTCTGTGCCTGGGAAGCAGAGGTGTTCACATTGCTTCGCAAGAATCGCTTTTGTGCAGAAAACACTAACACTTGTTCAGAAGGAAAGAAAGCACAGAGCCCCAGATTTTATGTTGTCCTGGAGAGCTTGCAGAGCACTGGGGAAAGGCAGGCAGAGAATTCCCTGATAGCACCTTCTCTGTGCCTGGGAAGCAGAAGTGTTCACATTGCTTCGCAGAATCGCTTTTGTGCAGAAAACAGTAACACTTGTTCAGAAGGAAAGAAAGCACAGAGCCCCAGATTTTATGTTGTCCTGGAGAGCTTGCAGAGCACTGGGGAAAGGCAGGCAGAGAATTCCCTGCTAGCACCTTCTCTGTGCCTGGGAAGCAGAAGTGTTCACATTGCTTCGCAGGATCGCTTTTGTGCAGAAAAGAGTAACACTTGATCAGAACGAAAGAAAGCACAGAGCCCCAGATTCTATGTTGTCTTGGAGAGCTTGCAGAGCACTGGGGAAAGGCTGGCAGAGAATTCCCTGATAGCACCTTCTCTGTGCCTGTTCACATTGCTTCTCAGAATCGCTTTTGTGCAGAAAACAGTAACACTTGTTCAGAAGGAAAGAAAGCACAGAGCCCCAGATTCTATGTTGTCCTGGAGAGCTTGCAGAGCACTGGGGAAAGGCAGGCAGAGAATTCCCTGCTAGCACCTTCTCTGTGCCTGGGAAGCAGAAGTGTTCACATTGCTTCGCAAGAATCGCTTTTGTGCAGAAAACACTAACACTTGTTCAGAAGGAAAGAAAGCACAGAGCCCCAGATTTTATGTTGTCCTGGAGAGCTTGCAGAGCACTGGGGAAAGGCAGGCAGAGAATTCCCTGCTAGCACCTTCTCTGTGCCTGGGAAGCAGAAGTGTTCACATTGCTTCGCAAGAATCGCTTTTGTGCAGAAAACACTAACACTTGTTCAGAACGAAAGAAAGCACAGAGCCCCAGATTTTATGTTGTCCTGGAGAGCTTGCAGAGCACTGGGGAAAGGCAGGCAGAGAATTCCCTGCTGGCACCTTCTCTGTGCCTGTTCACATTGCTTCGCAGAATCGCTTTTGTGCAGAAAACAGTAACACTTGTTCAGAAGGAAGGAAAGCACAGAGCCCCAGATTCTATGTTGTCCTGGAGAGCTTGCAGAGCACTGGGGAAAGGCAGGCAGAGAATTCCCTGCTAGCACCTTCTCTGTGCCTGGGAAGCAGAAGTGTTCACATTGCTTCGCAGAATCGCTTTTGTGCAGAAAAGAGTAACACTTGTTCAGAACGAAAGAAAGCACAGAGCCCCAGATTCTATGTTGTCTTGGAGAGCTTGCAGAGCACTGGGGAAAGGCAGGCAGAGAATTCCCTGATAGCACCTTCTCTGTGCCTGTTCACATTGCTTCGCAGAATCGCTTTTGTGCAGAAAACAGTAACACTTGTTCAGAAGGAAAGAAAGCACAGAGCCCCAGATTCTATGTTGTCCTGGAGAGGTTGCAGAGCACTGGGGAAAGGCAGGCAGAGAATTCCCTGCTAGCACCTTCTCTGTGCCTGGGAACCAGAAGTTTTCACATTGCTTCGCAGAATCGCTTTTGTGCAGAAAACACTAACACTTGTTCAGAAGGAAAGAAAGCACAGAGCCCCAGATTTTATGTTGTCCTGGAGAGCTTGCAGAGCACTGGGGAAAGGCAGGCAGAGAATTCCCTGCTAGCACCTTCTCTGTGCCTGGGAAGCAGAGGTGTTCACATTGCTTCGCAAGAATCGCTTTTGTGCAGAAAACACTAACACTTGTTCAGAAGGAAAGAAAGCACAGAGCCCCAGATTTTATGTTGTCCTGGAGAGCTTGCAGAGCACTGGGGAAAGGCAGGCAGAGAATTCCCTGATAGCACCTTCTCTGTGCCTGGGAAGCAGAAGTGTTCACATTGCTTCGCAGAATCGCTTTTGTGCAGAAAACAGTAACACTTGTTCAGAACGAAAGAAAGCACAGAGCCCCAGATTCTATGTTGTCCTGGAGAGCTTGCAGAGCACTGGGGAAAGGCAGGCAGAGAATTCCCTGATAGCACCTTCTCTGTGCCTGTTCACATTGCTTCGCAGAATCGCTTTTGTGCAGAAAACAGTAACACTTGTTCAGAAGGAAAGAAAGCACAGAGCCCCAGATTTTATGTTGTCCTGGAGAGCTTGCAGAGCACTGGGGAAAGGCAGGCAGAGAATTCCCTGCTAGCACCTTCTCTGTGCCTGGGAAGCAGAAGTGTTCACATTGCTTCGCAGGATCGCTTTTGTGCAGAAAAGAGTAACACTTGATCAGAACGAAAGAAAGCACAGAGCCCCAGATTCTATGTTGTCCTGGAGAGCTTGCAGAGCACTGGGGAAAGGCAGGCAGAGAATTCCCTGCTAGCACCTTCTCTGTGCCTGGGAAGCAGAAGTGTTCACATTGCTTCGCAAGAATCGCTTTTGTGCAGTAAACACTAACACTTGTTCAGAAGGAAGGAAAGCACAGAGCCCCAGATTTTATGTTGTCCTGGAGAGCTTGCAGAGCACTGGGGAAAGGCAGGCAGAGATTTCCCTGCTAGCACCTTCTCTGTGCCTGGGAAGCAGAAGTGTTCACATTGCTTCGCAAGAATCGCTTTTGTGCAGAAAACACTAACACTTGTTCAGAAGGAAAGAAAGCACAGAGCCCCAGATTCTATGTTGTCCTGGAGAGCTTGCAGAGCACTGGGGAAAGGCAGGCAGAGAATTCCCTGCTGGCACCTTCTCTGTGCCTGTTCACATTGCTTCGCAGAATCGCTTTTGTGCAGAAAACAGTAACACTTGTTCAGAACGAAAGAAAGCACAGAGCCCCAGATTCTATGTTGTCCTGGAGAGCTTGCAGAGCACTGGGGAAAGGCAGGCAGAGAATTCCCTGATAGCACCTTCTCTGTGCCTGGGAAGCAGAAGTGTTCACATTGCTTCGCAAGAATCGCTTTTGTGCAGAAAACACTAACACTTGTTCAGAAGGAAAGAAAGCACAGAGCCCCAGATTTTATGTTGTCCTGGAGAGCTTGCAGAGCACTGGGGAAAGGCAGGCAGAGAATTGCCTGATAGCACCTTCTCTGTGCCTGGGAAGCAGAAGTGTTCACATTGCTTCGCAGAATCGCTTTTGTGCAGAAAACAGTAACACTTGTTCAGAACGAAAGAAAGCACAGAGCCCCAGATTCTATGTTGTCCTGGAGAGCTTGCAGAGCACTGGGGAAAGGCAGGCAGAGAATTCCCTGCTAGCACCTTCTCTGTGCCTGGGAAGCAGAAGTGTTCACATTGCTTCGCAAGAATCGCTTTTGTGCAGAAAACAATAACACTTGTTCAGAAGGAAAGAAAGCACAGAGCCCCAGATTTTATGTTGTCCTGGAGAGCTTGCAGAGCACTGGGGAAAGGCAGGCAGAGAATTCCCTGCTAGCACCTTCTCTGTGCCTGTTCACATTGCTTCGCAGAATCGCTTTTGTGCAGAAAACACTAACACTTGTTCAGAAGGAAAGAAAGCACAGAGCCCCAGATTCTATGTTGTCCTGGAGAGGTTGCAGAGCACTGGGGAAAGGCAGGCAGAGAATTCCCTGCTAGCACCTTCTCTGTGCCTGGGAACCAGAAGTTTTCACATTGCTTCGCAGAATCGCTTTTGTGCAGAAAACACTAACACTTGTTCAGAAGGAAAGAAAGCACAGAGCCCCAGATTTTATGTTGTCCTGGAGAGCTTGCAGAGCACTGGGGAAAGGCAGGCAGAGAATTCCCTGCTAGCACCTTCTCTGTGCCTGGGAAGCAGAAGTGTTCACATTGCTTCGCAAGAATCGCTTTTGTGCAGAAAACACTAACACTTGTTCAGAAGGAAAGAAAGCACAGAGCCCCAGATTTTATGTTGTCCTGGAGAGCTTGCAGAGCACTGGGGAAAGGCAGGCAGAGAATTCCCTGATAGCACCTTCTCTGTGCCTGGGAAGCAGAAGTGTTCACATTGCTTCGCAGAATCGCTTTTGTGCAGAAAAGAGTAACACTTGTTCAGAACGAAAGAAAGCACAGAGCCCCAGATTCTATGTTGTCTTGGAGAGCTTGCAGAGCACTGGGGAAAGGCTGGCAGAGAATTCCCTGATAGCACCTTCTCTGTGCCTGTTCACATTGCTTCTCAGAATCGCTTTTGTGCAGAAAACAGTAACACTTGTTCAGAAGGAAAGAAAGCACAGAGCCCCAGATTCCATGTTGTCCTGGAGAGCTTGCAGAGCACTGGGGAAAGGCAGGCAGAGAATTCCCTGCTAGCACCTTCTCTGTGCCTGGGAAGCAGAAGTGTTCACATTGCTTCGCAAGAATCGCTTTTGTGCAGAAAACACTAACACTTGTTCAGAAGGAAGGAAAGCACAGAGCCCCAGATTTTATGTTGTCCTGGAGAGCTTGCAGAGCACTGGGGAAAGGCAGGCAGAGAATTCCCTGCTAGGACCTTCTCTGTGCCTGGGAAGCAGAAGTGTTCACATTGCTTCGCAGAATCGCTTTTGTGCAGTAAACAGTAACACTTGTTCAGAAGGAAGGAAAGCACAGAGCCCCAGATTTTATGTTGTCCTGGAGAGCTTGCAGAGCACTGGGGAAAGGCAGGCAGAGAATTCCCTGCTAGCACCTTCTCTGTGCCTGGGAAGCAGAAGTGTTCACATTGCTTCGCAAGAATCGCTTTTGTGCAGAAAACACTAACACTTGTTCAGAAGGAAAGAAAGCACAGAGCCCCAGATTTTATGTTGTCCTGGAGAGCTTGCAGAGCACTGGGGAAAGGCAGGCAGAGAATTCCCTGATAGCACCTTCTCTGTGCCTGTTCACATTGCTTCGCAGAATCGCTTTTGTGCAGAAAACAGTAACACTTGTTCAGAAGGAAAGAAAGCACAGAGCCCCAGATTCTATGTTGTCCTGGAGAGCTTGCAGAGCACTGGGGAAAGGCAGGCAGAGAATTCCCTGCTAGCACCTTCTCTGTGCCTGTTCACATTGCTTCGCAGAATCGCTTTTGTGCAGAAAACAGTAACACTTGTTCAGAAGGAAAGAAAGCACAGAGCCCCAGATTCTATGTTGTCCTGGAGAGCTTGCAGAGCACTGGGGAAAGGCAGACAGAGAATTCCCTGATAGCACCTTCTCTGTGCCTGGGAAGCAGAAGTGTTCACATTGCTTCGCAAGAATCGCTTTTGTGCAGAAAACAGTAACACTTGTTCAGAACGAAAGAAAGCACAGAGCCCCAGATTCTATGTTGTCCTGGAGAGCTTGCAGAGCACTGGGGAAAGGCAGGCAGAGAATTCCCTGCTGGCACCTTCTCTGTGCCTGTTCACATTGCTTCGCAGAATCGCTTTTGTGCAGAAAACAGTAACACTTGTTCAGAACGAAAGAAAGCACAGAGCCCCAGATTCTATGTTGTCCTGGAGAGCTTGCAGAGCACTGGGGAAAGGCAGGCAGAGAATTCCCTGATAGCACCTTCTCTGTGCCTGGGAAGCAGAAGTGTTCACATTGCTTCGCAAGAATCGCTTTTGTGCAGAAAACACTAACACTTGTTCAGAAGGAAAGAAAGCACAGAGCCCCAGATTTTATGTTGTCCTGGAGAGCTTGCAGAGCACTGGGGAAAGGCAGGCAGAGAATTCCCTGATAGCACCTTCTCTGTGCCTGGGAAGCAGAAGTGTTCACATTGCTTCGCAGAATCGCTTTTGTGCAGAAAACAGTAACACTTGTTCAGAACGAAAGAAAGCACAGAGCCCCAGATTCTATGTTGTCTTGGAGAGATTGCAGAGCACTGGGGAAAGGCAGGCAGAGAATTCCCTGATAGCACCTTCTCTGTGCCTGTTCACATTGCTTCGCAGAATCGCTTTTGTGCAGAAAACACTAACACTTGTTCAGAAGGAAAGAAAGCACAGAGCCCCAGATTCTATGTTGTCCTGGAGAGGTTGCAGAGCACTGGGGAAAGGCAGGCAGAGAATTCCCTGCTAGCACCTTCTCTGTGCCTGGGAAGCAGAAGTGTTCACATTGCTTCGCAGAATCGCTTTTGTGCAGAAAACACTAACACTTGTTCAGAAGGAAAGAAAGCACAGAGCCCCAGATTTTATGTTGTCCTGGAGAGCTTGCAGAGCACTGGGGAAAGGCAGGCAGAGAATTCCCTGCTAGCACCTTCTCTGTGCCTGGGAAGCAGAGGTGTTCACATTGCTTCGCAAGAATCGCTTTTGTGCAGAAAACACTAACACTTGTTCAGAAGGAAAGAAAGCACAGAGCCCCAGATTTTATGTTGTCCTGGAGAGCTTGCAGAGCACTGGGGAAAGGCAGGCAGAGAATTCCCTGATAGCACCTTCTCTGTGCCTGGGAAGCAGAAGTGTTCACATTGCTTCGCAGAATCGCTTTTGTGCAGAAAACAGTAACACTTGTTCAGAACGAAAGAAAGCACAGAGCCCCAGATTCTATGTTG
The DNA here is from genome assembly GCF_031877795.1 of Strix aluco. Taxonomy (NCBI): domain Eukaryota; kingdom Metazoa; phylum Chordata; class Aves; order Strigiformes; family Strigidae; genus Strix; species Strix aluco. The sequence continues at coordinate 1,543,615 of NW_027436584.1, forward strand.
TCTTGGAGAGCTTGCAGAGCACTGGGGAAAGGCAGGCAGAGAATTCCCTGATAGCACCTTCTCTGTGCCTGTTCACATTGCTTCGCAGAATCGCTTTTGTGCAGAAAACAGTAACACTTGTTCAGAAGGAAAGAAAGCACAGAGCCCCAGATTTTATGTTGTCCTGGAGAGCTTGCAGAGCACTGGGGAAAGGCAGGCAGAGAATTCCCTGATAGCACCTTCTCTGTGCCTGGGAAGCAGAAGTGTTCACATTGCTTCGCAGGATCGCTTTTGTGCAGAAAAGAGTAACACTTGATCAGAACGAAAGAAAGCACAGAGCCCCAGATTCTATGTTGTCTTGGAGAGCTTGCAGAGCACTGGGGAAAGGCTGGCAGAGAATTCCCTGATAGCACCTTCTCTGTGCCTGTTCACATTGCTTCTCAGAATCGCTTTTGTGCAGAAAACAGTAACACTTGTTCAGAAGGAAAGAAAGCACAGAGCCCCAGATTCTATGTTGTCCTGGAGAGCTTGCAGAGCACTGGGGAAAGGCAGGCAGAGAATTCCCTGCTAGCACCTTCTCTGTGCCTGGGAAGCAGAAGTGTTCACATTGCTTCGCAAGAATCGCTTTTGTGCAGAAAACACTAACACTTGTTCAGAAGGAAAGAAAGCACAGAGCCCCAGATTTTATGTTGTCCTGGAGAGCTTGCAGAGCACTGGGGAAAGGCAGGCAGAGAATTCCCTGCTAGCACCTTCTCTGTGCCTGGGAAGCAGAAGTGTTCACATTGCTTCGCAAGAATCGCTTTTGTGCAGAAAACACTAACACTTGTTCAGAACGAAAGAAAGCACAGAGCCCCAGATTTTATGTTGTCCTGGAGAGCTTGCAGAGCACTGGGGAAAGGCAGGCAGAGAATTCCCTGCTAGCACCTTCTCTGTGCCTGTTCACATTGCTTCGCAGAATCGCTTTTGTGCAGAAAACACTAACACTTGTTCAGAAGGAAGGAAAGCACAGAGCCCCAGATTCTATGTTGTCCTGGAGAGCTTGCAGAGCACTGGGGAAAGGCAGGCAGAGAATTCCCTGCTAGCACCTTCTCTGTGCCTGGGAAGCAGAAGTGTTCACATTGCTTCGCAGAATCGCTTTTGTGCAGAAAAGAGTAACACTTGTTCAGAACGAAAGAAAGCACAGAGCCCCAGATTCTATGTTGTCTTGGAGAGCTTGCAGAGCACTGGGGAAAGGCAGGCAGAGAATTCCCTGATAGCACCTTCTCTGTGCCTGTTCACATTGCTTCGCAGAATCGCTTTTGTGCAGAAAACAGTAACACTTGTTCAGAAGGAAAGAAAGCACAGAGCCCCAGATTCTATGTTGTCCTGGAGAGCTTGCAGAGCACTGGGGAAAGGCAGGCAGAGAATTCCCTGCTAGCACCTTCTCTGTGCCTGGGAAGCAGAAGTGTTCACATTGCTTCGCAGAATCGCTTTTGTGCAGAAAACAGTAACACTTGTTCAGAAGGAAGGAAAGCACAGAGCCCCAGATTTTATGTTGTCCTGGAGAGCTTGCAGAGCACTGGGGAAAGGCAGGCAGAGAATTCCCTGATAGCACCTTCTCTGTGCCTGGGAAGCAGAAGTGTTCACATTGCTTCGCAAGAATCGCTTTTGTGCAGAAAACACTAACACTTGTTCAGAACGAAAGAAAGCACAGAGCCCCAGATTTTATGTTGTCCTGGAGAGCTTGCAGAGCACTGGGGAAAGGCAGGCAGAGAATTCCCTGATAGCACCTTCTCTGTGCCTGTTCACATTGCTTCGCAGAATCGCTTTTGTGCAGAAAACAGTAACACTTGTTCAGAACGAAAGAAAGCACAGAGCCCCAGATTCTATGTTGTCCTGGAGAGCTTGCAGAGCACTGGGGAAAGGCAGGCAGAGAATTCCCTGCTAGCACCTTCTCTGTGCCTGGGAAGCAGAAGTGTTCACATTGCTTCGCAAGAATCGCTTTTGTGCAGAAAACACTAACACTTGTTCAGAAGGAAAGAAAGCACAGAGCCCCAGATTTTATGTTGTCCTGGAGAGCTTGCAGAGCACTGGGGAAAGGCAGGCAGAGAATTCCCTGCTGGCACCTTCTCTGTGCCTGTTCACATTGCTTCGCAGAATCGCTTTTGTGCAGAAAACAGTAACACTTGTTCAGAACGAAAGAAAGCACAGAGCCCCAGATTCTATGTTGTCCTGGAGAGCTTGCAGAGCACTGGGGAAAGGCAGGCAGAGAATTCCCTGCTAGCACCTTCTCTGTGCCTGGGAAGCAGAAGTGTTCACATTGCTTCGCAAGAATCGCTTTTGTGCAGAAAACACTAACACTTGTTCAGAAGGAAAGAAAGCACAGAGCTCCAGATTCTATGTTGTCCTGGAGAGCTTGCAGAGCACTGGGGAAAGGCAGGCAGAGAATTACCTGCTAGCACCTTCTCTGTGCCTGTTCACATTGCTTCGCAGAATCGCTTTTGTGCAGAAAACAGTAACACTTGTTCAGAAGGAAAGAAAGCACAGAGCCCCAGATTCTATGTTGTCCTGGAGAGCTTGCAGAGCACTGGGGAAAGGCAGGCAGAGAATTCCCTGCTAGCACCTTCTCTGTGCCTGGGAAGCAGAAGTGTTCACATTGCTTCGCATAATCGCTTTTGTGCAGAAAACAGTAACACTTGTTCAGAACGAAAGACAGCACAGAGCCCCAGATTCTATGTTGTCTTGGAGAGCTTGCAGAGCACTGGGGAAAGGCAGGCAGAGAATTCCCTGATAGCACCTTCTCTGTGCCTGTTCACATTGCTTCGCAGAATCGCTTTTGTGCAGAAAACAGTAACACTTGTTCAGAACGAAAGAAAGCACAGAGCCCCAGATTCTATGTTGTCCTGGAGAGCTTGCAGAGCACTGGGGAAAGGCAGGCAGAGAATTCCCTGATAGCACCTTCTCTGTGCCTGTTCACATTGCTTCGCAGAATCGCTTTTGTGCAGAAAACAGTAACACTTGTTCAGAACGAAAGAAAGCACAGAGCCCCAGATTCTATGTTGTCCTGGAGAGCTTGCAGAGCACTGGGGAAAGGCAGGCAGAGAATTCCCTGCTAGCACCTTCTCTGTGCCTGGGAAGCAGAAGTGTTCACATTGCTTCGCAGAATCGCTTTTGTGCAGAAAACAGTAACACTTGTTCAGAAGGAAGGAAAGCACAGAGCCCCAGATTTTATGTTGTCCTGGAGAGCTTGCAGAGCACTGGGGAAAGGCAGGCAGAGAATTCCCTGCTAGCACCTTCTCTGTGCCTGGGAAGCAGAAGTGTTCACATTGCTTCGCAAGAATCGCTTTTGTGCAGAAAACACTAACACTTGTTCAGAAGGAAAGAAAGCACAGAGCCCCAGATTTTATGTTGTCCTGGAGAGCTTGCAGAGCACTGGGGAAAGGCAGGCAGAGAATTCCCTGATAGCACCTTCTCTGTGCCTGTTCACATTGCTTCGCAGAATCGCTTTTGTGCAGAAAACAGTAACACTTGTTCAGAAGGAAAGAAAGCACAGAGCCCCAGATTCTATGTTGTCTTGGAGAGCTTGCAGAGCACTGGGGAAAGGCAGGCAGAGAATTCCCTGATAGCACCTTCTCTGTGCCTGTTCACATTGCTTCGCAGAATCGCTTTTGTGCAGAAAACAGTAACACTTGTTCAGAAGGAAAGAAAGCACAGAGCCCCAGATTCTATGTTGTCCTGGAGAGCTTGCAGAGCACTGGGGAAAGGCAGGCAGAGAATTCCCTGCTAGCACCTTCTCTGTGCCTGGGAAGCAGAAGTGTTCACATTGCTTCGCAAGAATCGCTTTTGTGCAGAAAACACTAACACTTGTTCAGAAGGAAAGAAAGCACAGAGCCCCAGATTTTATGTTGTCCTGGAGAGCTTGCAGAGCACTGGGGAAAGGCAGACAGAGAATTCCCTGCTAGCACCTTCTCTGTGCCTGGGAAGCAGAAGTGTTCACATTGCTTCGCAAGAATCGCTTTTGTGCAGAAAACACTAACACTTGTTCAGAACGAAAGAAAGCACAGAGCCCCAGATTTTATGTTGTCCTGGAGAGCTTGCAGAGCACTGGGGAAAGGCAGGCAGAGAATTCCCTGCTGGCACCTTCTCTGTGCCTGTTCACATTGCTTCGCAGAATCGCTTTTGTGCAGAAAACAGTAACACTTGTTCAGAACGAAAGAAAGCACAGAGCCCCAGATTCTATGTTGTCCTGGAGAGCTTGCAGAGCACTGGGGAAAGGCAGGCAGAGAATTCCCTGCTAGCACCTTCTCTGTGCCTGGGAAGCAGAAGTGTTCACATTGCTTCGCAAGAATTGCTTTTGTGCAGAAAACACTAACACTTGTTCAGAAGGAAAGAAAGCACAGAGCCCCAGATTGTATGTTGTCCTGGAGAGCTTGCAGAGCACTGGGGAAAGGCAGGCAGAGAATTCCCTGATAGCACCTTCTCTGTGCCTGGGAAGCAGAAGTGTTCACATTGCTTCGCAGAATCGCTTTTGTGCAGAAAACAGTAACACTTGTTCAGAAGGAAAGAAAGCACAGAGCCCCAGATTTTATGTTGTCCTGGAGAGCTTGCAGAGCACTGGGGAAAGGCAGGCAGAGAATTCCCTGATAGCACCTTCTCTGTGCCTGGGAAGCAGAAGTGTTCACATTGCTTCGCAGAATCGCTTTTGTGCAGAAAAGAGTAACACTTGTTCAGAACGAAAGAAAGCACAGAGCCCCAGATTCTATGTTGTCTTGGAGAGCTTGCAGAGCACTGGGGAAAGGCTGGCAGAGAATTCCCTGATAGCACCTTCTCTGTGCCTGTTCACATTGCTTCGCAGAATCGCTTTTGTGCAGAAAACAGTAACACTTGTTCAGAAGGAAAGAAAGCACAGAGCCCCAGATTCTATGTTGTCCTGGAGAGCTTGCAGAGCACTGGGGAAAGGCAGGCAGAGAATTCCCTGCTAGCACCTTCTCTGTGCCTGGGAAGCAGAAGTGTTCACATTGCTTCGCAAGAATCGCTTTTGTGCAGAAAACACTAACACTTGTTCAGAAGGAAAGAAAGCACAGAGCCCCAGATTTTATGTTGTCCTGGAGAGCTTGCAGAGCACTGGGGAAAGGCAGGCAGAGAATTCTCTGATAGCACCTTCTCTGTGCCTGTTCACATTGCTTCTCAGAATCGCTTTTGTGCAGAAAACAGTAACATTTGTTCAGAACGAAAGAAAGCACAGAGCCCCAGATTCTATGTTGTCCTGGAGAGCTTGCAGAGCACTGGGGAAAGGCAGGCAGAGAATTCCCTGCTAGCACCTTCTCTGTGCCTGGGAAGCAGAAGTGTTCACATTGCTTCGCAAGAATCGCTTTTGTGCAGAAAACACTAACACTTGTTCAGAAGGAAAGAAAGCACAGAGCCCCAGATTTTATGTTGTCCTGGAGAGCTTGCAGAGCACTGGGGAAAGGCAGGCAGAGAATTCCCTGCTAGCACCTTCTCTGTGCCTGGGAAGCAGAAGTGTTCACATTGCTTCGCAGAATCGCTTTTGTGCAGAAAACACTAACACTTGTTCAGAACGAAAGAAAGCACAGAGCCCCAGATTTTATGTTGTCCTGGAGAGCTTGCAGAGCACTGGGGAAAGGCAGGCAGAGAATTCCCTGCTGGCACCTTCTCTGTGCCTGTTCACATTGCTTCGCAGAATCGCTTTTGTGCAGAAAACAGTAACACTTGTTCAGAAGGAAGGAAAGCACAGAGCCCCAGATTCTATGTTGTCCTGGAGAGCTTGCAGAGCACTGGGGAAAGGCAGGCAGAGAATTCCCTGATAGCACCTTCTCTGTGCCTGGGAAGCAGAAGTGTTCACATTGCTTCGCAAGAATCGCTTTTGTGCAGAAAACACTAACACTTGTTCAGAAGGAAAGAAAGCACAGAGCCCCAGATTTTATGTTGTCCTGGAGAGCTTGCAGAGCACTGGGGAAAGGCAGGCAGAGAATTCTCTGATAGCACCTTCTCTGTGCCTGTTCACATTGCTTCTCAGAATCGCTTTTGTGCAGAAAACAGTAACATTTGTTCAGAACGAAAGAAAGCACAGAGCCCCAGATTCTATGTTGTCCTGGAGAGCTTGCAGAGCACTGGGGAAAGGCAGGCAGAGAATTCCCTGATAGCACCTTCTCTGTGCCTGGGAAGCAGAAGTGTTCACATTGCTTCGCAAGAATCGCTTTTGTGCAGAAAACACTAACACTTGTTCAGAAGGAAAGAAAGCACAGAGCCCCAGATTTTATGTTGTCCTGGAGAGCTTGCAGCGCACTGGGGAAAGGCAGGCAGAGAATTCCCTGCTAGCACCTTCTCTGTGCCTGGGAAGCAGAAGTGTTCACATTGCTTCGCAGAATCGCTTTTGTGCAGAAAACACTAACACTTGTTCAGAAGGAAAGAAAGCACAGAGCCCCAGATTTTATGTTGTCCTGGAGAGCTTGCAGAGCACTGGGGAAAGGCAGGCAGAGAATTCCCTGATAGCACCTTCTCTGTGCCTGGGAAGCAGAAGTGTTCACATTGCTTCGCAGAATCGCTTTTGTGCAGAAAAGAGTAACACTTGTTCAGAAGGAAGGAAAGCACAGAGCCCCAGATTTTATGTTGTCCTGGAGAGCTTGCAGAGCACTGGGGAAAGGCAGGCAGAGAATTCCCTGCTAGCACCTTCTCTGTGCCTGGGAAGCAGAAGTGTTCACATTGCTTCGCAAGAATCGCTTTTGTGCAGAAAACACTAACACTTGTTCAGAAGGAAAGAAAGCACAGAGCCCCAGATTTTATGTTGTCCTGGAGAGCTTGCAGAGCACTGGGGAAAGGCAGGCAGAGAATTCCCTGATAGCACCTTCTCTGTGCCTGTTCACATTGCTTCGCAGAATCGCTTTTGTGCAGAAAACAGTAACACTTGTTCAGAAGGAAAGAAAGCACAGAGCCCCAGATTCTATGTTGTCTTGGAGAGCTTGCAGAGCACTGGGGAAAGGCAGGCAGAGAATTCCCTGATAGCACCTTCTCTGTGCCTGTTCACATTGCTTCGCAGAATCGCTTTTGTGCAGAAAACAGTAACACTTGTTCAGAAGGAAAGAAAGCACAGAGCCCCAGATTCTATGTTGTCCTGGAGAGCTTGCAGAGCACTGGGGAAAGGCAGGCAGAGAATTCCCTGCTAGCACCTTCTCTGTGCCTGGGAAGCAGAAGTGTTCACATTGCTTCGCAAGAATCGCTTTTGTGCAGAAAACACTAACACTTGTTCAGAAGGAAAGAAAGCACAGAGCCCCAGATTTTATGTTTTCCTGGAGAGCTTGCAGAGCACTGGGGAAAGGCAGACAGAGAATTCCCTGATAGCACCTTCTCTGTGCCTGGGAAGCAGAAGTGTTCACATTGCTTCGCAAGAATCGCTTTTGTGCAGAAAACACTAACACTTGTTCAGAACGAAAGAAAGCACAGAGCCCCAGATTTTATGTTGTCCTGGAGAGCTTGCAGAGCACTGGGGAAAGGCAGGCAGAGAATTCCCTGCTGGCACCTTCTCTGTGCCTGTTCACATTGCTTCGCAGAATCGCTTTTGTGCAGAAAACAGTAACACTTGTTCAGAACGAAAGAAAGCACAGAGCCCCAGATTCTATGTTGTCCTGGAGAGCTTGCAGAGCACTGGGGAAAGGCAGGCAGAGAATTCCCTGCTAGCACCTTCTCTGTGCCTGGGAAGCAGAAGTGTTCACATTGCTTCGCAAGAATCGCTTTTGTGCAGAAAACACTAACACTTGTTCAGAAGGAAAGAAAGCACAGAGCCCCAGATTTTATGTTGTCCTGGAGAGCTTGCAGAGCACTGGGGAAAGGCAGGCAGAGAATTCCCTGCTAGCACCTTCTCTGTGCCTGGGAACCAGAAGTGTTCACATTGCTTCGCAGAATCGCTTTTGTGCAGAAAACAGTAACACTTGTTCAGAAGGAAAGAAAGCACAGAGCCCCAGATTCTATGTTGTCTTGGAGAGCTTGCAGAGCACTGGGGAAAGGCAGGCAGAGAATTCCCTGCTAGCACCTTCTCTGTGCCTGGGAAGCAGAAGTGTTCACATTGCTTCGCAAGAATCGCTTTTGTGCAGAAAACACTAACACTTGTTCAGAAGGAAAGAAAGCACAGAGCCCCAGATTGTATGTTGTCCTGGAGAGCTTGCAGAGCACTGGGGAAAGGCAGGCAGAGAATTCCCTGCTAGCACCTTCTCTGTGCCTGGGAAGCAAAAGTGTTCACATTGCTTCGCAGAATCGCTTTTGTGCAGAAAACAGTAACACTTGTTCAGAACGAAAGAAAGCACAGAGCCCCAGATTCTATGTTGTCTTGGAGAGCTTGCAGAGCACTGGGGAAAGGCAGGCAGAGAATTCCCTGATAGCACCTTCTCTGTGCCTGTTCACATTGCTTCGCAGAATCGCTTTTGTGCAGAAAACAGTAACACTTGTTCAGAAGGAAAGAAAGCACAGAGCCCCAGATTTTATGTTGTCCTGGAGAGCTTGCAGAGCACTGGGGAAAGGCAGGCAGAGAATTCCCTGATAGCACCTTCTCTGTGCCTGGGAAGCAGAAGTGTTCACATTGCTTCGCAGAATCGCTTTTGTGCAGAAAAGAGTAACACTTGTTCAGAACGAAAGAAAGCACAGAGCCCCAGATTCTATGTTGTCTTGGAGAGCTTGCAGAGCACTGGGGAAAGGCTGGCAGAGAATTCCCTGATAGCACCTTCTCTGTGCCTGTTCACATTGCTTCGCAGAATCGCTTTTGTGCAGAAAACAGTAACACTTGTTCAGAAGGAAAGAAAGCACAGAGCCCCAGATTCTATGTTGTCCTGGAGAGCTTGCAGAGCACTGGGGAAAGGCAGGCAGAGAATTCCCTGCTAGCACCTTCTCTGTGCCTGGGAAGCAGAAGTGTTCACATTGCTTCGCAAGAATCGCTTTTGTGCAGAAAACAGTAACACTTGTTCAGAAGGAAGGAAAGCACAGAGCCCCAGATTTTATGTTGTCCTGGAGAGCTTGCAGAGCACTGGGGAAAGGCAGGCAGAGAATTCCCTGATAGCACCTTCTCTGTGCCTGGGAAGCAGAAGTGTTCACATTGCTTCGCAAGAATCGCTTTTGTGCAGAAAACACTAACACTTGTTCAGAAGGAAAGAAAGCACAGAGCCCCAGATTTTATGTTGTCCTGGAGAGCTTGCAGAGCACTGGGGAAAGGCAGGCAGAGAATTCCCTGCTGGCACCTTCTCTGTGCCTGTTCACATTGCTTCGCAGAATCGCTTTTGTGCAGAAAACAGTAACACTTGTTCAGAAGGAAGGAAAGCACAGAGCCCCAGATTCTATGTTGTCCTGGAGAGCTTGCAGAGCACTGGGGAAAGGCAGGCAGAGAATTCCCTGATAGCACCTTCTCTGTGCCTGGGAAGCAGAAGTGTTCACATTGCTTCGCAAGAATCGCTTTTGTGCAGAAAACACTAACACTTGTTCAGAAGGAAAGAAAGCACAGAGCCCCAGATTTTATGTTGTCCTGGAGAGCTTGCAGAGCACTGGGGAAAGGCAGGCAGAGAATTCTCTGATAGCACCTTCTCTGTGCCTGTTCACATTGCTTCTCAGAATCGCTTTTGTGCAGAAAACAGTAACATTTGTTCAGAACGAAAGAAAGCACAGAGCCCCAGATTCTATGTTGTCCTGGAGAGCTTGCAGAGCACTGGGGAAAGGCAGGCAGAGAATTCCCTGCTAGCACCTTCTCTGTGCCTGGGAAGCAGAAGTGTTCACATTGCTTCGCAAGAATCGCTTTTGTGCAGAAAACACTAACACTTGTTCAGAAGGAAAGAAAGCACAGAGCCCCAGATTTTATGTTGTCCTGGAGAGCTTGCAGCGCACTGGGGAAAGGCAGGCAGAGAATTCCCTGCTAGCACCTTCTCTGTGCCTGGGAAGCAGAAGTGTTCACATTGCTTCGCAGAATCGCTTTTGTGCAGAAAACACTAACACTTGTTCAGAAGGAAAGAAAGCACAGAGCCCCAGATTTTATGTTGTCCTGGAGAGCTTGCAGAGCACTGGGGAAAGGCAGGCAGAGAATTCCCTGATAGCACCTTCTCTGTGCCTGTTCACATTGCTTCGCAGAATCGCTTTTGTGCAGAAAACACTAACACTTGTTCAGAAGGAAAGAAAGCACAGAGCCCCAGATTTGCTGTTGTCCTGGAGAGCTTGCAGAGCACTGGGGAAAGGCAGGCAGAGAATTCCCTGCTAGCACCTTCTCTGTGCCTGGGAAGCAGAAGTGTTCACATTGCTTCGCAAGAATTGCTTTTGTGCAGAAAACACTAACACTTGTTCAGAAGGAAAGAAAGCACAGAGCCCCAGATTTTATGTTGTCCTGGAGAGCTTGCAGAGCACTGGGGAAAGGCAGGCAGAGAATTCCCTGCTGGCACCTTCTCTGTGCCTGTTCACATTGCTTCGCAGAATCGCTTTTGTGCAGAAAACAGTAACACTTGTTCAGAACGAAAGAAAGCACAGAGCCCCAGATTCTATGTTGTCCTGGAGAGCTTGCAGAGCACTGGGGAAAGGCAGGCAGAGAATTCCCTGCTAGCACCTTCTCTGTGCCTGGGAAGCAGAAGTGTTCACATTGCTTCGCAAGAATCGCTTTTGTGCAGAAAACAGTAACACTTGTTCAGAAGGAAAGAAAGCACAGAGCCCCAGATTCTATGTTGTCCTGGAGAGCTTGCAGAGCACTGGGGAAAGGCAGGCAGAGAATTCCCTGCTAGCACCTTCTCTGTGCCTGGGAAGCAGAAGTGTTCACATTGCTTCGCAGAATCGCTTTTGTGCAGAAAACAGTAACACTTGTTCAGAAGGAAGGAAAGCACAGAGCCCCAGATTTTATGTTGTCCTGGAGAGCTTGCAGAGCACTGGGGAAAGGCAGGCAGAGAATTCCCTGATAGCACCTTCTCTGTGCCTGGGAAGTAGAAGTGTTCACATTGCTTCGCAAGAATCGCTTTTGTGCAGAAAACACTAACACTTGTTCAGAACGAAAGAAAGCACAGAGCCCCAGATTTTATGTTGTCCTGGAGAGCTTGCAGAGCACTGGGGAAAGGCAGGCAGAGAATTCCCTGCTGGCACCTTCTCTGTGCCTGTTCACATTGCTTCGCAGAATCGCTTTTGTGCAGAAAACAGTAACACTTGTTCAGAAGGAAGGAAAGCACAGAGCCCCAGATTCTATGTTGTCCTGGAGAGCTTGCAGAGCACTGGGGAAAGGCAGGCAGAGAATTCCCTGCTAGCACCTTCTCTGTGCCTTGGAAGCAGAAGTGTTCACATTGCTTCGCAAGAATCGCTTTTGTGCAGAAAACACTAACACTTCTTCAGAAGGAAAGAAAGCACAGAGCCCCAGATTTTATGTTGTCCTGGAGAGCTTGCAGAGCACTGGGGAAAGGCAGGCAGAGAATTCTCTGATAGCACCTTCTCTGTGCCTGTTCACATTGCTTCGCAGAATCGCTTTTGTGCAGAAAACAGTAACACTTGTTCAGAACGAAAGAAAGCACAGAGCCCCAGATTCTATGTTGTCCTGGAGAGCTTGCAGAGCACTGGGGAAAGGCAGGCAGAGAATTCCCTGCTAGCACCTTCTCTGTGCCTGGGAAGCAGAAGTGTTCACATTGCTTCGCAAGAATCGCTTTTGTGCAGAAAACACTAACACTTGTTCAGAAGGAAAGAAAGCACAGAGCCCCAGATTTTATGTTGTCCTGGAGAGCTTGCAGAGCACTGGGGAAAGGCAGGCAGAGAATTCCCTGCTAGCACCTTCTCTGTGCCTGGGAACCAGAAGTGTTCACATTGCTTCGCAGAATCGCTTTTGTGCAGAAAACAGTAACACTTGTTCAGAACGAAAGAAAGCACAGAGCCCCAGATTCTATGTTGTCTTGGAGAGCTTGCAGAGCACTGGGGAAAGGCAGGCAGAGAATTCCCTGCTAGCACCTTCTCTGTGCCTGGGAAGCAGAAGTGTTCACATTGCTTCGCAAGAATCGCTTTTGTGCAGAAAACACTAACACTTGTTCAGAAGGAAAGAAAGCACAGAGCCCCAGATTGTATGTTGTCCTGGAGAGCTTGCAGAGCACTGGGGAAAGGCAGGCAGAGAATTCCCTGCTAGCACCTTCTCTGTGCCTGGGAAGCAAAAGTGTTCACATTGCTTCGCAGAATCGCTTTTGTGCAGAAAACAGTAACACTTGTTCAGAACGAAAGAAAGCACAGAGCCCCAGATTCTATGTTGTCTTGGAGAGCTTGCAGAGCACTGGGGAAAGGCAGGCAGAGAATTCCCTGATAGCACCTTCTCTGTGCCTGTTCACATTGCTTCGCAGAATCGCTTTTGTGCAGAAAACAGTAACACTTGTTCAGAAGGAAAGAAAGCACAGAGCCCCAGATTTTATGTTGTCCTGGAGAGCTTGCAGAGCACTGGGGAAAGGCAGGCAGAGAATTCCCTGATAGCACCTTCTCTGTGCCTGGGAAGCAGAAGTGTTCACATTGCTTCGCAGAATCGCTTTTGTGCAGAAAAGAGTAACACTTGTTCAGAACGAAAGAAAGCACAGAGCCCCAGATTCTATGTTGTCTTGGAGAGCTTGCAGAGCACTGGGGAAAGGCTGGCAGAGAATTCCCTGATAGCACCTTCTCTGTGCCTGTTCACATTGCTTCGCAGAATCGCTTTTGTGCAGAAAACAGTAACACTTGTTCAGAAGGAAAGAAAGCACAGAGCCCCAGATTCTATGTTGTCCTGGAGAGCTTGCAGAGCACTGGGGAAAGGCAGGCAGAGAATTCCCTGCTAGCACCTTCTCTGTGCCTGGGAAGCAGAAGTGTTCACATTGCTTCGCAAGAATCGCTTTTGTGCAGAAAACAGTAACACTTGTTCAGAAGGAAGGAAAGCACAGAGCCCCAGATTTTATGTTGTCCTGGAGAGCTTGCAGAGCACTGGGGAAAGGCAGGCAGAGAATTCCCTGATAGCACCTTCTCTGTGCCTGGGAAGCAGAAGTGTTCACATTGCTTCGCAAGAATCGCTTTTGTGCAGAAAACACTAACACTTGTTCAGAAGGAAAGAAAGCACAGAGCCCCAGATTTTATGTTGTCCTGGAGAGCTTGCAGAGCACTGGGGAAAGGCAGGCAGAGAATTCCCTGCTGGCACCTTCTCTGTGCCTGTTCACATTGCTTCGCAGAATCGCTTTTGTGCAGAAAACAGTAACACTTGTTCAGAAGGAAGGAAAGCACAGAGCCCCAGATTCTATGTTGTCCTGGAGAGCTTGCAGAGCACTGGGGAAAGGCAGGCAGAGAATTCCCTGCTAGCACCTTCTCTGTGCCTGGGAAGCAGAAGTGTTCACATTGCTTCGCAAGAATCGCTTTTGTGCAGAAAACACTAACACTTGTTCAGAAGGAAAGAAAGCACAGAGCCCCAGATTTTATGTTGTCCTGGAGAGCTTGCAGAGCACTGGGGAAAGGCAGGCAGAGAATTCTCTGATAGCACCTTCTCTGTGCCTGTTCACATTGCTTCGCAGAATCGCTTTTGTGCAGAAAACAGTAACATTTGTTCAGAACGAAAGAAAGCACAGAGCCCCAGATTCTATGTTGTCCTGGAGAGCTTGCAGAGCACTGGGGAAAGGCAGGCAGAGAATTCCCTGCTAGCACCTTCTCTGTGCCTGGGAAGCAGAAGTGTTCACATTGCTTCGCAAGAATCGCTTTTGTGCAGAAAACACTAACACTTGTTCAGAAGGAAAGAAAGCACAGAGCCCCAGATTTTATGTTGTCCTGGAGAGCTTGCAGCGCACTGGGGAAAGGCAGGCAGAGAATTCCCTGCTAGCACCTTCTCTGTGCCTGGGAAGCAGAAGTGTTCACATTGCTTCGCAGAATCGCTTTTGTGCAGAAAACACTAACACTTGTTCAGAAGGAAAGAAAGCACAGAGCCCCAGATTTTATGTTGTCCTGGAGAGCTTGCAGAGCACTGGGGAAAGGCAGGCAGAGAATTCCCTGATAGCACCTTCTCTGTGCCTGTTCACATTGCTTCGCAGAATCGCTTTTGTGCAGAAAACACTAACACTTGTTCAGAAGGAAAGAAAGCACAGAGCCCCAGATTTGCTGTTGTCCTGGAGAGCTTGCAGAGCACTGGGGAAAGGCAGGCAGAGAATTCCCTGCTAGCACCTTCTCTGTGCCTGGGAAGCAGAAGTGTTCACATTGCTTCGCAAGAATTGCTTTTGTGCAGAAAACACTAACACTTGTTCAGAAGGAAAGAAAGCACAGAGCCCCAGATTTTATGTTGTCCTGGAGAGCTTGCAGAGCACTGGGGAAAGGCAGGCAGAGAATTCCCTGCTGGCACCTTCTCTGTGCCTGTTCACATTGCTTCGCAGAATCGCTTTTGTGCAGAAAACAGTAACACTTGTTCAGAACGAAAGAAAGCACAGAGCCCCAGATTCTATGTTGTCCTGGAGAGCTTGCAGAGCACTGGGGAAAGGCAGGCAGAGAATTCCCTGCTAGCACCTTCTCTGTGCCTGGGAAGCAGAAGTGTTCACATTGCTTCGCAAGAATCGCTTTTGTGCAGAAAACAGTAACACTTGTTCAGAAGGAAAGAAAGCACAGAGCCCCAGATTCTATGTTGTCCTGGAGAGCTTGCAGAGCACTGGGGAAAGGCAGGCAGAGAATTCCCTGCTAGCACCTTCTCTGTGCCTGGGAAGCAGAAGTGTTCACATTGCTTCGCAGAATCGCTTTTGTGCAGAAAACAGTAACACTTGTTCAGAAGGAAGGAAAGCACAGAGCCCCAGATTTTATGTTGTCCTGGAGAGCTTGCAGAGCACTGGGGAAAGGCAGGCAGAGAATTCCCTGATAGCACCTTCTCTGTGCCTGGGAAGTAGAAGTGTTCACATTGCTTCGCAAGAATCGCTTTTGTGCAGAAAACACTAACACTTGTTCAGAACGAAAGAAAGCACAGAGCCCCAGATTTTATGTTGTCCTGGAGAGCTTGCAGAGCACTGGGGAAAGGCAGGCAGAGAATTCCCTGCTGGCACCTTCTCTGTGCCTGTTCACATTGCTTCGCAGAATCGCTTTTGTGCAGAAAACAGTAACACTTGTTCAGAAGGAAGGAAAGCACAGAGCCCCAGATTCTATGTTGTCCTGGAGAGCTTGCAGAGCACTGGGGAAAGGCAGGCAGAGAATTCCCTGCTAGCACCTTCTCTGTGCCTTGGAAGCAGAAGTGTTCACATTGCTTCGCAAGAATCGCTTTTGTGCAGAAAACACTAACACTTCTTCAGAAGGAAAGAAAGCACAGAGCCCCAGATTTTATGTTGTCCTGGAGAGCTTGCAGAGCACTGGGGAAAGGCAGGCAGAGAATTCTCTGATAGCACCTTCTCTGTGCCTGTTCACATTGCTTCGCAGAATCGCTTTTGTGCAGAAAACAGTAACACTTGTTCAGAAGGAAGGAAAGCACAGAGCCCCAGATTCTATGTTGTCCTGGAGAGCTTGCAGAGCACTGGGGAAAGGCAGGCAGAGAATTCCCTGCTAGCACCTTCTCTGTGCCTGGGAAGCAGAAGTGTTCACATTGCTTCGCAGAATCGCTTTTGTGCAGAAAACAGTAACACTTGTTCAGAAGGAAGGAAAGCACAGAGCCCCAGATTTTATGTTGTCCTGGAGAGCTTGCAGAGCACTGGGGAAAGGCAGGCAGAGAATTCCCTGCTAGCACCTTCTCTGTGCCTGGGAAGCAGAAGTGTTCACATTGCTTCGCAAGAATCGCTTTTGTGCAGAAAACAGTAACACTTGTTCAGAAGGAAGGAAAGCACAGAGCCCCAGATTCTATGTTGTCCTGGAGAGCTTGCAGAGCACTGGGGAAAGGCAGGCAGAGAATTCCCTGATAGCACCTTCTCTGTGCCTGGGAAGCAGAAGTGTTCACATTGCTTCGCAAGAATCGCTTTTGTGCAGAAAACACTAACACTTGTTCAGAAGGAAAGAAAGCACAGAGCCCCAGATTCTATGTTGTCCTGGAGAGCTTGCAGAGCACTGGGGAAAGGCAGGCAGAGAATTCCCTGCTAGCACCTTCTCTGTGCCTGGGAAGCAGAAGTGTTCACATTGCTTCGCAGAATCGCTTTTGTGCAGAAAACACTAACACTTGTTCAGAAGGAAAGAAAGCACAGAGCCCCAGATTTTATGTTGTCCTGGAGAGCTTGCAGAGCACTGGGGAAAGGCAGGCAGAGAATTCCCTGCTAGCACCTTCTCTGTGCCTGTTCACATTGCTTCGCAGAATCGCTTTTGTGCAGAAAACACTAACACTTGTTCAGAAGGAAAGAAAGCACAGAGCCCCAGATTCTATGTTGTCCTGGAGAGCTTGCAGAGCACTGGGGAAAGGCAGGCAGAGAATTCCCTGCTAGCACCTTCTCTGTGCCTGGGAAGCAGAAGTGTTCACATTGCTTCGCAAGAATAGCTTTTGTGCAGAAAACACTAACACTTGTTCAGAAGGAAAGAAAGCACAGAGCCCCAGATTCTATGTTGTCCTGGAGAGCTTGCAGAGCACTGGGGAAAGGCAGGCAGAGAATTCCCTGATAGCACCTTCTCTGTGCCTGGGAAGCGGAAGTGTTCACATTGCTTCGCAGAATCGCTTTTGTGCAGAAAACAGTAACACTTGTTCAGAACGAAAGAAAGCACAGAGCCCCAGATTCTATGTTGTCTTGGAGAGCTTGCAGAGCACTGGGGAAAGGCAGGCAGAGAATTCCCTGATAGCACCTTCTCTGTGCCTGTTCACATTGCTTCGCAGAATCGCTTCTGTGCAGAAAACAGTAACACTTGTTCAGAAGGAAAGAAAGCACAGAGCCCCAGATTCTATGTTGTCCTGGAGAGCTTGCAGAGCACTGGGGAAAGGCAGGCAGAGAATTCCCTGCTAGCACCTTCTCTGTGCCTGGGAAGCAGAAGTGTTCACATTGCTTCGCAAGAATCGCTTTTGTGCAGAAAACAGTAACACTTGTTCAGAAGGAAAGAAAGCACAGAGCCCCAGATTCTATGTTGTCTTGGAGAGCTTGCAGAGCACTGGGGAATGGCTGGCAGAGAATTCCCTGATAGCACCTTCTCTGTGCCTGTTCACATTGCTTCGCAGAATCGCTTTTGTGCAGAAAACAGTAACACTTGTTCAGAAGGAAAGAAAGCACAGAGCCCCAGATTCTATGTTGTCCTGGAGAGCTTGCAGAGCACTGGGGAAAGGCAGGCAGAGAATTCCCTGCTAGCACCTTCTCTGTGCCTGGGAAGCAGAAGTGTTCACATTGCTTCGCAAGAATCGCTTTTGTGCAGAAAACACTAACACTTGTTCAGAAGGAAGGAAAGCACAGAGCCCCAGATTTTATGTTGTCCTGGAGAGCTTGCAGAGCACTGGGGAAAGGCAGGCAGAGAATTCCCTGCTAGCACCTTCTCTGTGCCTGGGAAGCAGAAGTGTTCACATTGCTTCGCAAGAATCGCTTTTGTGCAGAAAACACTAACACTTGTTCAGAACGAAAGAAAGCACAGAGCCCCAGATTTTATGTTGTCCTGGAGAGCTTGCAGAGCACTGGGGAAAGGCAGGCAGAGAATTCCCTGCTGGCACCTTCTCTGTGCCTGTTCACATTGCTTCGCAGAATCGCTTTTGTGCAGAAAACAGTAACACTTGTTCAGAAGGAAGGAAAGCACAGAGCCCCAGATTCTATGTTGTCCTGGAGAGCTTGCAGAGCACTGGGGAAAGGCAGGCAGAGAATTCCCTGCTAGCACCTTCTCTGTGCCTGGGAAGCAGAAGTGTTCACATTGCTTCGCAAGAATCGCTTTTGTGCAGAAAACAGTAACACTTGTTCAGAAGGAAAGAAAGCACAGAGCCCCAGATTTTATGTTGTCCTGGAGAGCTTGCAGAGCACTGGGGAAAGGCAGGCAGAGAATTCTCTGATAGCACCTTCTCTGTGCCTGTTCACATTGCTTCTCAGAATCGCTTTTGTGCAGAAAACAGTAACACTTGTTCAGAACGAAAGAAAGCACAGAGCCCCAGATTCTATGTTGTCCTGGAGAGCTTGCAGAGCACTGGGGAAAGGCAGGCAGAGAATTCCCTGCTAGCACCTTCTCTGTGCCTGGGAAGCAGAAGTGTTCACATTGCTTCGCAAGAATCGCTTTTGTGCAGAAAACACTAACACTTGTTCAGAAGGAAAGAAAGCACAGAGCCCCAGATTTTATGTTGTCCTGGAGAGCTTGCAGAGCACTGGGGAAAGGCAGGCAGAGAATTCCCTGCTAGCACCTTCTCTGTGCCTGGGAAGCAGAAGTGTTCACATTGCTTCGCAGAATCGCTTTTGTGCAGAAAACACTAACACTTGTTCAGAAGGAAAGAAAGCACAGAGCCCCAGATTTTATGTTGTCCTGGAGAGCTTGCAGAGCACTGGGGAAAGGCAGGCAGAGAATTCCCTGATAGCACCTTCTCTGTGCCTGTTCACATTGCTTCGCAGAATCGCTTTTGTGCAGAAAACAGTAACACTTGTTCAGAAGGAAAGAAAGCACAGAGCCCCAGATTCTATGTTGTCCTGGAGAGCTTGCAGAGCACTGGGGAAAGGCAGGCAGAGAATTCCCTGCTAGCACCTTCTCTGTGCCTGGGAAGCAGAAGTGTTCACATTGCTTCGCAAGAATCGCTTTTGTGCAGAAAACACTAACACTTGTTCAGAAGGAAAGAAAGCACAGAGCCCCAGATTTTATGTTGTCCTGGAGAGCTTGCAGAGCACTGGGGAAAGGCAGGCAGAGAATTCCCTGCTAGCACCTTCTCTGTGCCTGGGAAGCAGAAGTGTTCACATTGCTTCGCAGAATCGCTTTTGTGCAGAAAACACTAACACTTGTTCAGAAGGAAAGAAAGCACAGAGCCCCAGATTTTATGTTGTCCTGGAGAGCTTGCAGAGCACTGGGGAAAGGCAGGCAGAGAATTCCCTGCTAGCACCTTCTCTGTGCCTGTTCACATTGCTTCGCAGAATCGCTTTTGTGCAGAAAACACTAACACTTGTTCAGAAGGAAAGAAAGCACAGAGCCCCAGATTCTATGTTGTCCTGGAGAGCTTGCAGAGCACTGGGGAAAGGCAGGCAGAGAATTCCCTGCTAGCACCTTCTCTGTGCCTGGGAAGCAGAAGTGTTCACATTGCTTCGCAAGAATAGCTTTTGTGCAGAAAACACTAACACTTGTTCAGAAGGAAAGAAAGCACAGAGCCCCAGATTCTATGTTGTCCTGGAGAGCTTGCAGAGCACTGGGGAAAGGCAGGCAGAGAATTCCCTGATAGCACCTTCTCTGTGCCTGGGAAGCGGAAGTGTTCACATTGCTTCGCAGAATCGCTTTTGTGCAGAAAACAGTAACACTTGTTCAGAACGAAAGAAAGCACAGAGCCCCAGATTCTATGTTGTCTTGGAGAGCTTGCAGAGCACTGGGGAAAGGCAGGCAGAGAATTCCCTGATAGCACCTTCTCTGTGCCTGTTCACATTGCTTCGCAGAATCGCTTCTGTGCAGAAAACAGTAACACTTGTTCAGAAGGAAAGAAAGCACAGAGCCCCAGATTCTATGTTGTCCTGGAGAGCTTGCAGAGCACTGGGGAAAGGCAGGCAGAGAATTCCCTGCTAGCACCTTCTCTGTGCCTGGGAAGCAGAAGTGTTCACATTGCTTCGCAAGAATCGCTTTTGTGCAGAAAACAGTAACACTTGTTCAGAAGGAAAGAAAGCACAGAGCCCCAGATTCTATGTTGTCTTGGAGAGCTTGCAGAGCACTGGGGAATGGCTGGCAGAGAATTCCCTGATAGCACCTTCTCTGTGCCTGTTCACATTGCTTCGCAGAATCGCTTTTGTGCAGAAAACAGTAACACTTGTTCAGAAGGAAAGAAAGCACAGAGCCCCAGATTCTATGTTGTCCTGGAGAGCTTGCAGAGCACTGGGGAAAGGCAGGCAGAGAATTCCCTGCTAGCACCTTCTCTGTGCCTGGGAAGCAGAAGTGTTCACATTGCTTCGCAAGAATCGCTTTTGTGCAGAAAACACTAACACTTGTTCAGAAGGAAGGAAAGCACAGAGCCCCAGATTTTATGTTGTCCTGGAGAGCTTGCAGAGCACTGGGGAAAGGCAGGCAGAGAATTCCCTGCTAGCACCTTCTCTGTGCCTGGGAAGCAGAAGTGTTCACATTGCTTCGCAAGAATCGCTTTTGTGCAGAAAACACTAACACTTGTTCAGAACGAAAGAAAGCACAGAGCCCCAGATTTTATGTTGTCCTGGAGAGCTTGCAGAGCACTGGGGAAAGGCAGGCAGAGAATTCCCTGCTGGCACCTTCTCTGTGCCTGTTCACATTGCTTCGCAGAATCGCTTTTGTGCAGAAAACAGTAACACTTGTTCAGAAGGAAGGAAAGCACAGAGCCCCAGATTCTATGTTGTCCTGGAGAGCTTGCAGAGCACTGGGGAAAGGCAGGCAGAGAATTCCCTGCTAGCACCTTCTCTGTGCCTGGGAAGCAGAAGTGTTCACATTGCTTCGCAAGAATCGCTTTTGTGCAGAAAACACTAACACTTGTTCAGAAGGAAAGAAAGCACAGAGCCCCAGATTTTATGTTGTCCTGGAGAGCTTGCAGAGCACTGGGGAAAGGCAGGCAGAGAATTCTCTGATAGCACCTTCTCTGTGCCTGTTCACATTGCTTCTCAGAATCGCTTTTGTGCAGAAAACAGTAACACTTGTTCAGAACGAAAGAAAGCACAGAGCCCCAGATTCTATGTTGTCCTGGAGAGCTTGCAGAGCACTGGGGAAAGGCAGGCAGAGAATTCCCTGCTAGCACCTTCTCTGTGCCTGGGAAGCAGAAGTGTTCACATTGCTTCGCAGAATCGCTTTTGTGCAGAAAACACTAACACTTGTTCAGAAGGAAAGAAAGCACAGAGCCCCAGATTTTATGTTGTCCTGGAGAGCTTGCAGAGCACTGGGGAAAGGCAGGCAGAGAATTCCCTGCTAGCACCTTCTCTGTGCCTGGGAAGCAGAAGTGTTCACATTGCTTCGCAGAATCGCTTTTGTGCAGAAAACACTAACACTTGTTCAGAAGGAAAGAAAGCACAGAGCCCCAGATTTTATGTTGTCCTGGAGAGCTTGCAGAGCACTGGGGAAAGGCAGGCAGAGAATTCCCTGATAGCACCTTCTCTGTGCCTGTTCACATTGCTTCGCAGAATCGCTTTTGTGCAGAAAACAGTAACACTTGTTCAGAAGGAAAGAAAGCACAGAGCCCCAGATTCTATGTTGTCCTGGAGAGCTTGCAGAGCACTGGGGAAAGGCAGGCAGAGAATTCCCTGCTAGCACCTTCTCTGTGCCTGGGAAGCAGAAGTGTTCACATTGCTTCGCAAGAATCGCTTTTGTGCAGAAAACAGTAACACTTGTTCAGAACGAAAGAAAGCACAGAGCCCCAGATTTTATGTTGTCCTGGAGAGCTTGCAGAGCACTGGGGAAAGGCAGGCAGAGAATTCCCTGCTGGCACCTTCTCTGTGCCTGTTCACATTGCTTCGCAGAATCGCTTTTGTGCAGAAAACAGTAACACTTGTTCAGAACGAAAGAAAGCACAGAGCCCCAGATTCTATGTTGTCCTGGAGAGCTTGCAGAGCACTGGGGAAAGGCAGGCAGAGAATTCCCTGCTAGCACCTTCTCTGTGCCTGGGAAGCAGAAGTGTTCACATTGCTTCGCAAGAATCGCTTTTGTGCAGAAAACACTAACACTTGTTCAGAACGAAAGAAAGCACAGAGCCCCAGATTCTATGTTGTCTTGGAGAGCTTGCAGAGCACTGGGGAAAGGCAGGCAGAGAATTCCCTGCTAGCACCTTCTCTGTGCCTGGGAAGCAGAAGTGTTCACATTGCTTCGCATAATCGCTTTTGTGCAGAAAACAGTAACACTTGTTCAGAACGATAGACAGCACAGAGCCCCAGATTTTATGTTGTCCTGGAGAGCTTGCAGAGCACTGGGGAAAGGCAGGCAGAGAATTCCCTGCTAGCACCTTCTCTGTGCCTGTTCACATTGCTTCGCAGAATCGCATTTGTGCAGAAAACAGTAACACTTGTTCAGAAGGAAAGAAAGCACAGAGCCCCAGATTCTATGTTGTCCTGGAGAGCTTGCAGAGCACTGGGGAAAGGCAGGCAGAGAATTCCCTGCTAGCACCTTCTCTGTGCCTGGGAAGCAGAAGTGTTCACATTGCTTCGCAGAATCGCTTTTGTGCAGAAAACAGTAACACTTGTTCAGAAGGAAGGAAAGCACAGAGCCCCAGATTTTATGTTGTCCTGGAGCTCTTGCAGAGCACTGGGGAAAAGCAGGCAGAGAATTCCCTGCTAGCACCTTCTCTGTGCCTGGGAAGCAGAAGTGTTCACATTGCTTCGCAAGAATCGCTTTTGTGCAGAAAACACTAACACTTGTTCAGAAGGAAAGAAAGCACAGAGCCCCAGATTCTATGTTGTCCTGGAGAGCTTGCAGAGCACTGGGGAAAGGCAGGCAGAGAATTCCCTGATAGCACCTTCTCTGTGCCTGTTCACATTGCTTCGCAGAATCGCTTTTGTGCAGAAAACAGTAACACTTGTTCAGAACGACAGAAAGCACAGAGCCCCAGATTCTATGTTGTCCTGGAGAGCTTGCAGAGCACTGGGGAAAGGCAGGCAGAGAATTCCCTGCTAGCACCTTCTCTGTGCCTGTTCACATTGCTTCGCAGAATCGCTTTTGTGCAGAAAACAGTAACACTTGTTCAGAACGAAAGAAAGCACAGAGCCCCAGATTCTATGTTGTCCTGGAGAGCTTGCAGAGCACTGGGGAAAGGCAGGCAGAGAATTCCCTGCTAGTACCTTCTCTGTGCCTGGGAAGCAGAAGTGTTCACATTGCTTCGCAGAATCGCTTTTGTGCAGAAAACAGTAACACTTGTTCAGAACGAAAGACAGCACAGAGCCCCAGATTTTATGTTGTCCTGGAGAGCTTGCAGAGCACTGGGGAAAGGCAGGCAGAGAATTCCCTGATAGCACCTTCTCTGTGCCTGGGAAGCAGAAGTGTTCACATTGCTTCGCAAGAATCGCTTTTGTGCAGAAAACACTAACACTTGTTCAGAAGGAAAGAAAGCACAGAGCCCCAGATTTTATGTTGTCCTGGAGAGCTTGCAGAGCACTGGGGAAAGGCAGGCAGAGAATTCCCTGCTGGCACCTTCTCTGTGCCTGTTCACATTGCTTCGCAGAATCGCTTTTGTGCAGAAAACAGTAACACTTGTTCAGAACGAAAGAAAGCACAGAGCCCCAGATTCTATGTTGTCCTGGAGAGCTTGCAGAGCACTGGGGAAAGGCAGGCAGAGAATTCCCTGCTAGCACCTTCTCTGTGCCTGGGAAGCAGAAGTGTTCACATTGCTTCGCATAATCGCTTTTGTGCAGAAAACAGTAACACTTGTTCAGAACGATAGACAGCACAGAGCCCCAGATTTTATGTTGTCCTGGAGAGCTTGCAGAGCACTGGGGAAAGGCAGGCAGAGAATTCCCTGCTAGCACCTTCTCTGTGCCTGTTCACATTGCTTCGCAGAATCGCATTTGTGCAGAAAACAGTAACACTTGTTCAGAAGGAAAGAAAGCACAGAGCCCCAGATTCTATGTTGTCCTGGAGAGCTTGCAGAGCACTGGGGAAAGGCAGGCAGAGAATTCCCTGCTAGCACCTTCTCTGTGCCTGGGAAGCAGAAGTGTTCACATTGCTTCGCAAGAATCGCTTTTGTGCAGAAAACAGTAACACTTGTTCAGAAGGAAAGAAAGCACAGAGCCCCAGATTCTATGTTGTCCTGGAGAGCTTGCAGAGCACTGGGGAAAGGCAGGCAGAGAATTCCCTGCTAGCACCTTCTCTGTGCCTGGGAAGCAGAAGTGTTCACATTGCTTCGCAGAATCGCTTTTGTGCAGAAAACAGTAACACTTGTTCAGAACGAAAGAAAGCACAGGGCCCCAGATTTTATGTTGTCCTGGAGAGCTTGCAGAGCACCTGGGAAAGGCAGGCAGAGAATTCCCTGCTAGCACCTTCTCTGTGCCTGGGAAGCAGAAGTGTTCACATTGCTTCGCAAGAATCGCTTTTGTGCAGAAAACACTAACACTTGTTCAGAAGGAAAGAAAGCACAGAGCCCCAGATTTTATGTTGTCCTGGAGAGCTTGCAGAGCACTGGGGAAAGGCAGGCAGAGAATTCCCTGCTAGCACCTTCTCTGTGCCTGTTCACATTGCTTCGCAGAATCGCTTTTGTGCAGAAAACAGTAACACTTGTTCAGAACGACAGAAAGCACAGAGCCCCAGATTCTATGTTGTCCTGGAGAGCTTGCAGAGCACTGGGGAAAGGCAGGCAGAGAATTCCCTGCTAGCACCTTCTCTGTGCCTGTTCACATTGCTTCGCAGAATCGCTTTTGTGCAGAAAACAGTAACACTTGTTCAGAACGAAAGAAAGCACAGAGCCCCAGATTCTATGTTGTCCTGGAGAGCTTGCAGAGCACTGGGGAAAGGCAGGCAGAGAATTCCCTGCTAGTACCTTCTCTGTGCCTGGGAAGCAGAAGTGTTCACATTGCTTCGCAGAATCGCTTTTGTGCAGAAAACAGTAACACTTGTTCAGAACGAAAGACATCACAGAGCCCCAGATTTTATGTTGTCCTGGAGAGCTTGCAGAGCACTGGGGAAAGGCAGGCAGAGAATTCCCTGCTAGCACCTTCTCTGTGCCTGTTCACATTGCTTCTCAGAATCGCTTTTGTGCAGAAAACAGTAACACTTGTTCAGAACGAAAGAAAGCACAGAGCCCCAGATTCTATGTTGTCCTGGAGAGCTTGCAGAGCACTGGGGAAAGGCAGGCAGAGAATTCCCTGCTAGCACCTTCTCTGTGCCTGGGAAGCAGAAGTGTTCACATTGCTTCGCAAGAATCGCTTTTGTGCAGAAAACACTAACACTTGTTCAGAAGGAAAGAAAGCACAGAGCCCCAGATTTTATGTTGTCCTGGAGAGCTTGCAGAGCACTGGGGAAAGGCAGGCAGAGAATTCCCTGCTAGCACCTTCTCTGTGCCTGGGAAGCAGAAGTGTTCACATTGCTTCGCAGAATCGCTTTTGTGCAGAAAACACTAACACTTGTTCAGAAGGAAAGAAAGCACAGAGTCCCAGATTTTATGTTGTCCTGGAGAGCTTGCAGAGCACTGGGGAAAGGCAGGCAGAGAATTCCCTGATAGCACCTTCTCTGTGCCTGTTCACATTGCTTCGCAGAATCGCTTTTGTGCAGAAAACAGTAACACTTGTTCAGAAGGAAAGAAAGCACAGAGCCCCAGATTCTATGTTGTCCTGGAGAGCTTGCAGAGCACTGGGGAAAGGCAGGCAGAGAATTCCCTGCTAGCACCTTCTCTGTGCCTGGGAAGCAGAAGTGTTCACATTGCTTCGCAAGAATCGCTTTTGTGCAGAAAACAGTAACACTTGTTCAGAACGAAAGAAAGCACAGAGCCCCAGATTTTATGTTGTCCTGGAGAGCTTGCAGAGCACTGGGGAAAGGCAGGCAGAGAATTCCCTGCTGGCACCTTCTCTGTGCCTGTTCACATTGCTTCGCAGAATCGCTTTTGTGCAGAAAACAGTAACACTTGTTCAGAACGAAAGAAAGCACAGAGCCCCAGATTCTATGTTGTCCTGGAGAGCTTGCAGAGCACTGGGGAAAGGCAGGCAGAGAATTCCCTGCTAGCACCTTCTCTGTGCCTGGGAAGCAGAAGTGTTCACATTGCTTCGCAAGAATCGCTTTTGTGCAGAAAACACTAACACTTGTTCAGAACGAAAGAAAGCACAGAGCCCCAGATTCTATGTTGTCTTGGAGAGCTTGCAGAGCACTGGGGAAAGGCAGGCAGAGAATTCCCTGATAGCACCTTCTCTGTGCATGTTCACATTGCTTCGCAGAATCGCTTTTGTGCAGAAAACAGTAACACTTGTTCAGAAGGAAAGAAAGCACAGAGCCCCAGATTCTATGTTGTCCTGGAGAGCTTGCAGAGCACTGGGGAAAGGCAGGCAGAGAATTCCCTGCTAGCACCTTCTCTGTGCCTGGGAAGCAGAAGTGTTCACATTGCTTCGCATAATCGCTTTTGTGCAGAAAACAGTAACACTTGTTCAGAACGATAGACAGCACAGAGCCCCAGATTTTATGTTGTCCTGGAGAGCTTGCAGAGCACTGGGGAAAGGCAGGCAGAGAATTCCCTGCTAGCACCTTCTCTGTGCCTGTTCACATTGCTTCGCAGAATTGCATTTGTGCAGAAAACAGTAACACTTGTTCAGAAGGAAAGAAAGCACAGAGCCCCAGATTCTATGTTGTCCTGGAGAGCTTGCAGAGCACTGGGGAAAGGCAGGCAGAGAATTCCCTGCTAGCACCTTCTCTGTGCCTGGGAAGCAGAAGTGTTCACATTGCTTCGCAGAATCGCTTTTGTGCAGAAAACAGTAACACTTGTTCAGAAGGAAGGAAAGCACAGAGCCCCAGATTTTATGTTGTCCTGGAGATCTTGCAGAGCACTGGGGAAAAGCAGGCAGAGAATTCCCTGCTAGCACCTTCTCTGTGCCTGGGAAGCAGAAGTGTTCACATTGCTTCGCAAGAATCGCTTTTGTGCAGAAAACACTAACACTTGTTCAGAAGGAAAGAAAGCACAGAGCCCCAGATTTTATGTTGTCCTGGAGAGCTTGCAGAGCACTGGGGAAAGGCAGGCAGAGAATTCCCTGCTAGCACCTTCTCTGTGCCTGTTCACATTGCTTCGCAGAATCGCTTTTGTGCAGAAAACAGTAACACTTGTTCAGAACGACAGAAAGCACAGAGCCCCAGATTCTATGTTGTCCTGGAGAGCTTGCAGAGCACTGGGGAAAGGCAGGCAGAGAATTCCCTGCTAGCACCTTCTCTGTGCCTGTTCACATTGCTTCGCAGAATCGCTTTTGTGCAGAAAACAGTAACACTTGTTCAGAACGAAAGAAAGCACAGAGCCCCAGATTCTATGTTGTCCTGGAGAGCTTGCAGAGCACTGGGGAAAGGCAGGCAGAGAATTCCCTGCTAGTACCTTCTCTGTGCCTGGGAAGCAGAAGTGTTCACATTGCTTCGCAGAATCGCTTTTGTGCAGAAAACAGTAACACTTGTTCAGAACGAAAGACAGCACAGAGCCCCAGATTTTATGTTGTCCTGGAGAGCTTGCAGAGCACTGGGGAAAGGCAGGCAGAGAATTCCCTGATAGCACCTTCTCTGTGCCTGGGAAGCAGAAGTGTTCACATTGCTTCGCAAGAATCGCTTTTGTGCAGAAAACACTAACACTTGTTCAGAAGGAAAGAAAGCACAGAGCCCCAGATTTTATGTTGTCCTGGAGAGCTTGCAGAGCACTGGGGAAAGGCAGGCAGAGAATTCCCTGCTGGCACCTTCTCTGTGCCTGTTCACATTGCTTCGCAGAATCGCTTTTGTGCAGAAAACAGTAACACTTGTTCAGAACGAAAGAAAGCACAGAGCCCCAGATTCTATGTTGTCCTGGAGAGCTTGCAGAGCACTGGGGAAAGGCAGGCAGAGAATTCCCTGCTAGCACCTTCTCTGTGCCTGGGAAGCAGAAGTGTTCACATTGCTTCGCATAATCGCTTTTGTGCAGAAAACAGTAACACTTGTTCAGAACGATAGACAGCACAGAGCCCCAGATTTTATGTTGTCCTGGAGAGCTTGCAGAGCACTGGGGAAAGGCAGGCAGAGAATTCCCTGCTAGCACCTTCTCTGTGCCTGTTCACATTGCTTCGCAGAATCGCATTTGTGCAGAAAACAGTAACACTTGTTCAGAAGGAAAGAAAGCACAGAGCCCCAGATTCTATGTTGTCCTGGAGAGCTTGCAGAGCACTGGGGAAAGGCAGGCAGAGAATTCCCTGCTAGCACCTTCTCTGTGCCTGGGAAGCAGAAGTGTTCACATTGCTTCGCAAGAATCGCTTTTGTGCAGAAAACAGTAACACTTGTTCAGAAGGAAAGAAAGCACAGAGCCCCAGATTCTATGTTGTCCTGGAGAGCTTGCAGAGCACTGGGGAAAGGCAGGCAGAGAATTCCCTGCTAGCACCTTCTCTGTGCCTGGGAAGCAGAAGTGTTCACATTGCTTCGCAGAATCGCTTTTGTGCAGAAAACAGTAACACTTGTTCAGAAGGAAGGAAAGCACAGAGCCCCAGATTTTATGTTGTCCTGGAGAGCTTGCAGAGCACTGGGGAAAGGCAGGCAGAGAATTCCCTGCTAGCACCTTCTCTGTGCCTGGGAAGCAGAAGTGTTCACATTGCTTCGCAAGAATCGCTTTTGTGCAGAAAACACTAACACTTGTTCAGAAGGAAAGAAAGCACAGAGCCCCAGATTTTATGTTGTCCTGGAGAGCTTGCAGAGCACTGGGGAAAGGCAGGCAGAGAATTCCCTGCTAGCACCTTCTCTGTGCCTGTTCACATTGCTTCGCAGAATCGCTTTTGTGCAGAAAACAGTAACACTTGTTCAGAACGACAGAAAGCACAGAGCCCCAGATTCTATGTTGTCCTGGAGAGCTTGCAGAGCACTGGGGAAAGGCAGGCAGAGAATTCCCTGCTAGCACCTTCTCTGTGCCTGTTCACATTGCTTCGCAGAATCGCTTTTGTGCAGAAAACAGTAACACTTGTTCAGAACGAAAGAAAGCACAGAGCCCCAGATTCTATGTTGTCCTGGAGAGCTTGCAGAGCACTGGGGAAAGGCAGGCAGAGAATTCCCTGCTAGTACCTTCTCTGTGCCTGGGAAGCAGAAGTGTTCACATTGCTTCGCAGAATCGCTTTTGTGCAGAAAACAGTAACACTTGTTCAGAACGAAAGACATCACAGAGCCCCAGATTTTATGTTGTCCTGGAGAGCTTGCAGAGCACTGGGGAAAGGCAGGCAGAGAATTCCCTGCTAGCACCTTCTCTGTGCCTGTTCACATTGCTTCTCAGAATCGCTTTTGTGCAGAAAACAGTAACACTTGTTCAGAACGAAAGAAAGCACAGAGCCCCAGATTCTATGTTGTCCTGGAGAGCTTGCAGAGCACTGGGGAAAGGCAGGCAGAGAATTCCCTGCTAGCACCTTCTCTGTGCCTGGGAAGCAGAAGTGTTCACATTGCTTCGCAAGAATCGCTTTTGTGCAGAAAACACTAACACTTGTTCAGAAGGAAAGAAAGCACAGAGCCCCAGATTTTATGTTGTCCTGGAGAGCTTGCAGAGCACTGGGGAAAGGCAGGCAGAGAATTCCCTGCTAGCACCTTCTCTGTGCCTGGGAAGCAGAAGTGTTCACATTGCTTCGCAGAATCGCTTTTGTGCAGAAAACACTAACACTTGTTCAGAAGGAAAGAAAGCACAGAGTCCCAGATTTTATGTTGTCCTGGAGAGCTTGCAGAGCACTGGGGAAAGGCAGGCAGAGAATTCCCTGATAGCACCTTCTCTGTGCCTGTTCACATTGCTTCGCAGAATCGCTTTTGTGCAGAAAACAGTAACACTTGTTCAGAAGGAAAGAAAGCACAGAGCCCCAGATTCTATGTTGTCCTGGAGAGCTTGCAGAGCACTGGGGAAAGGCAGGCAGAGAATTCCCTGCTAGCACCTTCTCTGTGCCTGGGAAGCAGAAGTGTTCACATTGCTTCGCAAGAATCGCTTTTGTGCAGAAAACAGTAACACTTGTTCAGAACGAAAGAAAGCACAGAGCCCCAGATTTTATGTTGTCCTGGAGAGCTTGCAGAGCACTGGGGAAAGGCAGGCAGAGAATTCCCTGCTGGCACCTTCTCTGTGCCTGTTCACATTGCTTCGCAGAATCGCTTTTGTGCAGAAAACAGTAACACTTGTTCAGAACGAAAGAAAGCACAGAGCCCCAGATTCTATGTTGTCCTGGAGAGCTTGCAGAGCACTGGGGAAAGGCAGGCAGAGAATTCCCTGCTAGCACCTTCTCTGTGCCTGGGAAGCAGAAGTGTTCACATTGCTTCGCAAGAATCGCTTTTGTGCAGAAAACACTAACACTTGTTCAGAAGGAAAGAAAGCACAGAGCCCCAGATTCTATGTTGTCTTGGAGAGCTTGCAGAGCACTGGGGAAAGGCAGGCAGAGAATTCCCTGATAGCACCTTCTCTGTGCATGTTCACATTGCTTCGCAGAATCGCTTTTGTGCAGAAAACAGTAACACTTGTTCAGAAGGAAAGAAAGCACAGAGCCCCAGATTCTATGTTGTCCTGGAGAGCTTGCAGAGCACTGGGGAAAGGCAGGCAGAGAATTCCCTGCTAGCACCTTCTCTGTGCCTGGGAAGCAGAAGTGTTCACATTGCTTCGCATAATCGCTTTTGTGCAGAAAACAGTAACACTTGTTCAGAACGATAGACAGCACAGAGCCCCAGATTTTATGTTGTCCTGGAGAGCTTGCAGAGCACTGGGGAAAGGCAGGCAGAGAATTCCCTGCTAGCACCTTCTCTGTGCCTGTTCACATTGCTTCGCAGAATCGCATTTGTGCAGAAAACAGTAACACTTGTTCAGAAGGAAAGAAAGCACAGAGCCCCAGATTCTATGTTGTCCTGGAGAGCTTGCAGAGCACTGGGGAAAGGCAGGCAGAGAATTCCCTGCTAGCACCTTCTCTGTGCCTGGGAAGCAGAAGTGTTCACATTGCTTCGCAAGAATCGCTTTTGTGCAGAAAACAGTAACACTTGTTCAGAAGGAAAGAAAGCACAGAGCCCCAGATTCTATGTTGTCCTGGAGAGCTTGCAGAGCACTGGGGAAAGGCAGGCAGAGAATTCCCTGCTAGCACCTTCTCTGTGCCTGGGAAGCAGAAGTGTTCACATTGCTTCGCAGAATCGCTTTTGTGCAGAAAACAGTAACACTTGTTCAGAAGGAAGGAAAGCACAGAGCCCCAGATTTTATGTTGTCCTGGAGAGCTTGCAGAGCACTGGGGAAAGGCAGGCAGAGAATTCCCTGCTAGCACCTTCTCTGTGCCTGGGAAGCAGAAGTGTTCACATTGCTTCGCAAGAATCGCTTTTGTGCAGAAAACACTAACACTTGTTCAGAAGGAAAGAAAGCACAGAGCCCCAGATTTTATGTTGTCCTGGAGAGCTTGCAGAGCACTGGGGAAAGGCAGGCAGAGAATTCCCTGCTAGCACCTTCTCTGTGCCTGTTCACATTGCTTCGCAGAATCGCTTTTGTGCAGAAAACAGTAACACTTGTTCAGAACGACAGAAAGCACAGAGCCCCAGATTCTATGTTGTCCTGGAGAGCTTGCAGAGCACTGGGGAAAGGCAGGCAGAGAATTCCCTGCTAGCACCTTCTCTGTGCCTGTTCACATTGCTTCGCAGAATCGCTTTTGTGCAGAAAACAGTAACACTTGTTCAGAACGAAAGAAAGCACAGAGCCCCAGATTCTATGTTGTCCTGGAGAGCTTGCAGAGCACTGGGGAAAGGCAGGCAGAGAATTCCCTGCTAGTACCTTCTCTGTGCCTGGGAAGCAGAAGTGTTCACATTGCTTCGCAGAATCGCTTTTGTGCAGAAAACAGTAACACTTGTTCAGAACGAAAGACAGCACAGAGCCCCAGATTTTATGTTGTCCTGGAGAGCTTGCAGAGCACTGGGGAAAGGCAGGCAGAGAATTCCCTGATAGCACCTTCTCTGTGCCTGGGAAGCAGAAGTGTTCACATTGCTTCGCAAGAATCGCTTTTGTGCAGAAAACACTAACACTTGTTCAGAAGGAAAGAAAGCACAGAGCCCCAGATTTTATGTTGTCCTGGAGAGCTTGCAGAGCACTGGGGAAAGGCAGGCAGAGAATTCCCTGCTGGCACCTTCTCTGTGCCTGTTCACATTGCTTCGCAGAATCGCTTTTGTGCAGAAAACAGTAACACTTGTTCAGAAGGAAAGAAAGCACAGAGCCCCAGATTCTATGTTGTCCTGGAGAGCTTGCAGAGCACTGGGGAAAGGCAGGCAGAGAATTCCCTGCTAGCACCTTCTCTGTGCCTGGGAAGCAGAAGTGTTCACATTGCTTCGCATAATCGCTTTTGTGCAGAAAACAGTAACACTTGTTCAGAACGATAGACAGCACAGAGCCCCAGATTTTATGTTGTCCTGGAGAGCTTGCAGAGCACTGGGGAAAGGCAGGCAGAGAATTCCCTGCTAGCACCTTCTCTGTGCCTGTTCACATTGCTTCGCAGAATCGCATTTGTGCAGAAAACAGTAACACTTGTTCAGAAGGAAAGAAAGCACAGAGCCCCAGATTCTATGTTGTCCTGGAGAGCTTGCAGAGCACTGGGGAAAGGCAGGCAGAGAATTCCCTGCTAGCACCTTCTCTGTGCCTGGGAAGCAGAAGTGTTCACATTGCTTCGCAAGAATCGCTTTTGTGCAGAAAACAGTAACACTTGTTCAGAAGGAAAGAAAGCACAGAGCCCCAGATTCTATGTTGTCCTGGAGAGCTTGCAGAGCACTGGGGAAAGGCAGGCAGAGAATTCCCTGCTAGCACCTTCTCTGTGCCTGGGAAGCAGAAGTGTTCACATTGCTTCGCAGAATCGCTTTTGTGCAGAAAACAGTAACACTTGTTCAGAAGGAAGGAAAGCACAGAGCCCCAGATTCTATGTTGTCCTGGAGAGCTTGCAGAGCACTGGGGAAAGGCAGGCAGAGAATTCCCTGCTAGCACCTTCTCTGTGCCTGTTCACATTGCTTCGCAGAATCGCTTTTGTGCAGAAAACAGTAACACTTGTTCAGAACGACAGAAAGCACAGAGCCCCAGATTCTATGTTGTCCTGGAGAGCTTGCAGAGCACTGGGGAAAGGCAGGCAGAGAATTCCCTGCTAGCACCTTATCTGTGCCTGTTCACATTGCTTCGCAGAATCGCTTTTGTGCAGAAAACAGTAACACTTGTTCAGAACGAAAGAAAGCACAGAGCCCCAGATTCTATGTTGTCCTGGAGAGCTTGCAGAGCACTGGGGAAAGGCAGGCAGAGAATTCCCTGCTAGTACCTTCTCTGTGCCTGGGAAGCAGAAGTGTTCACATTGCTTCGCAGAATCGCTTTTGTGCAGAAAACAGTAACACTTGTTCAGAACGAAAGACATCACAGAGCCCCAGATTTTATGTTGTCCTGGAGAGCTTGCAGAGCACTGGGGAAAGGCAGGCAGAGAATTCCCTGATAGCACCTTCTCTGAGCCTGGGAAGCAGAAGTGTTCACATTGCTTCGCAAGAATCGCTTTTGTGCAGAAAACACTAACACTTGTTCAGAAGGAAAGAAAGCACAGAGCCCCAGATTTTATGTTGTCCTGGAGAGCTTGCAGAGCACTGGGGAAAGGCAGGCAGAGAATTCCCTGCTGGCACCTTCTCTGTGCCTGTTCACATTGCTTCGCAGAATCGCTTTTGTGCAGAAAACACTAACACTTGTTCAGAAGGAAAGAAAGCACAGAGCCCCAGATTCTATGTTGTCCTGGAGAGCTTGCAGAGCACTGGGGAAAGGCAGGCAGAGAATTCCCTGCTAGCACCTTCTCTGTGCCTGGGAAGCAGAAGTGTTCACATTGCTTCGCAAGAATCGCTTTTGTGCAGAAAACAGTAACACTTGTTCAGAAGGAAAGAAAGCACAGAGCCCCAGATTTTATGTTGTCCTGGAGAGCTTGCAGAGCACTGGGGAAAGGCAGGCAGAGAATTCCCTGCTGGCACCTTCTCTGTGCCTGTTCACATTGCTTCGCAGAATCGCTTTTGTGCAGAAAACAGTAACACTTGTTCAGAACGAAAAAAAGCACAGAGCCCCAGATTCTATGTTGTCCTGGAGAGCTTGCAGAGCACTGGGGAAAGGCAGGCAGAGAATTCCCTGCTAGCACCTTCTCTGTGCCTGGGAAGCAGAAGTGTTCACATTGCTTCGCAGAATCGCTTTTGTGCAGAAAACAGTAACACTTGTTCAGAACGAAAGAAAGCACAGAGCCCCAGATTCTATGTTGTCTTGGAGAGCTTGCAGAGCACTGGGGAAAGGCAGGCAGAGAATTCCCTGCTAGCACCTTCTCTGTGCCTGTTCACATTGCTTCGCAGAATCGCTTTTGTGCAGAAAACAGTAACACTTGTTCAGAAGGAAAGAAAGCACAGAGCCCCAGATTCTATGTTGTCCTGGAGAGCTTGCAGAGCACTGGGGAAAGGCAGGCAGAGAATTCCCTGCTAGCACCTTCTCTGTGCCTGGGAAGCAGAAGTGTTCACATTGCTTCGCAGAATCGCTTTTGTGCAGAAAACACTAACACTTGTTCAGAACGAAAGAAAGCACAGAGCCCCAGATTTTATGTTGTCCTGGAGAGCTTGCAGAGCACTGGGGAAAGGCAGGCAGAGAATTCCCTGCTAGCACCTTCTCTGTGCCTGGGAAGCAGAAGTGTTCACATTGCTTCGCAAGAATCGCTTTTGTGCAGAAAACAGTAACACTTGTTCAGAAGGAAAGAAAGCACAGAGCCCCAGATTTTATGTTGTCCTGGAGAGCCTGCAGAGCACTGGGGAAAGGCAGGCAGAGAATTCCCTGCTAGCACCTTCTCTGTGCCTGTTCACATTGCTTCGCAGAATCGCTTTTGTGCAGAAAACAGTAACACTTGTTCAGAACGAAAGAAAGCACAGAGCCCCAGATTCTATGTTGTCCTGGAGAGCTTGCAGAGCACTGGGGAAAGGCAGGCAGAGAATTCCCTGCTAGCATCTTCTCTGTGCCTGGGAAGCAGAAGTGTTCACATTGCTTCGCAGAATCGCTTTTGTGCAGAAAACAGTAACACTTGTTCAGAAGGAAGGAAAGCACAGAGCCCCAGATTTTATGTTGCCCTGGAGAGCTTGCAGAGCACTGGGGAAAGGCAGGCAGAGAATTCCCTGCTAGCACCTCCTCTGTGCCTGGGAAGCAGAAGTGTTCACATTGCTTCGCAGAATCGCTTTTGTGCAGAAAACAGTAACACTTGTTCAGAAGGAAAGAAAGCACAGAGCCCCAGATTTTATGTTGTCCTGGAGAGCTTGCAGAGCACTGGGGAAAGGCAGGCAGAGAATTCCCTGCTAGCACCTTCTCTGTGCCTGGGAAGCAGAAGTGTTCACATTGCTTCGCAGAATCGCTTTTGTGCAGAAAACAGTAACACTTGTTCAGAACGAAAGAAAGCACAGAGCCCCAGATTCTATGTTGTCTTGGAGAGCTTGCAGAGCACTGGGGAAAGGCAGGCAGAGAATTCCCTGATAGCACCTTCTCTGTGCCTGTTCACATTGCTTCGCAGAATCGCTTTTGTGCAGAAAACAGTAACACTTGTTCAGAAGGAAAGAAAGCACAGAGCCCCAGATTCTATGTTGTCCTGGAGAGCTTGCAGAGCACTGGGGAAAGGCAGGCAGAGAATTCCCTGCTAGCACCTTCTCTGTGCCTGGGAAGCAGAAGTGTTCACATTGCTTCGCAAGAATCGCTTTTGTGCAGAAAACACTAACACTTGTTCAGAATGAAAGAAAGCACAGAGCCCCAGATTTTATGTTGTCCTGGAGAGCTTGCAGAGCACTGGGGAAAGGCAGGCAGAGAATTCCCTGCTAGCACCTTCTCTGTGCCTGGGAAGCAGAAGTGTTCACATTGCTTCGCAAGAATCGCTTTTGTGCAGAAAACACTAACACTTGTTCAGAAGGAAAGAAAGCACAGAGCCCCAGATTCTATGTTGTCCTGGAGAGCTTGCAGAGCACTGGGGAAAGGCAGGCAGAGAATTCCCTGCTAGCACCTTCTCTGTGCCTGTTCACATTGCTTCGCAGAATCGCTTTTGTGCAGAAAACAGTAACACTTGTTCAGAACGAAAGAAAGCACAGAGCCCCAGATTTTATGTTGTCTTGGAGAGCTTGCAGAGCACTGGGGAAAGGCAGGCAGAGAATTCCCTGATAGCACCTTCTCTGTGCCTGTTCACATTGCTTCGCAGAATCTCTTTTGTGCAGAAAACAGTAACACTTGTTCAGAAGGAAAGAAAGCACAGAGCCCCAGATTCTATGTTGTCCTGGAGAGCTTGCAGAGCACTGGGGAAAGGCAGGCAGAGAATTCCCTGCTAGCACCTTCTCTGTGCCTGGGAAGCAGAAGTGTTCACATTGCTTCGCAGAATCGCTTTTGTGCAGAAAACAGTAACACTTGTTCAGAACGAAAGACATCACAGAGCCCCAGATTTTATGTTGTCCTGGAGAGCTTGCAGAGCACTGGGGAAAGGCAGGCAGAGAATTCCCTGCTAGCACCTTCTCTGTGCCTGTTCACATTGCTTCTCAGAATCGCTTTTGTGCAGAAAACTGTAACACTTGTTCAGAACGAAAGAAAGCACAGAGCCCCAGATTCTATGTTGTCCTGGAGAGCTTGCAGAGCACTGGGGAAAGGCAGGCAGAGAATTCCCTGCTAGCACCTTCTCTGTGCCTGGGAAGCAGAAGTGTTCACATTGCTTCGCAAGAATCGCTTTTGTGCAGAAAACACTAACACTTGTTCAGAAGGAAAGAAAGCACAGAGCCCCAGATTTTATGTTGTCCTGGAGAGCTTGCAGAGCACTGGGGAAAGGCAGGCAGAGAATTCCCTGCTAGCACCTTCTCTGTGCCTGGGAAGCAGAAGTGTTCACATTGCTTCGCAGAATCGCTTTTGTGCAGAAAACACTAACACTTGTTCAGAAGGAAAGAAAGCACAGAGTCCCAGATTTTATGTTGTCCTGGAGAGCTTGCAGAGCACTGGGGAAAGGCAGGCAGAGAATTCCCTGATAGCACCTTCTCTGTGCCTGTTCACATTGCTTCGCAGAATCGCTTTTGTGCAGAAAACAGTAACACTTGTTCAGAAGGAAAGAAAGCACAGAGCCCCAGATTCTATGTTGTCCTGGAGAGCTTGCAGAGCACTGGGGAAAGGCAGGCAGAGAATTCCCTGCTAGCACCTTCTCTGTGCCTGGGAAGCAGAAGTGTTCACATTGCTTCGCAAGAATCGCTTTTGTGCAGAAAACAGTAACACTTGTTCAGAACGAAAGAAAGCACAGAGCCCCAGATTTTATGTTGTCCTGGAGAGCTTGCAGAGCACTGGGGAAAGGCAGGCAGAGAATTCCCTGCTGGCACCTTCTCTGTGCCTGTTCACATTGCTTCGCAGAATCGCTTTTGTGCAGAAAACAGTAACACTTGTTCAGAACGAAAGAAAGCACAGAGCCCCAGATTCTATGTTGTCCTGGAGAGCTTGCAGAGCACTGGGGAAAGGCAGGCAGAGAATTCCCTGCTAGCACCTTCTCTGTGCCTGGGAAGCAGAAGTGTTCACATTGCTTCGCAAGAATCGCTTTTGTGCAGAAAACACTAACACTTGTTCAGAACGAAAGAAAGCACAGAGCCCCAGATTCTATGTTGTCTTGGAGAGCTTGCAGAGCACTGGGGAAAGGCAGGCAGAGAATTCCCTGATAGCACCTTCTCTGTGCATGTTCACATTGCTTCGCAGAATCGCTTTTGTGCAGAAAACAGTAACACTTGTTCAGAAGGAAAGAAAGCACAGAGCCCCAGATTCTATGTTGTCCTGGAGAGCTTGCAGAGCACTGGGGAAAGGCAGGCAGAGAATTCCCTGCTAGCACCTTCTCTGTGCCTGGGAAGCAGAAGTGTTCACATTGCTTCGCATAATCGCTTTTGTGCAGAAAACAGTAACACTTGTTCAGAACGATAGACAGCACAGAGCCCCAGATTTTATGTTGTCCTGGAGAGCTTGCAGAGCACTGGGGAAAGGCAGGCAGAGAATTCCCTGCTAGCACCTTCTCTGTGCCTGTTCACATTGCTTCGCAGAATCGCATTTGTGCAGAAAACAGTAACACTTGTTCAGAAGGAAAGAAAGCACAGAGCCCCAGATTCTATGTTGTCCTGGAGAGCTTGCAGAGCACTGGGGAAAGGCAGGCAGAGAATTCCCTGCTAGCACCTTCTCTGTGCCTGGGAAGCAGAAGTGTTCACATTGCTTCGCAAGAATCGCTTTTGTGCAGAAAACAGTAACACTTGTTCAGAAGGAAAGAAAGCACAGAGCCCCAGATTCTATGTTGTCCTGGAGAGCTTGCAGAGCACTGGGGAAAGGCAGGCAGAGAATTCCCTGCTAGCACCTTCTCTGTGCCTGGGAAGCAGAAGTGTTCACATTGCTTCGCAGAATCGCTTTTGTGCAGAAAACAGTAACACTTGTTCAGAAGGAAGGAAAGCACAGAGCCCCAGATTTTATGTTGTCCTGGAGAGCTTGCAGAGCACTGGGGAAAGGCAGGCAGAGAATTCCCTGCTAGCACCTTCTCTGTGCCTGGGAAGCAGAAGTGTTCACATTGCTTCGCAAGAATCGCTTTTGTGCAGAAAACACTAACACTTGTTCAGAAGGAAAGAAAGCACAGAGCCCCAGATTTTATGTTGTCCTGGAGAGCTTGCAGAGCACTGGGGAAAGGCAGGCAGAGAATTCCCTGCTAGCACCTTCTCTGTGCCTGTTCACATTGCTTCGCAGAATCGCTTTTGTGCAGAAAACAGTAACACTTGTTCAGAACGACAGAAAGCACAGAGCCCCAGATTCTATGTTGTCCTGGAGAGCTTGCAGAGCACTGGGGAAAGGCAGGCAGAGAATTCCCTGCTAGCACCTTCTCTGTGCCTGTTCACATTGCTTCGCAGAATCGCTTTTGTGCAGAAAACAGTAACACTTGTTCAGAACGAAAGAAAGCACAGAGCCCCAGATTCTATGTTGTCCTGGAGAGCTTGCAGAGCACTGGGGAAAGGCAGGCAGAGAATTCCCTGCTAGTACCTTCTCTGTGCCTGGGAAGCAGAAGTGTTCACATTGCTTCGCAGAATCGCTTTTGTGCAGAAAACAGTAACACTTGTTCAGAACGAAAGACAGCACAGAGCCCCAGATTTTATGTTGTCCTGGAGAGCTTGCAGAGCACTGGGGAAAGGCAGGCAGAGAATTCCCTGATAGCACCTTCTCTGTGCCTGGGAAGCAGAAGTGTTCACATTGCTTCGCAAGAATCGCTTTTGTGCAGAAAACACTAACACTTGTTCAGAAGGAAAGAAAGCACAGAGCCCCAGATTTTATGTTGTCCTGGAGAGCTTGCAGAGCACTGGGGAAAGGCAGGCAGAGAATTCCCTGCTGGCACCTTCTCTGTGCCTGTTCACATTGCTTCGCAGAATCGCTTTTGTGCAGAAAACAGTAACACTTGTTCAGAAGGAAAGAAAGCACAGAGCCCCAGATTCTATGTTGTCCTGGAGAGCTTGCAGAGCACTGGGGAAAGGCAGGCAGAGAATTCCCTGCTAGCACCTTCTCTGTGCCTGGGAAGCAGAAGTGTTCACATTGCTTCGCAGAATCGCTTTTGTGCAGAAAACAGTAACACTTGTTCAGAACGATAGACAGCACAGAGCCCCAGATTTTATGTTGTCCTGGAGAGCTTGCAGAGCACTGGGGAAAGGCAGGCAGAGAATTCCCTGCTAGCACCTTCTCTGTGCCTGTTCACATTGCTTCGCAGAATCGCATTTGTGCAGAAAACAGTAACACTTGTTCAGAAGGAAAGAAAGCACAGAGCCCCAGATTCTATGTTGTCCTGGAGAGCTTGCAGAGCACTGGGGAAAGGCAGGCAGAGAATTCCCTGCTAGCACCTTCTCTGTGCCTGGGAAGCAGAAGTGTTCACATTGCTTCGCAAGAATCGCTTTTGTGCAGAAAACAGTAACACTTGTTCAGAAGGAAAGAAAGCACAGAGCCCCAGATTCTATGTTGTCCTGGAGAGCTTGCAGAGCACTGGGGAAAGGCAGGCAGAGAATTCCCTGCTAGCACCTTCTCTGTGCCTGGGAAGCAGAAGTGTTCACATTGCTTCGCAGAATCGCTTTTGTGCAGAAAACAGTAACACTTGTTCAGAAGGAAGGAAAGCACAGAGCCCCAGATTTTATGTTGTCCTGGAGAGCTTGCAGAGCACTGGGGAAAGGCAGGCAGAGAATTCCCTGCTAGCACCTTCTCTGTGCCTGGGAAGCAGAAGTGTTCACATTGCTTCGCAAGAATCGCTTTTGTGCAGAAAACACTAACACTTGTTCAGAAGGAAAGAAAGCACAGAGCCCCAGATTTTATGTTGTCCTGGAGAGCTTGCAGAGCACTGGGGAAAGGCAGGCAGAGAATTCCCTGCTAGCACCTTCTCTGTGCCTGTTCACATTGCTTCGCAGAATCGCTTTTGTGCAGAAAACAGTAACACTTGTTCAGAACGACAGAAAGCACAGAGCCCCAGATTCTATGTTGTCCTGGAGAGCTTGCAGAGCACTGGGGAAAGGCAGGCAGAGAATTCCCTGCTAGCACCTTCTCTGTGCCTGTTCACATTGCTTCGCAGAATCGCTTTTGTGCAGAAAACAGTAACACTTGTTCAGAACGAAAGAAAGCACAGAGCCCCAGATTCTATGTTGTCCTGGAGAGCTTGCAGAGCACTGGGGAAAGGCAGGCAGAGAATTCCCTGCTAGTACCTTCTCTGTGCCTGGGAAGCAGAAGTGTTCACATTGCTTCGCAGAATCGCTTTTGTGCAGAAAACAGTAACACTTGTTCAGAACGAAAGACATCACAGAGCCCCAGATTTTATGTTGTCCTGGAGAGCTTGCAGAGCACTGGGGAAAGGCAGGCAGAGAATTCCCTGATAGCACCTTCTCTGAGCCTGGGAAGCAGAAGTGTTCACATTGCTTCGCAAGAATCGCTTTTGTGCAGAAAACACTAACACTTGTTCAGAAGGAAAGAAAGCACAGAGCCCCAGATTTTATGTTGTCCTGGAGAGCTTGCAGAGCACTGGGGAAAGGCAGGCAGAGAATTCCCTGCTGGCACCTTCTCTGTGCCTGTTCACATTGCTTCGCAGAATCGCTTTTGTGCAGAAAACACTAACACTTGTTCAGAAGGAAAGAAAGCACAGAGCCCCAGATTCTATGTTGTCCTGGAGAGCTTGCAGAGCACTGGGGAAAGGCAGGCAGAGAATTCCCTGCTAGCACCTTCTCTGTGCCTGGGAAGCAGAAGTGTTCACATTGCTTCGCAAGAATCGCTTTTGTGCAGAAAACAGTAACACTTGTTCAGAAGGAAAGAAAGCACAGAGCCCCAGATTTTATGTTGTCCTGGAGAGCTTGCAGAGCACTGGGGAAAGGCAGGCAGAGAATTCCCTGCTGGCACCTTCTCTGTGCCTGTTCACATTGCTTCGCAGAATCGCTTTTGTGCAGAAAACAGTAACACTTGTTCAGAACGAAAAAAAGCACAGAGCCCCAGATTCTATGTTGTCCTGGAGAGCTTGCAGAGCACTGGGGAAAGGCAGGCAGAGAATTCCCTGCTAGCACCTTCTCTGTGCCTGGGAAGCAGAAGTGTTCACATTGCTTCGCAGAATCGCTTTTGTGCAGAAAACAGTAACACTTGTTCAGAACGAAAGAAAGCACAGAGCCCCAGATTCTATGTTGTCTTGGAGAGCTTGCAGAGCACTGGGGAAAGGCAGGCAGAGAATTCCCTGCTAGCACCTTCTCTGTGCCTGTTCACATTGCTTCGCAGAATCGCTTTTGTGCAGAAAACAGTAACACTTGTTCAGAAGGAAAGAAAGCACAGAGCCCCAGATTCTATGTTGTCCTGGAGAGGTTGCAGAGCACTGGGGAAAGGCAGGCAGAGAATTCCCTGCTAGCACCTTCTCTGTGCCTGGGAAGCAGAAGTGTTCACATTGCTTCGCAGAATCGCTTTTGTGCAGAAAACAGTAACACTTGTTCAGAACGAAAGAAAGCACAGAGCCCCAGATTTTATGTTGTCCTGGAGAGCTTGCAGAGCACTGGGGAAAGGCAGGCAGAGAATTCCCTGCTAGCACCTTCTCTGTGCCTGGGAAGCAGAAGTGTTCACATTGCTTCGCAAGAATCGCTTTTGTGCAGAAAACAGTAACACTTGTTCAGAAGGAAAGAAAGCACAGAGCCCCAGATTTTATGTTGTCCTGGAGAGCCTGCAGAGCACTGGGGAAAGGCAGGCAGAGAATTCCCTGCTAGCACCTTCTCTGTGCCTGTTCACATTGCTTCGCAGAATCGCTTTTGTGCAGAAAACAGTAACACTTGTTCAGAACGAAAGAAAGCACAGAGCCCCAGATTCTATGTTGTCCTGGAGAGCTTGCAGAGCACTGGGGAAAGGCAGGCAGAGAATTCCCTGCTAGCATCTTCTCTGTGCCTGGGAAGCAGAAGTGTTCACATTGCTTCGCAGAATCGCTTTTGTGCAGAAAACAGTAACACTTGTTCAGAAGGAAGGAAAGCACAGAGCCCCAGATTTTATGTTGCCCTGGAGAGCTTGCAGAGCACTGGGGAAAGGCAGGCAGAGAATTCCCTGCTAGCACCTTCTCTGTGCCTGGGAAGCAGAAGTGTTCACATTGCTTCGCAGAATCGCTTTTGTGCAGAAAACAGTAACACTTGTTCAGAAGGAAAGAAAGCACAGAGCCCCAGATTTTATGTTGTCCTGGAGAGCTTGCAGAGCACTGGGGAAAGGCAGGCAGAGAATTCCCTGCTAGCACCTTCTCTGTGCCTGGGAAGCAGAAGTGTTCACATTGCTTCGCAGAATCGCTTTTGTGCAGAAAACAGTAACACTTGTTCAGAACGAAAGAAAGCACAGAGCCCCAGATTCTATGTTGTCTTGGAGAGCTTGCAGAGCACTGGGGAAAGGCAGGCAGAGAATTCCCTGATAGCACCTTCTCTGTGCCTGTTCACATTGCTTCGCAGAATCGCTTTTGTGCAGAAAACAGTAACACTTGTTCAGAAGGAAAGAAAGCACAGAGCCCCAGATTCTATGTTGTCCTGGAGAGCTTGCAGAGCACTGGGGAAAGGCAGGCAGAGAATTCCCTGCTAGCACCTTCTCTGTGCCTGGGAAGCAGAAGTGTTCACATTGCTTCGCAAGAATCGCTTTTGTGCAGAAAACACTAACACTTGTTCAGAATGAAAGAAAGCACAGAGCCCCAGATTTTATGTTGTCCTGGAGAGCTTGCAGAGCACTGGGGAAAGGCAGGCAGAGAATTCCCTGCTAGCACCTTCTCTGTGCCTGGGAAGCAGAAGTGTTCACATTGCTTCGCAAGAATCGCTTTTGTGCA
This sequence comes from Strix aluco, assembly GCF_031877795.1. Lineage (NCBI taxonomy): Eukaryota > Metazoa > Chordata > Aves > Strigiformes > Strigidae > Strix > Strix aluco. The sequence continues at coordinate 1,586,541 of NW_027436584.1, forward strand.
GAAAACACTAACACTTGTTCAGAAGGAAAGAAAGCACAGAGCCCCAGATTCTATGTTGTCCTGGAGAGCTTGCAGAGCACTGGGGAAAGGCAGGCAGAGAATTCCCTGCTAGCACCTTCTCTGTGCCTGTTCACATTGCTTCGCAGAATCGCTTTTGTGCAGAAAACAGTAACACTTGTTCAGAACGAAAGAAAGCACAGAGCCCCAGATTTTATGTTGTCTTGGAGAGCTTGCAGAGCACTGGGGAAAGGCAGGCAGAGAATTCCCTGATAGCACCTTCTCTGTGCCTGTTCACATTGCTTCGCAGAATCTCTTTTGTGCAGAAAACAGTAACACTTGTTCAGAAGGAAAGAAAGCACAGAGCCCCAGATTCTATGTTGTCCTGGAGAGCTTGCAGAGCACTGGGGAAAGGCAGGCAGAGAATTCCCTGCTAGCACCTTCTCTGTGCCTGGGAAGCAGAAGTGTTCACATTGCTTCGCAGAATCGCTTTTGTGCAGAAAACAGTAACACTTGTTCAGAACGAAAGACAGCACAGAGCCCCAGATTTTATGTTGTCCTGGAGAGCTTGCAGAGCACTGGGGAAAGGCAGGCAGAGAATTCCCTGCTAGCACCTTCTCTGTGCCTGTTCACATTGCTTCGCAGAATCGCTTTTGTGCAGAAAACACTAACACTTGTTCAGAAGGAAAGAAAGCACAGAGCCCCAGATTCTATGTTGTCCTGGAGAGCTTGCAGAGCACTGGGGAAAGGCAGGCAGAGAATTCCCTGCTAGCACCTTCTCTGTGCCTGGGAAGCAGAAGTGTTCACATTGCTTCGCAAGAATCGCTTTTGTGCAGAAAACACTAACACTTGTTCAGAAGGAAAGAAAGCACAGAGCCCCAGATTCTATGTTGTCCTGGAGAGCTTGCAGAGCACTGGGGAAAGGCAGGCAGAGAATTCCCTGCTAGCACCTTCTCTGTGCCTGTTCACATTGCTTCGCAGAATCGCTTTTGTGCAGAAAACAGTAACACTTGTTCAGAAGGAAAGAAAGCACAGAGCCCCAGATTCTATGTTGTCCTGGAGAGCTTGCAGAGCACTGGGGAAAGGCAGGCAGAGAATTCCCTGCTAGCACCTTCTCTGTGCCTGGGAAGCAGAAGTGTTCACATTGCTTCGCAGAATCGCTTTTGTGCAGAAAACAGTAACACTTGTTCAGAAGGAAGGAAAGCACAGAGCCCCAGATTTTATGTTGTCCTGGAGAGCTTGCAGAGCACTGGGGAAAGGCAGGCAGAGAATTCCCTGATAGCACCTTCTCTGTGCCTGGGAAGCAGAAGTGTTCACATTGCTTCGCAGAATCGCTTTTGTGCAGAAAACACTAACACTTGTTCAGAACGAAAGAAAGCACAGAGCCCCAGATTCTATGTTGTCCTGGAGAGCTTGCAGAGCACTGGGGAAAGGCTGGCAGAGAATTCCCTGCTAGCACCTTCTCTGTGCCTGTTCACATTGCTTCGCAGAATCGCTTTTGTGCAGAAAACAGTAACACTTGTTCAGAAGGAAAGAAAGCACAGAGCCCCAGATTCTATGTTGTCCTGGAGAGCTTGCAGAGCACTGGGGAAAGGCAGGCAGAGAATTCCCTGCTAGCACCTTCTCTGTGCCTGGGAAGCAGAAGTGTTCACATTGCTTCGCAAGAATCGCTTTTGTGCAGAAAACAGTAACACTTGTTCAGAAGGAAAGAAAGCACAGAGCCCCAGATTTTATGTTGTCCTGGAGAGCTTGCAGAGCACTGGGGAAAGGCAGGCAGAGAATTCCCTGCTGGCACCTTCTCTGTGCCTGTTCACATTGCTTCGCAGAATCGCTTTTGTGCAGAAAACAGTAACACTTGTTCAGAACGAAAAAAAGCACAGAGCCCCAGATTCTATGTTGTCCTGGAGAGCTTGCAGAGCACTGGGGAAAGGCAGGCAGAGAATTCCCTGCTAGCACCTTCTCTGTGCCTGGGAAGCAGAAGTGTTCACATTGCTTCGCAGAATCGCTTTTGTGCAGAAAACAGTAACACTTGTTCAGAACGAAAGAAAGCACAGAGCCCCAGATTCTATGTTGTCTTGGAGAGCTTGCAGAGCACTGGGGAAAGGCAGGCAGAGAATTCCCTGCTAGCACCTTCTCTGTGCCTGTTCACATTGCTTCGCAGAATCGCTTTTGTGCAGAAAACAGTAACACTTGTTCAGAAGGAAAGAAAGCACAGAGCCCCAGATTGTATGTTGTCCTGGAGAGGTTGCAGAGCACTGGGGAAAGGCAGGCAGAGAATTCCCTGCTAGCACCTTCTCTGTGCCTGGGAAGCAGAAGTGTTCACATTGCTTCGCAGAATCGCTTTTGTGCAGAAAACAGTAACACTTGTTCAGAACGAAAGAAAGCACAGAGCCCCAGATTCTATGTTGTCCTGGAGAGCTTGCAGAGCACTGGGGAAAGGCAGGCAGAGAATTCCCTGCTAGCACCTTCTCTGTGCCTGGGAAGCAGAAGTGTTCACATTGCTTCGCAAGAATCGCTTTTGTGCAGAAAACACTAACACTTGTTCAGAAGGAAAGAAAGCACAGAGCCCCAGATTTTATGTTGTCCTGGAGAGCCTGCAGAGCACTGGGGAAAGGCAGGCAGAGAATTCCCTGCTAGCACCTTCTCTGTGCCTGTTCACATTGCTTCGCAGAATCGCTTTTGTGCAGAAAACAGTAACACTTGTTCAGAACGAAAGAAAGCACAGAGCCCCAGATTCTATGTTGTCCTGGAGAGCTTGCAGAGCACTGGGGAAAGGCAGGCAGAGAATTCCCTGCTAGCACCTTCTCTGTGCCTGGGAAGCAGAAGTGTTCACATTGCTTCGCAGAATCGCTTTTGTGCAGAAAACAGTAACACTTGTTCAGAAGGAAGGAAAGCACAGAGCCCCAGATTTTATGTTGCCCTGGAGAGCTTGCAGAGCACTGGGGAAAGGCAGGCAGAGAATTCCCTGCTAGCACCTTCTCTGTGCCTGGGAAGCAGAAGTGTTCACATTGCTTCGCAGAATCGCTTTTGTGCAGAAAACAGTAACACTTGTTCAGAAGGAAAGAAAGCACAGAGCCCCAGATTTTATGTTGTCCTGGAGAGCTTGCAGAGCACTGGGGAAAGGCAGGCAGAGAATTCCCTGCTGGCACCTTCTCTGTGCCTGTTCACATTGCTTCGCAGAATCGCTTTTGTGCAGAAAACAGTAACACTTGTTCAGAACGAAAGAAAGCACAGAGCCCCAGATTCTATGTTGTCCTGGAGAGCTTGCAGAGCACTGGGGAAAGGCAGGCAGAGAATTCCCTGCTAGCACCTTCTCTGTGCCTGGGAAGCAGAAGTGTTCACATTGCTTCGCAAGTATCGCTTTTGTGCAGAAAACACTAACACTTGTTCAGAAGGAAAGAAAGCACAGAGCCCCAGATTTTATGTTGTCCTGGAGAGCTTGCAGAGCACTGGGGAAAGGCAGGCAGAGAATTCCCTGCTAGCACCTTCTCTGTGCCTGGGAAGCAGAAGTGTTCACATTGCTTCGCAGAATCGCTTTTGTGCAGAAAACAGTAACACTTGTTCAGAACGAAAGAAAGCACAGAGCCCCAGATTCTATGTTGTCCTGGAGAGCTTGCAGAGCACTGGGGAAAGGCAGGCAGAGAATTCCCTGCTAGCACCTTCTCTGTGCCTGGGAAGCAGAAGTGTTCACATTGCTTCGCAAGAATCGCTTTTGTGCAGAAAACACTAACACTTGTTCAGAAGGAAAGAAAGCACAGAGCCCCAGATTTTATGTTGTCCTGGAGAGCTTGCAGAGCACTGGGGAAAGGCAGGCAGAGAATTCCCTGCTAGCACCTTCTCTGTGCCTGGGAAGCAGAAGTGTTCACATTGCTTCGCAGAATCGCTTTTGTGCAGAAAACAGTAACACTTGTTCAGAAGGAAGGAAAGCACAGAGCCCCAGATTTTATGTTGTCCTGGAGAGCTTGCAGAGCACTGGGGAAAGGCAGGCAGAGAATTCCCTGCTAGCACCTTCTCTGTGCCTGGGAAGCAGAAGTGTTCACATTGCTTCGCAGAATCGCTTTTGTGCAGAAAACAGTAACACTTGTTCAGAAGGAAAGAAAGCACAGAGCCCCAGATTTTATGTTGTCCTGGAGAGCTTGCAGAGCACTGGGGAAAGGCAGGCAGAGAATTCCCTGCTGGCACCTTCTCTGTGCCTGTTCACATTGCTTCGCAGAATCGCTTTTGTGCAGAAAACAGTAACACTTGTTCAGAACGAAAGAAAGCACAGAGCCCCAGATTCTATGTTGTCCTGGAGAGCTTGCAGAGCACTGGGGAAAGGCAGGCAGAGAATTCCCTGCTAGCACCTTCTCTGTGCCTGGGAAGCAGAAGTGTTCACATTGCTTCGCAAGTATCGCTTTTGTGCAGAAAACACTAACACTTGTTCAGAAGGAAAGAAAGCACAGAGCCCCAGATTTTATGTTGTCCTGGAGAGCTTGCAGAGCACTGGGGAAAGGCAGGCAGAGAATTCCCTGCTAGCACCTTCTCTGTGCCTGGGAAGCAGAAGTGTTCACATTGCTTCGCAGAATCGCTTTTGTGCAGAAAACAGTAACACTTGTTCAGAACGAAAGAAAGCACAGAGCCCCAGATTCTATGTTGTCTTGGAGAGCTTGCAGAGCACTGGGGAAAGGCAGGCAGAGAATTCCCTGATAGCACCTTCTCTGTGCCTGTTCACATTGCTTCGCAGAATCGCTTTTGTGCAGAAAACAGTAACACTTGTTCAGAAGGAAAGAAAGCACAGAGCCCCAGATTCTATGTTGTCCTGGAGAGCTTGCAGAGCACTGGGGAAAGGCAGGCAGAGAATTCCCTGCTAGCACCTTCTCTGTGCCTGGGAAGCAGAAGTGTTCACATTGCTTCGCAAGAATCGCTTTTGTGCAGAAAACACTAACACTTGTTCAGAAGGAAAGAAAGCACAGAGCCCCAGATTTTATGTTGTCCTGGAGAGCTTGCAGAGCACTGGGGAAAGGCAGGCAGAGAATTCCCTGCTAGCACCTTCTCTGTGCCTGGGAAGCAGAAGTGTTCACATTGCTTCGCAAGAATCGCTTTTGTGCAGAAAACAGTAACACTTGTTCAGAAGGAAAGAAAGCACAGAGCCCCAGATTTGCTGTTGTCCTGGAGAGCTTGCAGAGCACTGGGGAAAGGCAGGCAGAGAATTCCCTGCTAGCACCTTCTCTGTGCCTGTTCACATTGCTTCGTAGAATCGCTTTTGTGCAGAAAACAGTAACACTTGTTCAGAAGGAAAGAAAGCACAGAGCCCCAGATTCTATGTTGTCCTGGAGAGCTTGCAGAGCACTGGGGAAAGGCAGGCAGAGAATTCCCTGCTAGCACCTTCTCTGTGCCTGTTCACATTGCTTCGCAGAATCGCTTTTGTGCAGAAAACAGTAACACTTGTTCAGAACGAAAGAAAGCACAGAGCCCCAGATTTTATGTTGTCTTGGAGAGCTTGCAGAGCACTGGGGAAAGGCAGGCAGAGAATTCCCTGATAGCACCTTCTCTGTGCCTGTTCACATTGCTTCGCAGAATCGCTTTTGTGCAGAAAACAGTAACACTTGTTCAGAAGGAAAGAAAGCACAGAGCCCCAGATTCTATGTTGTCCTGGAGAGCTTGCAGAGCACTGGGGAAAGGCAGGCAGAGATTTCCCTGCTAGCACCTTCTCTGTGCCTGGGAAGCAGAAGTGTTCACATTGCTTCGCATAATCGCTTTTGTGCAGAAAACAGTAACACTTGTTCAGAACGAAAGACAGCACAGAGCCCCAGATTTTATGTTGTCCTGGAGAGCTTGCAGAGCACTGGGGAAAGGCAGGCAGAGAATTCCCTGCTAGCACCTTCTCTGTGCCTGTTCACATTGCTTCGCAGAATCGCTTTTGTGCAGAAAACAGTAACACTTGTTCAGAAGGAAAGAAAGCACAGAGCCCCAGATTCTATGTTGTCCTGGAGAGCTTGCAGAGCACTGGGGAAAGGCAGACAGAGAATTCCCTGCTAGCACCTTCTCTGTGCCTGGGAAGCAGAAGTGTTCACATTGCTTCGCAAGAATCGCTTTTGTGCAGAAAACACTAACACTTGTTCAGAAGGAAAGAAAGCACAGAGCCCCAGATTCTATGTTGTCCTGGAGAGCTTGCAGAGCACTGGGGAAAGGCAGGCAGAGAATTCCCTGCTAGCACCTTCTCTGTGCCTGGGAAGCAGAAGTGTTCACATTGCTTCGCAAGAATCGCTTTTGTGCAGAAAACAGTAACACTTGTTCAGAACGAAAGACAGCACAGAGCCCCAGATTTTATGTTGTCCTGGAGAGCTTGCAGAGCACTGGGGAAAGGCAGGCAGAGAATTCCCTGCTAGCACCTTCTCTGTGCCTGTTCACATTGCTTCGCAGAATCGCTTTTGTGCAGAAAACAGTAACACTTGTTCAGAAGGAAAGAAAGCACAGAGCCCCAGATTCTATGTTGTCCTGGAGAGCTTGCAGAGCACTGGGGAAAGGCAGGCAGAGAATTCCCTGCTAGCACCTTCTCTGTGCCTGTTCACATTGCTTCGCAGAATCGCTTTTGTGCAGAAAACAGTAACACTTGTTCAGAAGGAAAGAAAGCACAGAGCCCCAGATTCTATGTTGTCCTGGAGAGGTTGCAGAGCACTGGGGAAAGGCAGGCAGAGAATTCCCTGCTAGCACCTTCTCTGTGCCTGGGAAGCAGAAGTGTTCACATTGCTTCGCAGAATCGCTTTTGTGCAGAAAACAGTAACACTTGTTCAGAAGGAAGGAAAGCACAGAGCCCCAGATTTTATGTTGTCCTGGAGAGCTTGCAGAGCACTGGGGAAAGGCAGGCAGAGAATTCCCTGATAGCACCTTCTCTGTGCCTGGGAAGCAGAAGTGTTCACATTGCTTCGCAAGAATCGCTTTTGTGCAGAAAACACTAACACTTGTTCAGAAGGAAAGAAAGCACAGAGCCCCAGATTTTATGTTGTCCTGGAGAGCTTGCAGAGCACTGGGGAAAGGCAGGCAGAGAATTCCCTGATAGCACCTTCTCTGTGCCTGGGAAGCAGTAGTGTTCACATTGCTTCGCAAGAATCGCTTTTGTGCAGAAAACAGTAACACTTGTTCAGAACGAAAGACAGCACAGAGCCCCAGATTTTATGTTGTCCTGGAGAGCTTGCAGAGCACTGGGGAAAGGCAGGCAGAGAATTCCCTGCTAGCACCTTCTCTGTGCCTGTTCACATTGCTTCGCAGAATCGCTTTTGTGCAGAAAACAGTAACACTTGTTCAGAAGGAAAGAAAGCACAGAGCCCCAGATTCTATGTTGTCTTGGAGAGCTTGCAGAGCACTGGGGAAAGGCAGGCAGAGAATTCCCTGCTAGTACCTTCTCTGTGCCTGGGAAGCAGAAGTGTTCACATTGCTTCGCAGAATCGCTTTTGTGCAGAAAACAGTAACACTTGTTCAGAAGGAAGGAAAGCACAGAGCCCCAGATTTTATGTTGTCCTGGAGAGCTTGCAGAGCACTGGGGAAAGGCAGGCAGAGAATTCCCTGATAGCACCTTCTCTGTGCCTGGGAAGCAGAAGTGTTCACATTGCTTCGCAAGAATCGCTTTTGTGCAGAAAACACTAACACTTGTTCAGAAGGAAAGAAAGCACAGAGCCCCAGATTTTATGTTGTCCTGGAGAGCTTGCAGAGCACTGGGGAAAGGCAGGCAGAGAATTCCCTGCTGGCACCTTCTCTGTGCCTGTTCACATTGCTTCGCAGAATCGCTTTTGTGCAGAAAACAGTAACACTTGTTCAGAAGGAAAGAAAGCACAGAGCCCCAGATTCTATGTTGTCCTGGAGAGCTTGCAGAGCACTGGGGAAAGGCAGGCAGAGAATTCCCTGCTAGCACCTTCTCTGTGCCTGGGAAGCAGAAGTGTTCACATTGCTTCGCAAGAATCGCTTTTGTGCAGAAAACAGTAACACTTGTTCAGAAGGAAAGAAAGCACAGAGCCCCAGATTTTATGCTGTCCTGGAGAGCTTGCAGAGCACTGGGGAAAGGCAGGCAGAGAATTCCCTGCTGGCACCTTCTCTGTGCCTGTTCACATTGCTTCGCAGAATCGCTTTTGTGCAGAAAACAGTAACACTTGTTCAGAACGAAAGAAAGCACAGAGCCCCAGATTCTATGTTGTCTTGGAGAGCTTGCAGAGCACTGGGGAAAGGCAGGCAGAGAATTCCCTGCTAGCACTTTCTGTGTGCCTGTTCACATTGCTTCGCAGAATCGCTTTTGTGCAGAAAACAGTAACACTTGTTCAGAAGGAAAGAAAGCACAGAGCCCCAGATTCTATGTTGTCCTGGAGAGCTTGCAGAGCACTGGGGAAAGGCAGGCAGAGAATTCCCTGCTAGCACCTTCTCTGTGCCTGTTCACATTGCTTCGCAGAATCGCTTTTGTGCAGAAAACAGTAACACTTGTTCAGAAGGAAAGAAAGCACAGAGCCCCAGATTCTATGTTGTCCTGGAGAGCTTGCAGAGCACTGGGGAAAGGCAGGCAGAGAATTCCCTGCTAGCACCTTCTCTGTGCCTGTTCACATTGCTTCGCAGAATCGCTTTTGTGCAGAAAACAGTAACACTTGTTCAGAACGAAAGAAAGCACAGAGCCCCAGATTCTATGTTGTCCTGGAGAGCTTGCAGAGCACTGGGGAAAGGCAGGCAGAGAATTCCCTGCTAGCACCTTCTCTGTGCCTGGGAAGCAGAAGTGTTCACATTGCTTCGCAGAATCGCTTTTGTGCAGAAAACAGTAACACTTGTTCAGAAGGAAGGAAAGCACAGAGCCCCAGATTTTATGTTGCCCTGGAGAGCTTGCAGAGCACTGGGGAAAGGCAGGCAGAGAATTCCCTGCTAGCACCTTCTCTGTGCCTGGGAAGCAGAAGTGTTCACATTGCTTCGCAGAATCGCTTTTGTGCAGAAAACAGTAACACTTGTTCAGAAGGAAAGAAAGCACAGAGCCCCAGATTTTATGTTGTCCTGGAGAGCTTGCAGAGCACTGGGGAAAGGCAGGCAGAGAATTCCCTGCTGGCACCTTCTCTGTGCCTGTTCACATTGCTTCGCAGAATCGCTTTTGTGCAGAAAACAGTAACACTTGTTCAGAACGAAAGAAAGCACAGAGCCCCAGATTCTATGTTGTCCTGGAGAGCTTGCAGAGCACTGGGGAAAGGCAGGCAGAGAATTCCCTGCTAGCACCTTCTCTGTGCCTGGGAAGCAGAAGTGTTCACATTGCTTCGCAAGTATCGCTTTTGTGCAGAAAACAGTAACACTTGTTCAGAAGGAAAGAAAGCACAGAGCCCCAGATTTTATGTTGTCCTGGAGAGCTTGCAGAGCACTGGGGAAAGGCAGGCAGAGAATTCCCTGATAGCACCTTCTCTGTGCCTGGGAAGCAGAAGTGTTCACATTGCTTCGCAGAATCGCTTTTGTGCAGAAAACAGTAACACTTGTTCAGAACGAAAGAAAGCACAGAGCCCCAGATTCTATGTTGTCTTGGAGAGCTTGCAGAGCACTGGGGAAAGGCAGGCAGAGAATTCCCTGATAGCACCTTCTCTGTGCCTGTTCACATTGCTTCGCAGAATCGCTTTTGTGCAGAAAACAGTAACACTTGTTCAGAAGGAAAGAAAGCACAGAGCCCCAGATTCTATGTTGTCCTGGAGAGCTTGCAGAGCACTGGGGAAAGGCAGGCAGAGAATTCCCTGCTAGCACCTTCTCTGTGCCTGTTCACATTGCTTCGCAGAATCGCTTTTGTGCAGAAAACAGTAACACTTGTTCAGAACGAAAGAAAGCACAGAGCCCCAGATTCTATGTTGTCTTGGAGAGCTTGCAGAGCACTGGGGAAAGGCTGGCAGAGAATTCCCTGATAGCACCTTCTCTGTGCCTGTTCACATTGCTTCGCAGAATCGCTTTTGTGCAGAAAACAGTAACACTTGTTCAGAAGGAAAGAAAGCACAGAGCCCCAGATTCTATGTTGTCCTGGAGAGCTTGCAGAGCACTGGGGAAAGGCAGGCAGAGAATTCCCTGCTAGCACCTTCTCTGTGCCTGGGAAGCAGAAGTGTTCACATTGCTTCGCAAGAATCGCTTTTGTGCAGAAAACACTAACACTTGTTCAGAAGGAAAGAAAGCACAGAGCCCCAGATTTTATGTTGTCCTGGAGAGCTTGCAGAGCACTGGGGAAAGGCAGGCAGAGAATTCCCTGCTAGCACCTTCTCTGTGCCTGGGAAGCAGAAGTGTTCACATTGCTTCGCAGAATCGCTTTTGTGCAGAAAACACTAACACTTGTTCAGAAGGAAAGAAAGCACAGAGCCCCAGATTTTATGTTGTCCTGGAGAGCCTGCAGAGCACTGGGGAAAGGCAGGCAGAGAATTCCCTGCTAGCACCTTCTCTGTGCCTGTTCACATTGCTTCGCAGAATCGCTTTTGTGCAGAAAACAGTAACACTTGTTCAGAACGAAAGAAAGCACAGAGCCCCAGATTCTATGTTGTCCTGGAGAGCTTGCAGAGCACTGGGGAAAGGCAGGCAGAGAATTCCCTGCTAGCATCTTCTCTGTGCCTGGGAAGCAGAAGTGTTCACATTGCTTCGCAGAATCGCTTTTGTGCAGAAAACAGTAACACTTGTTCAGAAGGAAGGAAAGCACAGAGCCCCAGATTTTATGTTGCCCTGGAGAGCTTGCAGAGCACTGGGGAAAGGCAGGCAGAGAATTCCCTGCTAGCACCTTCTCTGTGCCTGGGAAGCAGAAGTGTTCACATTGCTTCGCAGAATCGCTTTTGTGCAGAAAACAGTAACACTTGTTCAGAAGGAAAGAAAGCACAGAGCCCCAGATTTTATGTTGTCCTGGAGAGCTTGCAGAGCACTGGGGAAAGGCAGGCAGAGAATTCCCTGCTAGCACCTTCTCTGTGCCTGGGAAGCAGAAGTGTTCACATTGCTTCGCAGAATCGCTTTTGTGCAGAAAACAGTAACACTTGTTCAGAACGAAAGAAAGCACAGAGCCCCAGATTCTATGTTGTCTTGGAGAGCTTGCAGAGCACTGGGGAAAGGCAGGCAGAGAATTCCCTGATAGCACCTTCTCTGTGCCTGTTCACATTGCTTCGCAGAATCGCTTTTGTGCAGAAAACAGTAACACTTGTTCAGAAGGAAAGAAAGCACAGAGCCCCAGATTCTATGTTGTCCTGGAGAGCTTGCAGAGCACTGGGGAAAGGCAGGCAGAGAATTCCCTGCTAGCACCTTCTCTGTGCCTGGGAAGCAGAAGTGTTCACATTGCTTCGCAAGAATCGCTTTTGTGCAGAAAACACTAACACTTGTTCAGAAGGAAAGAAAGCACAGAGCCCCAGATTCTATGTTGTCCTGGAGAGCTTGCAGAGCACTGGGGAAAGGCAGGCAGAGAATTCCCTGCTAGCACCTTCTCTGTGCCTGTTCACATTGCTTCGCAGAATCGCTTTTGTGCAGAAAACAGTAACACTTGTTCAGAACGAAAGAAAGCACAGAGCCCCAGATTTTATGTTGTCTTGGAGAGCTTGCAGAGCACTGGGGAAAGGCAGGCAGAGAATTCCCTGATAGCACCTTCTCTGTGCCTGTTCACATTGCTTCGCAGAATCTCTTTTGTGCAGAAAACAGTAACACTTGTTCAGAAGGAAAGAAAGCACAGAGCCCCAGATTCTATGTTGTCCTGGAGAGCTTGCAGAGCACTGGGGAAAGGCAGGCAGAGAATTCCCTGCTAGCACCTTCTCTGTGCCTGGGAAGCAGAAGTGTTCACATTGCTTCGCAGAATCGCTTTTGTGCAGAAAACAGTAACACTTGTTCAGAACGAAAGACAGCACAGAGCCCCAGATTTTATGTTGTCCTGGAGAGCTTGCAGAGCACTGGGGAAAGGCAGGCAGAGAATTCCCTGCTAGCACCTTCTCTGTGCCTGTTCACATTGCTTCGCAGAATCGCTTTTGTGCAGAAAACACTAACACTTGTTCAGAAGGAAAGAAAGCACAGAGCCCCAGATTCTATGTTGTCCTGGAGAGCTTGCAGAGCACTGGGGAAAGGCAGGCAGAGAATTCCCTGCTAGCACCTTCTCTGTGCCTGGGAAGCAGAAGTGTTCACATTGCTTCGCAAGAATCGCTTTTGTGCAGAAAACACTAACACTTGTTCAGAAGGAAAGAAAGCACAGAGCCCCAGATTCTATGTTGTCCTGGAGAGCTTGCAGAGCACTGGGGAAAGGCAGGCAGAGAATTCCCTGCTAGCACCTTCTCTGTGCCTGTTCACATTGCTTCGCAGAATCGCTTTTGTGCAGAAAACAGTAACACTTGTTCAGAAGGAAAGAAAGCACAGAGCCCCAGATTCTATGTTGTCCTGGAGAGCTTGCAGAGCACTGGGGAAAGGCAGGCAGAGAATTCCCTGCTAGCACCTTCTCTGTGCCTGGGAAGCAGAAGTGTTCACATTGCTTCGCAGAATCGCTTTTGTGCAGAAAACAGTAACACTTGTTCAGAAGGAAGGAAAGCACAGAGCCCCAGATTTTATGTTGTCCTGGAGAGCTTGCAGAGCACTGGGGAAAGGCAGGCAGAGAATTCCCTGATAGCACCTTCTCTGTGCCTGGGAAGCAGAAGTGTTCACATTGCTTCGCAAGAATCGCTTTTGTGCAGAAAACACTAACACTTGTTCAGAAGGAAAGAAAGCACAGAGCCCCAGATTTTATGTTGTCCTGGAGAGCTTGCAGAGCACTGGGGAAAGGCAGGCAGAGAATTCCCTGCTAGCACCTTCTCTGTGCCTGGGAAGCAGAAGTGTTCACATTGCTTCGCAGAATCGCTTTTGTGCAGAAAACAGTAACACTTGTTCAGAACGAAAGAAAGCACAGAGCCCCAGATTCTATGTTGTCTTGGAGAGCTTGCAGAGCACTGGGGAAAGGCAGGCAGAGAATTCCCTGCTAGCACCTTCTCTGTGCCTGTTCACATTGCTTCGCAGAATCGCTTTTGTGCAGAAAACAGTAACACTTGTTCAGAAGGAAAGAAAGCACAGAGCCCCAGATTGTATGTTGTCCTGGAGAGGTTGCAGAGCACTGGGGAAAGGCAGGCAGAGAATTCCCTGCTAGCACCTTCTCTGTGCCTGGGAAGCAGAAGTGTTCACATTGCTTCGCAGAATCGCTTTTGTGCAGAAAACAGTAACACTTGTTCAGAACGAAAGAAAGCACAGAGCCCCAGATTCTATGTTGTCCTGGAGAGCTTGCAGAGCACTGGGGAAAGGCAGGCAGAGAATTCCCTGCTAGCACCTTCTCTGTGCCTGGGAAGCAGAAGTGTTCACATTGCTTCGCAAGAATCGCTTTTGTGCAGAAAACAGTAACACTTGTTCAGAAGGAAAGAAAGCACAGAGCCCCAGATTTTATGTTGTCCTGGAGAGCCTGCAGAGCACTGGGGAAAGGCAGGCAGAGAATTCCCTGCTAGCACCTTCTCTGTGCCTGTTCACATTGCTTCGCAGAATCGCTTTTGTGCAGAAAACAGTAACACTTGTTCAGAACGAAAGAAAGCACAGAGCCCCAGATTCTATGTTGTCCTGGAGAGCTTGCAGAGCACTGGGGAAAGGCAGGCAGAGAATTCCCTGCTAGCACCTTCTCTGTGCCTGGGAAGCAGAAGTGTTCACATTGCTTCGCAGAATCGCTTTTGTGCAGAAAACAGTAACACTTGTTCAGAAGGAAGGAAAGCACAGAGCCCCAGATTTTATGTTGCCCTGGAGAGCTTGCAGAGCACTGGGGAAAGGCAGGCAGAGAATTCCCTGCTAGCACCTTCTCTGTGCCTGGGAAGCAGAAGTGTTCACATTGCTTCGCAGAATCGCTTTTGTGCAGAAAACAGTAACACTTGTTCAGAAGGAAAGAAAGCACAGAGCCCCAGATTTTATGTTGTCCTGGAGAGCTTGCAGAGCACTGGGGAAAGGCAGGCAGAGAATTCCCTGCTGGCACCTTCTCTGTGCCTGTTCACATTGCTTCGCAGAATCGCTTTTGTGCAGAAAACAGTAACACTTGTTCAGAACGAAAGAAAGCACAGAGCCCCAGATTCTATGTTGTCCTGGAGAGCTTGCAGAGCACTGGGGAAAGGCAGGCAGAGAATTCCCTGCTAGCACCTTCTCTGTGCCTGGGAAGCAGAAGTGTTCACATTGCTTCGCAAGTATCGCTTTTGTGCAGAAAACACTAACACTTGTTCAGAAGGAAAGAAAGCACAGAGCCCCAGATTTTATGTTGTCCTGGAGAGCTTGCAGAGCACTGGGGAAAGGCAGGCAGAGAATTCCCTGCTAGCACCTTCTCTGTGCCTGGGAAGCAGAAATGTTCACATTGCTTCGCAGAATCGCTTTTGTGCAGAAAACAGTAACACTTGTTCAGAACGAAAGAAAGCACAGAGCCCCAGATTCTATGTTGTCCTGGAGAGCTTGCAGAGCACTGGGGAAAGGCAGGCAGAGAATTCCCTGCTAGCACCTTCTCTGTGCCTGGGAAGCAGAAGTGTTCACATTGCTTCGCAAGAATCGCTTTTGTGCAGAAAACACTAACACTTGTTCAGAAGGAAAGAAAGCACAGAGCCCCAGATTTTATGTTGTCCTGGAGAGCTTGCAGAGCACTGGGGAAAGGCAGGCAGAGAATTCCCTGCTAGCACCTTCTCTGTGCCTGGGAAGCAGAAGTGTTCACATTGCTTCGCAGAATCGCTTTTGTGCAGAAAACAGTAACACTTGTTCAGAAGGAAGGAAAGCACAGAGCCCCAGATTTTATGTTGTCCTGGAGAGCTTGCAGAGCACTGGGGAAAGGCAGGCAGAGAATTCCCTGCTAGCACCTTCTCTGTGCCTGGGAAGCAGAAGTGTTCACATTGCTTCGCAGAATCGCTTTTGTGCAGAAAACAGTAACACTTGTTCAGAAGGAAAGAAAGCACAGAGCCCCAGATTTTATGTTGTCCTGGAGAGCTTGCAGAGCACTGGGGAAAGGCAGGCAGAGAATTCCCTGCTGGCACCTTCTCTGTGCCTGTTCACATTGCTTCGCAGAATCGCTTTTGTGCAGAAAACAGTAACACTTGTTCAGAACGAAAGAAAGCACAGAGCCCCAGATTCTATGTTGTCCTGGAGAGCTTGCAGAGCACTGGGGAAAGGCAGGCAGAGAATTCCCTGCTAGCACCTTCTCTGTGCCTGGGAAGCAGAAGTGTTCACATTGCTTCGCAAGTATCGCTTTTGTGCAGAAAACACTAACACTTGTTCAGAAGGAAAGAAAGCACAGAGCCCCAGATTTTATGTTGTCCTGGAGAGCTTGCAGAGCACTGGGGAAAGGCAGGCAGAGAATTCCCTGCTAGCACCTTCTCTGTGCCTGGGAAGCAGAAGTGTTCACATTGCTTCGCAGAATCGCTTTTGTGCAGAAAACAGTAACACTTGTTCAGAACGAAAGAAAGCACAGAGCCCCAGATTCTATGTTGTCTTGGAGAGCTTGCAGAGCACTGGGGAAAGGCAGGCAGAGAATTCCCTGATAGCACCTTCTCTGTGCCTGTTCACATTGCTTCGCAGAATCGCTTTTGTGCAGAAAACAGTAACACTTGTTCAGAAGGAAAGAAAGCACAGAGCCCCAGATTCTATGTTGTCCTGGAGAGCTTGCAGAGCACTGGGGAAAGGCAGGCAGAGAATTCCCTGCTAGCACCTTCTCTGTGCCTGGGAAGCAGAAGTGTTCACATTGCTTCGCAAGAATCGCTTTTGTGCAGAAAACACTAACACTTGTTCAGAAGGAAAGAAAGCACAGAGCCCCAGATTTTATGTTGTCCTGGAGAGCTTGCAGAGCACTGGGGAAAGGCAGGCAGAGAATTCCCTGCTAGCACCTTCTCTGTGCCTGGGAAGCAGAAGTGTTCACATTGCTTCGCAAGAATCGCTTTTGTGCAGAAAACAGTAACACTTGTTCAGAAGGAAAGAAAGCACAGAGCCCCAGATTTGCTGTTGTCCTGGAGAGCTTGCAGAGCACTGGGGAAAGGCAGGCAGAGAATTCCCTGCTAGCACCTTCTCTGTGCCTGTTCACATTGCTTCGTAGAATCGCTTTTGTGCAGAAAACAGTAACACTTGTTCAGAAGGAAAGAAAGCACAGAGCCCCAGATTCTATGTTGTCCTGGAGAGCTTGCAGAGCACTGGGGAAAGGCAGGCAGAGAATTCCCTGCTAGCACCTTCTCTGTGCCTGTTCACATTGCTTCGCAGAATCGCTTTTGTGCAGAAAACAGTAACACTTGTTCAGAACGAAAGAAAGCACAGAGCCCCAGATTTTATGTTGTCTTGGAGAGCTTGCAGAGCACTGGGGAAAGGCAGGCAGAGAATTCCCTGATAGCACCTTCTCTGTGCCTGTTCACATTGCTTCGCAGAATCGCTTTTGTGCAGAAAACAGTAACACTTGTTCAGAAGGAAAGAAAGCACAGAGCCCCAGATTCTATGTTGTCCTGGAGAGCTTGCAGAGCACTGGGGAAAGGCAGGCAGAGATTTCCCTGCTAGCACCTTCTCTGTGCCTGGGAAGCAGAAGTGTTCACATTGCTTCGCATAATCGCTTTTGTGCAGAAAACAGTAACACTTGTTCAGAACGAAAGACAGCACAGAGCCCCAGATTTTATGTTGTCCTGGAGAGCTTGCAGAGCACTGGGGAAAGGCAGGCAGAGAATTCCCTGCTAGCACCTTCTCTGTGCCTGTTCACATTGCTTCGCAGAATCGCTTTTGTGCAGAAAACAGTAACACTTGTTCAGAAGGAAAGAAAGCACAGAGCCCCAGATTCTATGTTGTCCTGGAGAGCTTGCAGAGCACTGGGGAAAGGCAGACAGAGAATTCCCTGCTAGCACCTTCTCTGTGCCTGGGAAGCAGAAGTGTTCACATTGCTTCGCAAGAATCGCTTTTGTGCAGAAAACACTAACACTTGTTCAGAAGGAAAGAAAGCACAGAGCCCCAGATTCTATGTTGTCCTGGAGAGCTTGCAGAGCACTGGGGAAAGGCAGGCAGAGAATTCCCTGCTAGCACCTTCTCTGTGCCTGGGAAGCAGAAGTGTTCACATTGCTTCGCAAGAATCGCTTTTGTGCAGAAAACAGTAACACTTGTTCAGAACGAAAGACAGCACAGAGCCCCAGATTTTATGTTGTCCTGGAGAGCTTGCAGAGCACTGGGGAAAGGCAGGCAGAGAATTCCCTGCTAGCACCTTCTCTGTGCCTGTTCACATTGCTTCGCAGAATCGCTTTTGTGCAGAAAACAGTAACACTTGTTCAGAAGGAAAGAAAGCACAGAGCCCCAGATTCTATGTTGTCCTGGAGAGCTTGCAGAGCACTGGGGAAAGGCAGGCAGAGAATTCCCTGCTAGCACCTTCTCTGTGCCTGTTCACATTGCTTCGCAGAATCGCTTTTGTGCAGAAAACAGTAACACTTGTTCAGAAGGAAAGAAAGCACAGAGCCCCAGATTCTATGTTGTCCTGGAGAGCTTGCAGAGCACTGGGGAAAGGCAGGCAGAGAATTCCCTGCTAGCACCTTCTCTGTGCCTGGGAAGCAGAAGTGTTCACATTGCTTCGCAGAATCGCTTTTGTGCAGAAAACAGTAACACTTGTTCAGAAGGAAGGAAAGCACAGAGCCCCAGATTTTATGTTGTCCTGGAGAGCTTGCAGAGCACTGGGGAAAGGCAGGCAGAGAATTCCCTGATAGCACCTTCTCTGTGCCTGGGAAGCAGAAGTGTTCACATTGCTTCGCAAGAATCGCTTTTGTGCAGAAAACACTAACACTTGTTCAGAAGGAAAGAAAGCACAGAGCCCCAGATTTTATGTTGTCCTGGAGAGCTTGCAGAGCACTGGGGAAAGGCAGGCAGAGAATTCCCTGCTAGCACCTTCTCTGTGCCTGGGAAGCAGAAGTGTTCACATTGCTTCGCAAGAATCGCTTTTGTGCAGAAAACACTAACACTTGTTCAGAAGGAAAGAAAGCACAGAGCCCCAGATTTTATGTTGTCCTGGAGAGCTTGCAGAGCACTGGGGAAAGGCAGGCAGAGAATTCCCTGATAGCACCTTCTCTGTGCCTGTTCACATTGCTTCGCAGAATCGCTTTTGTGCAGAAAACAGTAACACTTGTTCAGAAGGAAAGAAAGCACAGAGCCCCAGATTCTATGTTGTCCTGGAGAGGTTGCAGAGCACTGGGGAAAGGCAGGCAGAGAATTCCCTGCTAGCACCTTCTCTGTGCCTGGGAAGCAGAAGTGTTCACATTGCTTCGCAGAATCGCTTTTGTGCAGAAAACACTAACACTTGTTCAGAAGGAAAGAAAGCACAGAGCCCCAGATTTTATGTTGTCCTGGAGAGCTTGCAGAGCACTGGGGAAAGGCAGGCAGAGAATTCCCTGCTAGCACCTTCTCTGTGCCTGGGAAGCAGAAGTGTTCACATTGCTTCGCAAGAATCGCTTTTGTGCAGAAAACAGTAACACTTGTTCAGAAGGAAAGAAAGCACAGAGCCCCAGATTTTATGTTGTCCTGGAGAGCTTGCAGAGCACTGGGGAAAGGCAGGCAGAGAATTCCCTGCTAGCACCTTCTCTGTGCCTGTTCACATTGCTTCGCAGAATCGCTTTTGTGCAGAAAACAGTAACACTTGTTCAGAACGAAAGAAAGCACAGAGCCCCAGATTCTATGTTGTCCTGGAGAGCTTGCAGAGCACTGGGGAAAGGCAGGCAGAGAATTCCCTGCTAGCACCTTCTCTGTGCCTGGGAAGCAGAAGTGTTCACATTGCTTCGCAAGAATCGCTTTTGTGCAGAAAACAGTAACACTTGTTCAGAAGGAAAGAAAGCACAGAGCCCCAGATTTTATGCTGTCCTGGAGAGCTTGCAGAGCACTGGGGAAAGGCAGGCAGAGAATTCCCTGCTGGCACCTTCTCTGTGCCTGTTCACATTGCTTCGCAGAATCGCTTTTGTGCAGAAAACAGTAACACTTGTTCAGAACGAAAGAAAGCACAGAGCCCCAGATTCTATGTTGTCTTGGAGAGCTTGCAGAGCACTGGGGAAAGGCAGGCAGAGAATTCCCTGCTAGCACTTTCTGTGTGCCTGTTCACATTGCTTCGCAGAATCGCTTTTGTGCAGAAAACAGTAACACTTGTTCAGAAGGAAAGAAAGCACAGAGCCCCAGATTCTATGTTGTCCTGGAGAGCTTGCAGAGCACTGGGGAAAGGCAGGCAGAGAATTCCCTGCTAGCACCTTCTCTGTGCCTGTTCACATTGCTTCGCAGAATCGCTTTTGTGCAGAAAACAGTAACACTTGTTCAGAAGGAAAGAAAGCACAGAGCCCCAGATTCTATGTTGTCCTGGAGAGCTTGCAGAGCACTGGGGAAAGGCAGGCAGAGAATTCCCTGCTAGCACCTTCTCTGTGCCTGTTCACATTGCTTCGCAGAATCGCTTTTGTGCAGAAAACAGTAACACTTGTTCAGAACGAAAGAAAGCACAGAGCCCCAGATTCTATGTTGTCCTGGAGAGCTTGCAGAGCACTGGGGAAAGGCAGGCAGAGAATTCCCTGCTAGCACCTTCTCTGTGCCTGGGAAGCAGAAGTGTTCACATTGCTTCGCAGAATCGCTTTTGTGCAGAAAACAGTAACACTTGTTCAGAAGGAAGGAAAGCACAGAGCCCCAGATTTTATGTTGCCCTGGAGAGCTTGCAGAGCACTGGGGAAAGGCAGGCAGAGAATTCCCTGCTAGCACCTTCTCTGTGCCTGGGAAGCAGAAGTGTTCACATTGCTTCGCAGAATCGCTTTTGTGCAGAAAACAGTAACACTTGTTCAGAAGGAAAGAAAGCACAGAGCCCCAGATTTTATGTTGTCCTGGAGAGCTTGCAGAGCACTGGGGAAAGGCAGGCAGAGAATTCCCTGCTGGCACCTTCTCTGTGCCTGTTCACATTGCTTCGCAGAATCGCTTTTGTGCAGAAAACAGTAACACTTGTTCAGAACGAAAGAAAGCACAGAGCCCCAGATTCTATGTTGTCCTGGAGAGCTTGCAGAGCACTGGGGAAAGGCAGGCAGAGAATTCCCTGCTAGCACCTTCTCTGTGCCTGGGAAGCAGAAGTGTTCACATTGCTTCGCAAGAATCGCTTTTGTGCAGAAAACAGTAACACTTGTTCAGAAGGAAAGAAAGCACAGAGCCCCAGATTTTATGTTGTCCTGGAGAGCTTGCAGAGCACTGGGGAAAGGCAGGCAGAGAATTCCCTGATAGCACCTTCTCTGTGCCTGGGAAGCAGAAGTGTTCACATTGCTTCGCAGAATCGCTTTTGTGCAGAAAACAGTAACACTTGTTCAGAACGAAAGAAAGCACAGAGCCCCAGATTCTATGTTGTCTTGGAGAGCTTGCAGAGCACTGGGGAAAGGCAGGCAGAGAATTCCCTGATAGCACCTTCTCTGTGCCTGTTCACATTGCTTCGCAGAATCGCTTTTGTGCAGAAAACAGTAACACTTGTTCAGAAGGAAAGAAAGCACAGAGCCCCAGATTCTATGTTGTCCTGGAGAGCTTGCAGAGCACTGGGGAAAGGCAGGCAGAGAATTCCCTGCTAGCACCTTCTCTGTGCCTGTTCACATTGCTTCGCAGAATCGCTTTTGTGCAGAAAACAGTAACACTTGTTCAGAACGAAAGAAAGCACAGAGCCCCAGATTCTATGTTGTCTTGGAGAGCTTGCAGAGCACTGGGGAAAGGCTGGCAGAGAATTCCCTGATAGCACCTTCTCTGTGCCTGTTCACATTGCTTCGCAGAATCGCTTTTGTGCAGAAAACAGTAACACTTGTTCAGAAGGAAAGAAAGCACAGAGCCCCAGATTCTATGTTGTCCTGGAGAGCTTGCAGAGCACTGGGGAAAGGCAGGCAGAGAATTCCCTGCTAGCACCTTCTCTGTGCCTGGGAAGCAGAAGTGTTCACATTGCTTCGCAAGAATCGCTTTTGTGCAGAAAACACTAACACTTGTTCAGAAGGAAAGAAAGCACAGAGCCCCAGATTTTATGTTGTCCTGGAGAGCTTGCAGAGCACTGGGGAAAGGCAGGCAGAGAATTCCCTGCTAGCACCTTCTCTGTGCCTGGGAAGCAGAAGTGTTCACATTGCTTCGCAAGAATCGCTTTTGTGCAGAAAACACTAACACTTGTTCAGAAGGAAAGAAAGCACAGAGCCCCAGATTTTATGTTGTCCTGGAGAGCTTGCAGAGCACTGGGGAAAGGCAGGCAGAGAATTCCCTGATAGCACCTTCTCTGTGCCTGTTCACATTGCTTCGCAGAATCGCTTTTGTGCAGAAAACAGTAACACTTGTTCAGAAGGAAAGAAAGCACAGAGCCCCAGATTCTATGTTGTCCTGGAGAGGTTGCAGAGCACTGGGGAAAGGCAGGCAGAGAATTCCCTGCTAGCACCTTCTCTGTGCCTGGGAAGCAGAAGTGTTCACATTGCTTCGCAGAATCGCTTTTGTGCAGAAAACACTAACACTTGTTCAGAAGGAAAGAAAGCACAGAGCCCCAGATTTTATGTTGTCCTGGAGAGCTTGCAGAGCACTGGGGAAAGGCAGGCAGAGAATTCCCTGCTAGCACCTTCTCTGTGCCTGGGAAGCAGAAGTGTTCACATTGCTTCGCAAGAATCGCTTTTGTGCAGAAAACACTAACACTTGTTCAGAAGGAAAGAAAGCACAGAGCCCCAGATTTTATGTTGTCCTGGAGAGCTTGCAGAGCACTGGGGAAAGGCAGGCAGAGAATTCCCTGCTAGCACCTTCTCTGTGCCTGTTCACATTGCTTCGCAGAATCGCTTTTGTGCAGAAAACAGTAACACTTGTTCAGAACGAAAGAAAGCACAGAGCCCCAGATTCTATGTTGTCCTGGAGAGCTTGCAGAGCACTGGGGAAAGGCAGGCAGAGAATTCCCTGCTAGCACCTTCTCTGTGCCTGGGAAGCAGAAGTGTTCACATTGCTTCGCAGAATCGCTTTTGTGCAGAAAACAGTAACACTTGTTCAGAAGGAAAGAAAGCACAGAGCCCCAGATTCTATGTTGTCCTGGAGAGCTTGCAGAGCACTGGGGAAAGGCAGGCAGAGAATTCCCTGCTAGCACCTTCTGTGTTCCTGGGAAGCAGAAGTGTTCACATTGCTTCGCATAATCGCTTTTGTGCAGAAAACAGTAACACTTGTTCAGAACGAAAGACAGCACAGAGCCCCAGATTTTATGTTGTCCTGGAGAGCTTGCAGAGCACTGGGGAAAGGCAGGCAGAGAATTCCCTGATAGCACCTTCTCTGTGCCTGTTCACATTGCTTCGCAGAATCGCTTTTGTGCAGAAAACAGTAACACTTGTTCAGAAGGAAAGAAAGCACAGAGCCCCAGATTCTATGTTGTCCTGGAGAGTTTGCAGAGCACTGGGGAAAGGCAGGCAGAGAATTCCCTGCTAGCACCTTCTCTGTGCCTGGGAAGCAGAAGTGTTCACATTGCTTCGCAAGAATCGCTTTTGTGCAGAAAACACTAACACTTGTTCAGAAGGAAAGAAAGCACAGAGCCCCAGATTTTATGTTGTCCTGGAGAGCTTGCAGAGCACTGGGGAAAGGCAGGCAGAGAATTCCCTGCTAGCACCTTCTCTGTGCCTGGGAAGCAGAAGTGTTCACATTGCTTCGCAAGAATCGCTTTTGTGCAGAAAACACTAACACTTGTTCAGAAGGAAAGAAAGCACAGAGCCCCAGATTTTATGTTGTCCTGGAGAGCTTGCAGAGCACTGGGGAAAGGCAGGCAGAGAATTCCCTGATAGCACCTTCTCTGTGCCTGTTCACATTGCTTCGCAGAATCGCTTTTGTGCAGAAAACAGTAACACTTGTTCAGAAGGAAAGAAAGCACAGAGCCCCAGATTCTATGTTGTCCTGGAGAGGTTGCAGAGCACTGGGGAAAGGCAGGCAGAGAATTCCCTGCTAGCACCTTCTCTGTGCCTGGGAAGCAGAAGTGTTCACATTGCTTCGCAGAATCGCTTTTGTGCAGAAAACACTAACACTTGTTCAGAAGGAAAGAAAGCACAGAGCCCCAGATTTTATGTTGTCCTGGAGAGCTTGCAGAGCACTGGGGAAAGGCAGGCAGAGAATTCCCTGCTAGCACCTTCTCTGTGCCTGGGAAGCAGAAGTGTTCACATTGCTTCGCAAGAATCGCTTTTGTGCAGAAAACAGTAACACTTGTTCAGAAGGAAAGAAAGCACAGAGCCCCAGATTTTATGTTGTCCTGGAGAGCTTGCAGAGCACTGGGGAAAGGCAGGCAGAGAATTCCCTGCTAGCACCTTCTCTGTGCCTGTTCACATTGCTTCGCAGAATCGCTTTTGTGCAGAAAACAGTAACACTTGTTCAGAACGAAAGAAAGCACAGAGCCCCAGATTCTATGTTGTCCTGGAGAGCTTGCAGAGCACTGGGGAAAGGCAGGCAGAGAATTCCCTGCTAGCACCTTCTCTGTGCCTGGGAAGCAGAAGTGTTCACATTGCTTCGCAGAATCGCTTTTGTGCAGAAAACAGTAACACTTGTTCAGAAGGAAAGAAAGCACAGAGCCCCAGATTCTATGTTGTCCTGGAGAGCTTGCAGAGCACTGGGGAAAGGCAGGCAGAGAATTCCCTGCTAGCACCTTCTGTGTTCCTGGGAAGCAGAAGTGTTCACATTGCTTCGCATAATCGCTTTTGTGCAGAAAACAGTAACACTTGTTCAGAACGAAAGACAGCACAGAGCCCCAGATTTTATGTTGTCCTGGAGAGCTTGCAGAGCACTGGGGAAAGGCAGGCAGAGAATTCCCTGCTAGCACCTTCTCTGTGCCTGTTCACATTGCTTCGCAGAATCGCTTTTGTGCAGAAAACAGTAACACTTGTTCAGAAGGAAAGAAAGCACAGAGCCCCAGATTCTATGTTGTCCTGGAGAGTTTGCAGAGCACTGGGGAAAGGCAGGCAGAGAATTCCCTGCTAGCACCTTCTCTGTGCCTGGGAAGCAGAAGTGTTCACATTGCTTCGCAAGAATCGCTTTTGTGCAGAAAACACTAACACTTGTTCAGAAGGAAAGAAAGCACAGAGCCCCAGATTTTATGTTGTCCTGGAGAGCTTGCAGAGCACTGGGGAAAGGCAGGCAGAGAATTCCCTGCTAGCACCTTCTCTGTGCCTGGGAAGCAGAAGTGTTCACATTGCTTCGCAAGAATCGCTTTTGTGCAGAAAACACTAACACTTGTTCAGAAGGAAAGAAAGCACAGAGCCCCAGATTTTATGTTGTCCTGGAGAGCTTGCAGAGCACTGGGGAAAGGCAGGCAGAGAATTCCCTGATAGCACCTTCTCTGTGCCTGTTCACATTGCTTCGCAGAATCGCTTTTGTGCAGAAAACAGTAACACTTGTTCAGAAGGAAAGAAAGCACAGAGCCCCAGATTCTATGTTGTCCAGGAGAGGTTGCAGAGCACTGGGGAAAGGCAGGCAGAGAATTCCCTGCTAGCACCTTCTCTGTGCCTGGGAAGCAGAAGTGTTCACATTGCTTCGCAGAATCGCTTTTGTGCAGAAAACACTAACACTTGTTCAGAAGGAAAGAAAGCACAGAGCCCCAGATTTTATGTTGTCCTGGAGAGCTTGCAGAGCACTGGGGAAAGGCAGGCAGAGAATTCCCTGCTAGCACCTTCTCTGTGCCTGGGAAGCAGAAGTGTTCACATTGCTTCGCAAGAATCGCTTTTGTGCAGAAAACACTAACACTTGTTCAGAAGGAAAGAAAGCACAGAGCCCCAGATTTTATGTTGTCCTGGAGAGCTTGCAGAGCACTGGGGAAAGGCAGGCAGAGAATTCCCTGATAGCACCTTCTCTGTGCCTGTTCACATTGCTTCGCAGAATCGCTTTTGTGCAGAAAACAGTAACACTTGTTCAGAAGGAAAGAAAGCACAGAGCCCCAGATTCTATGTTGTCCTGGAGAGGTTGCAGAGCACTGGGGAAAGGCAGGCAGAGAATTCCCTGCTAGCACCTTCTCTGTGCCTGGGAAGCAGAAGTGTTCACATTGCTTCGCAAGAATCGCTTTTGTGCAGAAAACACTAACACTTGTTCAGAAGGAAAGAAAGCACAGAGCCCCAGATTTTATGTTGTCCTGGAGAGCTTGCAGAGCACTGGGGAAAGGCAGGCAGAGAATTCCCTGCTAGCACCTTCTCTGTGCCTGGGAAGCAGAAGTGTTCACATTGCTTCGCAAGAATCGCTTTTGTGCAGAAAACACTAACACTTGTTCAGAAGGAAAGAAAGCACAGAGCCCCAGATTTGCTGTTGTCCTGGAGAGCTTGCAGAGCACTGGGGAAAGGCAGGCAGAGAATTCCCTGCTAGCACCTTCTCTGTGCCTGTTCACATTGCTTCGCAGAATCGCTTTTGTGCAGAAAACAGTAACACTTGTTCAGAAGGAAAGAAAGCACAGAGCCCCAGATTCTATGTTGTCCTGGAGAGCTTGCAGAGCACTGGGGAAAGGCAGGCAGAGAATTCCCTGCTAGCACCTTCTCTGTGCCTGGGAAGCAGAAGTGTTCACATTGCTTCGCAAGAATCGCTTTTGTGCAGAGAACAGTAACACTTGTTCAGAAGGAAAGAAAGCACAGAGCCCCAGATTTTATGTTGTCCTGGAGAGCTTGCAGAGCACTGGGGAAAGGCAGGCAGAGAATTCCCTGCTAGCACCTTCTCTGTGCCTGGGAAGCAGAAGTGTTCACATTGCTTCGCAAGAATCGCTTTTGTGCAGAAAACACTAACACTTGTTCAGAAGGAAAGAAAGCACAGAGCCCCAGATTTGCTGTTGTCCTGGAGAGCTTGCAGAGCACTGGGGAAAGGCAGGCAGAGAATTCCCTGCTAGCACCTTCTCTGTGCCTGTTCACATTGCTTCGTAGAATCGCTTTTGTGCAGAAAACAGTAACACTTGTTCAGAAGGAAAGAAAGCACAGAGCCCCAGATTCTATGTTGTCCTGGAGAGCTTGCAGAGCACTGGGGAAAGGCTGGCAGAGAATTCCCTGATAGCACCTTCTCTGTGCCTGTTCACATTGCTTCGCAGAATCGCTTTTGTGCAGAAAACAGTAACACTTGTTCAGAAGGAAAGAAAGCACAGAGCCCCAGATTCTATGTTGTCCTGGAGAGCTTGCAGAGCACTGGGGAAAGGCAGGCAGAGAATTCCCTGCTAGCACCTTCTTTGTTCCTGGGAAGCAGAAGTGTTCACATTGCTTCGCATAATCGCTTTTGTGCAGAAAACAGTAACACTTGTTCAGAACGAAAGACAGCACAGAGCCCCAGATTTTATGTTGTCCTGGAGAGCTTGCAGAGCACTGGGGAAAGGCAGGCAGAGAATTCCCTGCTAGCACCTTCTCTGTGCCTGGGAAGCAGAAGTGTTCACATTGCTTCGCAAGAATCGCTTTTGTGCAGAAAACACTAACACTTGTTCAGAAGGAAAGAAAGCACAGAGCCCCAGATTTTATGTTGTCCTGGAGAGCTTGCAGAGCACTGGGGAAAGGCAGGCAGAGAATTCCCTGCTAGCACCTTCTCTGTGCCTGGGAAGCAGAAGTGTTCACATTGCTTCGCAAGAATCGCTTTTGTGCAGAAAACACTAACACTTGTTCAGAAGGAAAGAAAGCACAGAGCCCCAGATTTGCTGTTGTCCTGGAGAGCTTGCAGAGCACTGGGGAAAGGCAGGCAGAGAATTCCCTGCTAGCACCTTCTCTGTGCCTGTTCACATTGCTTCGTAGAATCGCTTTTGTGCAGAAAACACTAACACTTGTTCAGAAGGAAAGAAAGCACAGAGCCCCAGATTCTATGTTGTCCTGGAGAGCTTGCAGAGCACTGGGGAAAGGCAGGCAGAGAATTCCCTGCTAGCACCTTCTCTGTGCCTGTTCACATTGCTTCGCAGAATCGCTTTTGTGCAGAAAACAGTAACACTTGTTCAGAACGAAAGAAAGCACAGAGCCCCAGATTCTATGTTGTCTTGGAGAGCTTGCAGAGCACTGGGGAAAGGCTGGCAGAGAATTCCCTGATAGCACCTTCTCTGTGCCTGTTCACATTGCTTCGCAGAATCGCTTTTGTGCAGAAAACAGTAACACTTGTTCAGAAGGAAAGAAAGCACAGAGCCCCAGATTCTATGTTGTCCTGGAGAGCTTGCAGAGCACTGGGGAAAGGCAGGCAGAGAATTCCCTGCTAGCACCTTCTTTGTTCCTGGGAAGCAGAAGTGTTCACATTGCTTCGCATAATCGCTTTTGTGCAGAAAACAGTAACACTTGTTCAGAACGAAAGACAGCACAGAGCCCCAGATTTTATGTTGTCCTGGAGAGCTTGCAGAGCACTGGGGAAAGGCAGGCAGAGAATTCCCTGCTAGCACCTTCTCTGTGCCTGGGAAGCAGAAGTGTTCACATTGCTTCGCAAGAATCGCTTTTGTGCAGAAAACAGTAACACTTGTTCAGAAGGAAAGAAAGCACAGAGCCCCAGATTTTATGTTGTCCTGGAGAGCTTGCAGAGCACTGGGGAAAGGCAGGCAGAGAATTCCCTGCTAGCACCTTCTCTGTGCCTGGGAAGCAGAAGTGTTCACATTGCTTCGCAAGAATCGCTTTTGTGCAGAAAACACTAACACTTGTTCAGAAGGAAAGAAAGCACAGAGCCCCAGATTTTATGTTGTCCTGGAGAGCTTGCAGAGCACTGGGGAAAGGCAGGCAGAGAATTCCCTGCTAGCACCTTCTCTGTGCCTGGGAAGCAGAAGTGTTCACATTGCTTCGCAAGAATCGCTTTTGTGCAGAAAACAGTAACACTTGTTCAGAAGGAAAGAAAGCACAGAGCCCCAGATTTTATGTTGTCCTGGAGAGCTTGCAGAGCACTGGGGAAAGGCAGGCAGAGAATTCCCTGCTAGCACCTTCTCTGTGCCTGTTCACATTGCTTCGCAGAATCGCTTTTGTGCAGAAAACAGTAACACTTGTTCAGAACGAAAGAAAGCACAGAGCCCCAGATTCTATGTTGTCCTGGAGAGCTTGCAGAGCACTGGGGAAAGGCAGGCAGAGAATTCCCTGCTAGCACCTTCTCTGTGCCTGGGAAGCAGAAGTGTTCACATTGCTTCGCAGAATCGCTTTTGTGCAGAAAACAGTAACACTTGTTCAGAACGAAAGAAAGCACAGAGCCCCAGATTCTATGTTGTCCTGGAGAGCTTGCAGAGCACTGGGGAAAGGCAGGCAGAGAATTCCCTGCTAGCACCTTCTCTGTGCCTGGGAAGCAGAAGTGTTCACATTGCTTCGCAAGAATCGCTTTTGTGCAGAAAACAGTAACACTTGTTCAGAAGGAAAGAAAGCACAGAGCCCCAGATTTTATGTTGTCCTGGAGAGCCTGCAGAGCACTGGGGAAAGGCAGGCAGAGAATTCCCTGCTAGCACCTTCTCTGTGCCTGTTCACATTGCTTCGCAGAATCGCTTTTGTGCAGAAAACAGTAACACTTGTTCAGAACGAAAGAAAGCACAGAGCCCCAGATTCTATGTTGTCCTGGAGAGCTTGCAGAGCACTGGGGAAAGGCAGGCAGAGAATTCCCTGCTAGCACCTTCTCTGTGCCTGGGAAGCAGAAGTGTTCACATTGCTTCGCAGAATCGCTTTTGTGCAGAAAACAGTAACACTTGTTCAGAAGGAAGGAAAGCACAGAGCCCCAGATTTTATGTTGCCCTGGAGAGCTTGCAGAGCACTGGGGAAAGGCAGGCAGAGAATTCCCTGCTAGCACCTTCTCTGTGCCTGGGAAGCAGAAGTGTTCACATTGCTTCGCAGAATCGCTTTTGTGCAGAAAACAGTAACACTTGTTCAGAAGGAAAGAAAGCACAGAGCCCCAGATTTTATGTTGTCCTGGAGAGCTTGCAGAGCACTGGGGAAAGGCAGGCAGAGAATTCCCTGCTGGCACCTTCTCTGTGCCTGTTCACATTGCTTCGCAGAATCGCTTTTGTGCAGAAAACAGTAACACTTGTTCAGAACGAAAGAAAGCACAGAGCCCCAGATTCTATGTTGTCCTGGAGAGCTTGCAGAGCACTGGGGAAAGGCAGGCAGAGAATTCCCTGCTAGCACCTTCTCTGTGCCTGGGAAGCAGAAGTGTTCACATTGCTTCGCAAGTATCGCTTTTGTGCAGAAAACACTAACACTTGTTCAGAAGGAAAGAAAGCACAGAGCCCCAGATTTTATGTTGTCCTGGAGAGCTTGCAGAGCACTGGGGAAAGGCAGGCAGAGAATTCCCTGCTAGCACCTTCTCTGTGCCTGGGAAGCAGAAGTGTTCACATTGCTTCGCAGAATCGCTTTTGTGCAGAAAACAGTAACACTTGTTCAGAACGAAAGAAAGCACAGAGCCCCAGATTCTATGTTGTCCTGGAGAGCTTGCAGAGCACTGGGGAAAGGCAGGCAGAGAATTCCCTGCTAGCACCTTCTCTGTGCCTGGGAAGCAGAAGTGTTCACATTGCTTCGCAGAATCGCTTTTGTGCAGAAAACAGTAACACTTGTTCAGAAGGAAGGAAAGCACAGAGCCCCAGATTTTATGTTGCCCTGGAGAGCTTGCAGAGCACTGGGGAAAGGCAGGCAGAGAATTCCCTGATAGCACCTTCTCTGTGCCTGGGAAGCAGAAGTGTTCACATTGCTTCGCAGAATCGCTTTTGTGCAGAAAACAGTAACACTTGTTCAGAAGGAAAGAAAGCACAGAGCCCCAGATTTTATGTTGTCCTGGAGAGCTTGCAGAGCACTGGGGAAAGGCAGGCAGAGAATTCCCTGCTGGCACCTTCTCTGTGCCTGTTCACATTGCTTCGCAGAATCGCTTTTGTGCAGAAAACAGTAACACTTGTTCAGAACGAAAGAAAGCACAGAGCCCCAGATTCTATGTTGTCCTGGAGAGCTTGCAGAGCACTGGGGAAAGGCAGGCAGAGAATTCCCTGCTAGCACCTTCTCTGTGCCTGGGAAGCAGAAGTGTTCACATTGCTTCGCAAGTATCGCTTTTGTGCAGAAAACACTAACACTTGTTCAGAAGGAAAGAAAGCACAGAGCCCCAGATTTTATGTTGTCCTGGAGAGCTTGCAGAGCACTGGGGAAAGGCAGGCAGAGAATTCCCTGCTAGCACCTTCTCTGTGCCTGGGAAGCAGAAGTGTTCACATTGCTTCGCAGAATCGCTTTTGTGCAGAAAACAGTAACACTTGTTCAGAACGAAAGAAAGCACAGAGCCCCAGATTCTATGTTGTCTTGGAGAGCTTGCAGAGCACTGGGGAAAGGCAGGCAGAGAATTCCCTGATAGCACCTTCTCTGTGCCTGTTCACATTGCTTCGCAGAATCGCTTTTGTGCAGAAAACAGTAACACTTGTTCAGAAGGAAAGAAAGCACAGAGCCCCAGATTCTATGTTGTCCTGGAGAGCTTGCAGAGCACTGGGGAAAGGCAGGCAGAGAATTCCCTGCTAGCACCTTCTCTGTGCCTGGGAAGCAGAAGTGTTCACATTGCTTCGCAAGAATCGCTTTTGTGCAGAAAACAGTAACACTTGTTCAGAAGGAAAGAAAGCACAGAGCCCCAGATTTTATGTTGTCCTGGAGAGCCTGCAGAGCACTGGGGAAAGGCAGGCAGAGAATTCCCTGCTAGCACCTTCTCTGTGCCTGTTCACATTGCTTCGCAGAATCGCTTTTGTGCAGAAAACAGTAACACTTGTTCAGAACGAAAGAAAGCACAGAGCCCCAGATTCTATGTTGTCCTGGAGAGCTTGCAGAGCACTGGGGAAAGGCAGGCAGAGAATTCCCTGCTAGCACCTTCTCTGTGCCTGGGAAGCAGAAGTGTTCACATTGCTTCGCAGAATCGCTTTTGTGCAGAAAACAGTAACACTTGTTCAGAAGGAAGGAAAGCACAGAGCCCCAGATTTTATGTTGCCCTGGAGAGCTTGCAGAGCACTGGGGAAAGGCAGGCAGAGAATTCCCTGCTAGCACCTTCTCTGTGCCTGGGAAGCAGAAGTGTTCACATTGCTTCGCAAGAATCGCTTTTGTGCAGAGAACAGTAACACTTGTTCAGAAGGAAAGAAAGCACAGAGCCCCAGATTTTATGTTGTCCTGGAGAGCTTGCAGAGCACTGGGGAAAGGCAGGCAGAGAATTCCCTGCTAGCACCTTCTCTGTGCCTGGGAAGCAGAAGTGTTCACATTGCTTCGCAAGAATCGCTTTTGTGCAGAAAACACTAACACTTGTTCAGAAGGAAAGAAAGCACAGAGCCCCAGATTTGCTGTTGTCCTGGAGAGCTTGCAGAGCACTGGGGAAAGGCAGGCAGAGAATTCCCTGCTAGCACCTTCTCTGTGCCTGTTCACATTGCTTCGTAGAATCGCTTTTGTGCAGAAAACACTAACACTTGTTCAGAAGGAAAGAAAGCACAGAGCCCCAGATTCTATGTTGTCCTGGAGAGCTTGCAGAGCACTGGGGAAAGGCTGGCAGAGAATTCCCTGATAGCACCTTCTCTGTGCCTGTTCACATTGCTTCGCAGAATCGCTTTTGTGCAGAAAACAGTAACACTTGTTCAGAAGGAAAGAAAGCACAGAGCCCCAGATTCTATGTTGTCCTGGAGAGCTTGCAGAGCACTGGGGAAAGGCAGGCAGAGAATTCCCTGCTAGCACCTTCTTTGTTCCTGGGAAGCAGAAGTGTTCACATTGCTTCGCATAATCGCTTTTGTGCAGAAAACAGTAACACTTGTTCAGAACGAAAGACAGCACAGAGCCCCAGATTTTATGTTGTCCTGGAGAGCTTGCAGAGCACTGGGGAAAGGCAGGCAGAGAATTCCCTGCTAGCACCTTCTCTGTGCCTGGGAAGCAGAAGTGTTCACATTGCTTCGCAAGAATCGCTTTTGTGCAGAAAACACTAACACTTGTTCAGAAGGAAAGAAAGCACAGAGCCCCAGATTTTATGTTGTCCTGGAGAGCTTGCAGAGCACTGGGGAAAGGCAGGCAGAGAATTCCCTGCTAGCACCTTCTCTGTGCCTGGGAAGCAGAAGTGTTCACATTGCTTCGCAAGAATCGCTTTTGTGCAGAAAACACTAACACTTGTTCAGAAGGAAAGAAAGCACAGAGCCCCAGATTTGCTGTTGTCCTGGAGAGCTTGCAGAGCACTGGGGAAAGGCAGGCAGAGAATTCCCTGCTAGCACCTTCTCTGTGCCTGTTCACATTGCTTCGTAGAATCGCTTTTGTGCAGAAAACACTAACACTTGTTCAGAAGGAAAGAAAGCACAGAGCCCCAGATTCTATGTTGTCCTGGAGAGCTTGCAGAGCACTGGGGAAAGGCAGGCAGAGAATTCCCTGCTAGCACCTTCTCTGTGCCTGTTCACATTGCTTCGCAGAATCGCTTTTGTGCAGAAAACAGTAACACTTGTTCAGAACGAAAGAAAGCACAGAGCCCCAGATTCTATGTTGTCTTGGAGAGCTTGCAGAGCACTGGGGAAAGGCTGGCAGAGAATTCCCTGATAGCACCTTCTCTGTGCCTGTTCACATTGCTTCGCAGAATCGCTTTTGTGCAGAAAACAGTAACACTTGTTCAGAAGGAAAGAAAGCACAGAGCCCCAGATTCTATGTTGTCCTGGAGAGCTTGCAGAGCACTGGGGAAAGGCAGGCAGAGAATTCCCTGCTAGCACCTTCTTTGTTCCTGGGAAGCAGAAGTGTTCACATTGCTTCGCATAATCGCTTTTGTGCAGAAAACAGTAACACTTGTTCAGAACGAAAGACAGCACAGAGCCCCAGATTTTATGTTGTCCTGGAGAGCTTGCAGAGCACTGGGGAAAGGCAGGCAGAGAATTCCCTGCTAGCACCTTCTCTGTGCCTGGGAAGCAGAAGTGTTCACATTGCTTCGCAAGAATCGCTTTTGTGCAGAAAACACTAACACTTGTTCAGAAGGAAAGAAAGCACAGAGCCCCAGATTTTATGTTGTCCTGGAGAGCTTGCAGAGCACTGGGGAAAGGCAGGCAGAGAATTCCCTGCTAGCACCTTCTCTGTGCCTGGGAAGCAGAAGTGTTCACATTGCTTCGCAAGAATCGCTTTTGTGCAGAAAACACTAACACTTGTTCAGAAGGAAAGAAAGCACAGAGCCCCAGATTTTATGTTGTCCTGGAGAGCTTGCAGAGCACTGGGGAAAGGCAGGCAGAGAATTCCCTGCTAGCACCTTCTCTGTGCCTGGGAAGCAGAAGTGTTCACATTGCTTCGCAAGAATCGCTTTTGTGCAGAAAACAGTAACACTTGTTCAGAAGGAAAGAAAGCACAGAGCCCCAGATTTTATGTTGTCCTGGAGAGCTTGCAGAGCACTGGGGAAAGGCAGGCAGAGAATTCCCTGCTAGCACCTTCTCTGTGCCTGTTCACATTGCTTCGCAGAATCGCTTTTGTGCAGAAAACAGTAACACTTGTTCAGAACGAAAGAAAGCACAGAGCCCCAGATTCTATGTTGTCCTGGAGAGCTTGCAGAGCACTGGGGAAAGGCAGGCAGAGAATTCCCTGCTAGCACCTTCTCTGTGCCTGGGAAGCAGAAGTGTTCACATTGCTTCGCAGAATCGCTTTTGTGCAGAAAACAGTAACACTTGTTCAGAACGAAAGAAAGCACAGAGCCCCAGATTCTATGTTGTCCTGGAGAGCTTGCAGAGCACTGGGGAAAGGCAGGCAGAGAATTCCCTGCTAGCACCTTCTCTGTGCCTGGGAAGCAGAAGTGTTCACATTGCTTCGCAAGAATCGCTTTTGTGCAGAAAACAGTAACACTTGTTCAGAAGGAAAGAAAGCACAGAGCCCCAGATTTTATGTTGTCCTGGAGAGCCTGCAGAGCACTGGGGAAAGGCAGGCAGAGAATTCCCTGCTAGCACCTTCTCTGTGCCTGTTCACATTGCTTCGCAGAATCGCTTTTGTGCAGAAAACAGTAACACTTGTTCAGAACGAAAGAAAGCACAGAGCCCCAGATTCTATGTTGTCCTGGAGAGCTTGCAGAGCACTGGGGAAAGGCAGGCAGAGAATTCCCTGCTAGCACCTTCTCTGTGCCTGGGAAGCAGAAGTGTTCACATTGCTTCGCAGAATCGCTTTTGTGCAGAAAACAGTAACACTTGTTCAGAAGGAAGGAAAGCACAGAGCCCCAGATTTTATGTTGCCCTGGAGAGCTTGCAGAGCACTGGGGAAAGGCAGGCAGAGAATTCCCTGCTAGCACCTTCTCTGTGCCTGGGAAGCAGAAGTGTTCACATTGCTTCGCAGAATCGCTTTTGTGCAGAAAACAGTAACACTTGTTCAGAAGGAAAGAAAGCACAGAGCCCCAGATTTTATGTTGTCCTGGAGAGCTTGCAGAGCACTGGGGAAAGGCAGGCAGAGAATTCCCTGCTGGCACCTTCTCTGTGCCTGTTCACATTGCTTCGCAGAATCGCTTTTGTGCAGAAAACAGTAACACTTGTTCAGAACGAAAGAAAGCACAGAGCCCCAGATTCTATGTTGTCCTGGAGAGCTTGCAGAGCACTGGGGAAAGGCAGGCAGAGAATTCCCTGCTAGCACCTTCTCTGTGCCTGGGAAGCAGAAGTGTTCACATTGCTTCGCAAGTATCGCTTTTGTGCAGAAAACACTAACACTTGTTCAGAAGGAAAGAAAGCACAGAGCCCCAGATTTTATGTTGTCCTGGAGAGCTTGCAGAGCACTGGGGAAAGGCAGGCAGAGAATTCCCTGCTAGCACCTTCTCTGTGCCTGGGAAGCAGAAGTGTTCACATTGCTTCGCAGAATCGCTTTTGTGCAGAAAACAGTAACACTTGTTCAGAACGAAAGAAAGCACAGAGCCCCAGATTCTATGTTGTCCTGGAGAGCTTGCAGAGCACTGGGGAAAGGCAGGCAGAGAATTCCCTGCTAGCACCTTCTCTGTGCCTGGGAAGCAGAAGTGTTCACATTGCTTCGCAAGAATCGCTTTTGTGCAGAAAACACTAACACTTGTTCAGAAGGAAAGAAAGCACAGAGCCCCAGATTTTATGTTGTCCTGGAGAGCTTGCAGAGCACTGGGGAAAGGCAGGCAGAGAATTCCCTGCTAGCACCTTCTCTGTGCCTGGGAAGCAGAAGTGTTCACATTGCTTCGCAGAATCGCTTTTGTGCAGAAAACAGTAACACTTGTTCAGAAGGAAGGAAAGCACAGAGCCCCAGATTTTATGTTGCCCTGGAGAGCTTGCAGAGCACTGGGGAAAGGCAGGCAGAGAATTCCCTGATAGCACCTTCTCTGTGCCTGGGAAGCAGAAGTGTTCACATTGCTTCGCAGAATCGCTTTTGTGCAGAAAACAGTAACACTTGTTCAGAAGGAAAGAAAGCACAGAGCCCCAGATTTTATGTTGTCCTGGAGAGCTTGCAGAGCACTGGGGAAAGGCAGGCAGAGAATTCCCTGCTGGCACCTTCTCTGTGCCTGTTCACATTGCTTCGCAGAATCGCTTTTGTGCAGAAAACAGTAACACTTGTTCAGAACGAAAGAAAGCACAGAGCCCCAGATTCTATGTTGTCCTGGAGAGCTTGCAGAGCACTGGGGAAAGGCAGGCAGAGAATTCCCTGCTAGCACCTTCTCTGTGCCTGGGAAGCAGAAGTGTTCACATTGCTTCGCAAGTATCGCTTTTGTGCAGAAAACACTAACACTTGTTCAGAAGGAAAGAAAGCACAGAGCCCCAGATTTTATGTTGTCCTGGAGAGCTTGCAGAGCACTGGGGAAAGGCAGGCAGAGAATTCCCTGCTAGCACCTTCTCTGTGCCTGGGAAGCAGAAGTGTTCACATTGCTTCGCAGAATCGCTTTTGTGCAGAAAACAGTAACACTTGTTCAGAACGAAAGAAAGCACAGAGCCCCAGATTCTATGTTGTCTTGGAGAGCTTGCAGAGCACTGGGGAAAGGCAGGCAGAGAATTCCCTGATAGCACCTTCTCTGTGCCTGTTCACATTGCTTCGCAGAATCGCTTTTGTGCAGAAAACAGTAACACTTGTTCAGAAGGAAAGAAAGCACAGAGCCCCAGATTCTATGTTGTCCTGGAGAGCTTGCAGAGCACTGGGGAAAGGCAGGCAGAGAATTCCCTGCTAGCACCTTCTCTGTGCCTGGGAAGCAGAAGTGTTCACATTGCTTCGCAAGAATCGCTTTTGTGCAGAAAACAGTAACACTTGTTCAGAAGGAAAGAAAGCACAGAGCCCCAGATTTTATGTTGTCCTGGAGAGCCTGCAGAGCACTGGGGAAAGGCAGGCAGAGAATTCCCTGCTAGCACCTTCTCTGTGCCTGTTCACATTGCTTCGCAGAATCGCTTTTGTGCAGAAAACAGTAACACTTGTTCAGAACGAAAGAAAGCACAGAGCCCCAGATTCTATGTTGTCCTGGAGAGCTTGCAGAGCACTGGGGAAAGGCAGGCAGAGAATTCCCTGCTAGCACCTTCTCTGTGCCTGGGAAGCAGAAGTGTTCACATTGCTTCGCAGAATCGCTTTTGTGCAGAAAACAGTAACACTTGTTCAGAAGGAAGGAAAGCACAGAGCCCCAGATTTTATGTTGCCCTGGAGAGCTTGCAGAGCACTGGGGAAAGGCAGGCAGAGAATTCCCTGCTAGCACCTTCTCTGTGCCTGGGAAGCAGAAGTGTTCACATTGCTTCGCAGAATCGCTTTTGTGCAGAAAACAGTAACACTTGTTCAGAAGGAAAGAAAGCACAGAGCCCCAGATTTTATGTTGTCCTGGAGAGCTTGCAGAGCACTGGGGAAAGGCAGGCAGAGAATTCCCTGCTGGCACCTTCTCTGTGCCTGTTCACATTGCTTCGCAGAATCGCTTTTGTGCAGAAAACAGTAACACTTGTTCAGAACGAAAGAAAGCACAGAGCCCCAGATTCTATGTTGTCCTGGAGAGCTTGCAGAGCACTGGGGAAAGGCAGGCAGAGAATTCCCTGCTAGCACCTTCTCTGTGCCTGGGAAGCAGAAGTGTTCACATTGCTTCGCAAGTATCGCTTTTGTGCAGAAAACACTAACACTTGTTCAGAAGGAAAGAAAGCACAGAGCCCCAGATTTTATGTTGTCCTGGAGAGCTTGCAGAGCACTGGGGAAAGGCAGGCAGAGAATTCCCTGCTAGCACCTTCTCTGTGCCTGGGAAGCAGAAGTGTTCACATTGCTTCGCAGAATCGCTTTTGTGCAGAAAACAGTAACACTTGTTCAGAACGAAAGACAGCACAGAGCCCCAGATTTTATGTTGTCCTGGAGAGCTTGCAGAGCACTGGGGAAAGGCAGGCAGAGAATTCCCTGCTAGCACCTTCTCTGTGCCTGGGAAGCAGAAGTGTTCACATTGCTTCGCAAGAATCGCTTTTGTGCAGAAAACACTAACACTTGTTCAGAAGGAAAGAAAGCACAGAGCCCCAGATTTTATGTTGTCCTGGAGAGCTTGCAGAGCACTGGGGAAAGGCAGGCAGAGAATTCCCTGCTAGCACCTTCTCTGTGCCTGGGAAGCAGAAGTGTTCACATTGCTTCGCAAGAATCGCTTTTGTGCAGAAAACAGTAACACTTGTTCAGAAGGAAAGAAAGCACAGAGCCCCAGATTTTATGTTGTCCTGGAGAGCTTGCAGAGCACTGGGGAAAGGCAGGCAGAGAATTCCCTGCTAGCACCTTCTCTGTGCCTGGGAAGCAGAAGTGTTCACATTGCTTCGCAAGAATCGCTTTTGTGCAGAAAACAGTAACACTTGTTCAGAAGGAAAGAAAGCACAGAGCCCCAGATTTTATGTTGTCCTGGAGAGCTTGCAGAGCACTGGGGAAAGGCAGGCAGAGAATTCCCTGCTAGCACCTTCTCTGTGCCTGGGAAGCAGAAGTGTTCACATTGCTTCGCAAGAATCGCTTTTGTGCAGAAAACAGTAACACTTGTTCAGAAGGAAAGAAAGCACAGAGCCCCAGATTTTATGTTGTCCTGGAGAGCTTGCAGAGCACTGGGGAAAGGCAGGCAGAGAATTCCCTGCTAGCACCTTCTCTGTGCCTGTTCACATTGCTTCGCAGAATCGCTTTTGTGCAGAAAACAGTAACACTTGTTCAGAACGAAAGAAAGCACAGAGCCCCAGATTCTATGTTGTCCTGGAGAGCTTGCAGAGCACTGGGGAAAGGCAGGCAGAGAATTCCCTGCTAGCACCTTCTCTGTGCCTGGGAAGCAGAAGTGTTCACATTGCTTCGCAGAATCGCTTTTGTGCAGAAAACAGTAACACTTGTTCAGAACGAAAGAAAGCACAGAGCCCCAGATTCTATGTTGTCCTGGAGAGCTTGCAGAGCACTGGGGAAAGGCAGGCAGAGAATTCCCTGCTAGCACCTTCTCTGTGCCTGGGAAGCAGAAGTGTTCACATTGCTTCGCAAGAATCGCTTTTGTGCAGAAAACAGTAACACTTGTTCAGAAGGAAAGAAAGCACAGAGCCCCAGATTTTATGTTGTCCTGGAGAGCCTGCAGAGCACTGGGGAAAGGCAGGCAGAGAATTCCCTGCTAGCACCTTCTCTGTGCCTGTTCACATTGCTTCGCAGAATCGCTTTTGTGCAGAAAACAGTAACACTTGTTCAGAACGAAAGAAAGCACAGAGCCCCAGATTCTATGTTGTCCTGGAGAGCTTGCAGAGCACTGGGGAAAGGCAGGCAGAGAATTCCCTGCTAGCACCTTCTCTGTGCCTGGGAAGCAGAAGTGTTCACATTGCTTCGCAGAATCGCTTTTGTGCAGAAAACAGTAACACTTGTTCAGAAGGAAGGAAAGCACAGAGCCCCAGATTTTATGTTGCCCTGGAGAGCTTGCAGAGCACTGGGGAAAGGCAGGCAGAGAATTCCCTGCTAGCACCTTCTCTGTGCCTGGGAAGCAGAAGTGTTCACATTGCTTCGCAGAATCGCTTTTGTGCAGAAAACAGTAACACTTGTTCAGAAGGAAAGAAAGCACAGAGCCCCAGATTTTATGTTGTCCTGGAGAGCTTGCAGAGCACTGGGGAAAGGCAGGCAGAGAATTCCCTGCTGGCACCTTCTCTGTGCCTGTTCACATTGCTTCGCAGAATCGCTTTTGTGCAGAAAACAGTAACACTTGTTCAGAACGAAAGAAAGCACAGAGCCCCAGATTCTATGTTGTCCTGGAGAGCTTGCAGAGCACTGGGGAAAGGCAGGCAGAGAATTCCCTGCTAGCACCTTCTCTGTGCCTGGGAAGCAGAAGTGTTCACATTGCTTCGCAAGTATCGCTTTTGTGCAGAAAACACTAACACTTGTTCAGAAGGAAAGAAAGCACAGAGCCCCAGATTTTATGTTGTCCTGGAGAGCTTGCAGAGCACTGGGGAAAGGCAGGCAGAGAATTCCCTGCTAGCACCTTCTCTGTGCCTGGGAAGCAGAAGTGTTCACATTGCTTCGCAGAATCGCTTTTGTGCAGAAAACAGTAACACTTGTTCAGAACGAAAGAAAGCACAGAGCCCCAGATTCTATGTTGTCCTGGAGAGCTTGCAGAGCACTGGGGAAAGGCAGGCAGAGAATTCCCTGCTAGCACCTTCTCTGTGCCTGGGAAGCAGAAGTGTTCACATTGCTTCGCAAGAATCGCTTTTGTGCAGAAAACACTAACACTTGTTCAGAAGGAAAGAAAGCACAGAGCCCCAGATTTTATGTTGTCCTGGAGAGCTTGCAGAGCACTGGGGAAAGGCAGGCAGAGAATTCCCTGCTAGCACCTTCTCTGTGCCTGGGAAGCAGAAGTGTTCACATTGCTTCGCAGAATCGCTTTTGTGCAGAAAACAGTAACACTTGTTCAGAAGGAAGGAAAGCACAGAGCCCCAGATTTTATGTTGCCCTGGAGAGCTTGCAGAGCACTGGGGAAAGGCAGGCAGAGAATTCCCTGATAGCACCTTCTCTGTGCCTGGGAAGCAGAAGTGTTCACATTGCTTCGCAGAATCGCTTTTGTGCAGAAAACAGTAACACTTGTTCAGAAGGAAAGAAAGCACAGAGCCCCAGATTTTATGTTGTCCTGGAGAGCTTGCAGAGCACTGGGGAAAGGCAGGCAGAGAATTCCCTGCTGGCACCTTCTCTGTGCCTGTTCACATTGCTTCGCAGAATCGCTTTTGTGCAGAAAACAGTAACACTTGTTCAGAACGAAAGAAAGCACAGAGCCCCAGATTCTATGTTGTCCTGGAGAGCTTGCAGAGCACTGGGGAAAGGCAGGCAGAGAATTCCCTGCTAGCACCTTCTCTGTGCCTGGGAAGCAGAAGTGTTCACATTGCTTCGCAAGTATCGCTTTTGTGCAGAAAACACTAACACTTGTTCAGAAGGAAAGAAAGCACAGAGCCCCAGATTTTATGTTGTCCTGGAGAGCTTGCAGAGCACTGGGGAAAGGCAGGCAGAGAATTCCCTGCTAGCACCTTCTCTGTGCCTGGGAAGCAGAAGTGTTCACATTGCTTCGCAGAATCGCTTTTGTGCAGAAAACAGTAACACTTGTTCAGAACGAAAGAAAGCACAGAGCCCCAGATTCTATGTTGTCTTGGAGAGCTTGCAGAGCACTGGGGAAAGGCAGGCAGAGAATTCCCTGATAGCACCTTCTCTGTGCCTGTTCACATTGCTTCGCAGAATCGCTTTTGTGCAGAAAACAGTAACACTTGTTCAGAAGGAAAGAAAGCACAGAGCCCCAGATTCTATGTTGTCCTGGAGAGCTTGCAGAGCACTGGGGAAAGGCAGGCAGAGAATTCCCTGCTAGCACCTTCTCTGTGCCTGGGAAGCAGAAGTGTTCACATTGCTTCGCAAGAATCGCTTTTGTGCAGAAAACAGTAACACTTGTTCAGAAGGAAAGAAAGCACAGAGCCCCAGATTTTATGTTGTCCTGGAGAGCCTGCAGAGCACTGGGGAAAGGCAGGCAGAGAATTCCCTGCTAGCACCTTCTCTGTGCCTGTTCACATTGCTTCGCAGAATCGCTTTTGTGCAGAAAACAGTAACACTTGTTCAGAACGAAAGAAAGCACAGAGCCCCAGATTCTATGTTGTCCTGGAGAGCTTGCAGAGCACTGGGGAAAGGCAGGCAGAGAATTCCCTGCTAGCACCTTCTCTGTGCCTGGGAAGCAGAAGTGTTCACATTGCTTCGCAGAATCGCTTTTGTGCAGAAAACAGTAACACTTGTTCAGAAGGAAGGAAAGCACAGAGCCCCAGATTTTATGTTGCCCTGGAGAGCTTGCAGAGCACTGGGGAAAGGCAGGCAGAGAATTCCCTGCTAGCACCTTCTCTGTGCCTGGGAAGCAGAAGTGTTCACATTGCTTCGCAGAATCGCTTTTGTGCAGAAAACAGTAACACTTGTTCAGAAGGAAAGAAAGCACAGAGCCCCAGATTTTATGTTGTCCTGGAGAGCTTGCAGAGCACTGGGGAAAGGCAGGCAGAGAATTCCCTGCTGGCACCTTCTCTGTGCCTGTTCACATTGCTTCGCAGAATCGCTTTTGTGCAGAAAACAGTAACACTTGTTCAGAACGAAAGAAAGCACAGAGCCCCAGATTCTATGTTGTCCTGGAGAGCTTGCAGAGCACTGGGGAAAGGCAGGCAGAGAATTCCCTGCTAGCACCTTCTCTGTGCCTGGGAAGCAGAAGTGTTCACATTGCTTCGCAAGTATCGCTTTTGTGCAGAAAACACTAACACTTGTTCAGAAGGAAAGAAAGCACAGAGCCCCAGATTTTATGTTGTCCTGGAGAGCTTGCAGAGCACTGGGGAAAGGCAGGCAGAGAATTCCCTGCTAGCACCTTCTCTGTGCCTGGGAAGCAGAAGTGTTCACATTGCTTCGCAGAATCGCTTTTGTGCAGAAAACAGTAACACTTGTTCAGAACGAAAGAAAGCACAGAGCCCCAGATTCTATGTTGTCCTGGAGAGCTTGCAGAGCACTGGGGAAAGGCAGGCAGAGAATTCCCTGCTAGCACCTTCTCTGTGCCTGGGAAGCAGAAGTGTTCACATTGCTTCGCAAGAATCGCTTTTGTGCAGAAAACACTAACACTTGTTCAGAAGGAAAGAAAGCACAGAGCCCCAGATTTTATGTTGTCCTGGAGAGCTTGCAGAGCACTGGGGAAAGGCAGGCAGAGAATTCCCTGCTAGCACCTTCTCTGTGCCTGGGAAGCAGAAGTGTTCACATTGCTTCGCAGAATCGCTTTTGTGCAGAAAACAGTAACACTTGTTCAGAAGGAAGGAAAGCACAGAGCCCCAGATTTTATGTTGCCCTGGAGAGCTTGCAGAGCACTGGGGAAAGGCAGGCAGAGAATTCCCTGCTAGCACCTTCTCTGTGCCTGGGAAGCAGAAGTGTTCACATTGCTTCGCAGAATCGCTTTTGTGCAGAAAACAGTAACACTTGTTCAGAAGGAAAGAAAGCACAGAGCCCCAGATTTTATGTTGTCCTGGAGAGCTTGCAGAGCACTGGGGAAAGGCAGGCAGAGAATTCCCTGCTGGCACCTTCTCTGTGCCTGTTCACATTGCTTCGCAGAATCGCTTTTGTGCAGAAAACAGTAACACTTGTTCAGAACGAAAGAAAGCACAGAGCCCCAGATTCTATGTTGTCCTGGAGAGCTTGCAGAGCACTGGGGAAAGGCAGGCAGAGAATTCCCTGCTAGCACCTTCTCTGTGCCTGGGAAGCAGAAGTGTTCACATTGCTTCGCAAGTATCGCTTTTGTGCAGAAAACACTAACACTTGTTCAGAAGGAAAGAAAGCACAGAGCCCCAGATTTTATGTTGTCCTGGAGAGCTTGCAGAGCACTGGGGAAAGGCAGGCAGAGAATTCCCTGCTAGCACCTTCTCTGTGCCTGGGAAGCAGAAGTGTTCACATTGCTTCGCAGAATCGCTTTTGTGCAGAAAACAGTAACACTTGTTCAGAAGGAAAGAAAGCACAGAGCCCCAGATTTTATGTTGTCCTGGAGAGCTTGCAGAGCACTGGGGAAAGGCAGGCAGAGAATTCCCTGCTAGCACCTTCTCTGTGCCTGGGAAGCAGAAGTGTTCACATTGCTTCGCAAGAATCGCTTTTGTGCAGAAAACAGTAACACTTGTTCAGAAGGAAAGAAAGCACAGAGCCCCAGATTTTATGTTGTCCTGGAGAGCTTGCAGAGCACTGGGGAAAGGCAGGCAGAGAATTCCCTGCTAGCACCTTCTCTGTGCCTGTTCACATTGCTTCGCAGAATCGCTTTTGTGCAGAAAACAGTAACACTTGTTCAGAACGAAAGAAAGCACAGAGCCCCAGATTCTATGTTGTCCTGGAGAGCTTGCAGAGCACTGGGGAAAGGCAGGCAGAGAATTCCCTGCTAGCACCTTCTCTGTGCCTGGGAAGCAGAAGTGTTCACATTGCTTCGCAGAATCGCTTTTGTGCAGAAAACAGTAACACTTGTTCAGAACGAAAGAAAGCACAGAGCCCCAGATTCTATGTTGTCCTGGAGAGCTTGCAGAGCACTGGGGAAAGGCAGGCAGAGAATTCCCTGCTAGCACCTTCTCTGTGCCTGGGAAGCAGAAGTGTTCACATTGCTTCGCAAGAATCGCTTTTGTGCAGAAAACAGTAACACTTGTTCAGAAGGAAAGAAAGCACAGAGCCCCAGATTTTATGTTGTCCTGGAGAGCCTGCAGAGCACTGGGGAAAGGCAGGCAGAGAATTCCCTGCTAGCACCTTCTCTGTGCCTGTTCACATTGCTTCGCAGAATCGCTTTTGTGCAGAAAACAGTAACACTTGTTCAGAACGAAAGAAAGCACAGAGCCCCAGATTCTATGTTGTCCTGGAGAGCTTGCAGAGCACTGGGGAAAGGCAGGCAGAGAATTCCCTGCTAGCACCTTCTCTGTGCCTGGGAAGCAGAAGTGTTCACATTGCTTCGCAGAATCGCT
This sequence comes from Strix aluco, assembly GCF_031877795.1. Taxonomy (NCBI): domain Eukaryota; kingdom Metazoa; phylum Chordata; class Aves; order Strigiformes; family Strigidae; genus Strix; species Strix aluco. The sequence goes on from NW_027436584.1 coordinate 1,630,258, forward strand.
TTTGTGCAGAAAACAGTAACACTTGTTCAGAAGGAAGGAAAGCACAGAGCCCCAGATTTTATGTTGCCCTGGAGAGCTTGCAGAGCACTGGGGAAAGGCAGGCAGAGAATTCCCTGCTAGCACCTTCTCTGTGCCTGGGAAGCAGAAGTGTTCACATTGCTTCGCAGAATCGCTTTTGTGCAGAAAACAGTAACACTTGTTCAGAAGGAAAGAAAGCACAGAGCCCCAGATTTTATGTTGTCCTGGAGAGCTTGCAGAGCACTGGGGAAAGGCAGGCAGAGAATTCCCTGCTGGCACCTTCTCTGTGCCTGTTCACATTGCTTCGCAGAATCGCTTTTGTGCAGAAAACAGTAACACTTGTTCAGAACGAAAGAAAGCACAGAGCCCCAGATTCTATGTTGTCCTGGAGAGCTTGCAGAGCACTGGGGAAAGGCAGGCAGAGAATTCCCTGCTAGCACCTTCTCTGTGCCTGGGAAGCAGAAGTGTTCACATTGCTTCGCAAGTATCGCTTTTGTGCAGAAAACACTAACACTTGTTCAGAAGGAAAGAAAGCACAGAGCCCCAGATTTTATGTTGTCCTGGAGAGCTTGCAGAGCACTGGGGAAAGGCAGGCAGAGAATTCCCTGCTAGCACCTTCTCTGTGCCTGGGAAGCAGAAGTGTTCACATTGCTTCGCAGAATCGCTTTTGTGCAGAAAACAGTAACACTTGTTCAGAACGAAAGAAAGCACAGAGCCCCAGATTCTATGTTGTCCTGGAGAGCTTGCAGAGCACTGGGGAAAGGCAGGCAGAGAATTCCCTGCTAGCACCTTCTCTGTGCCTGGGAAGCAGAAGTGTTCACATTGCTTCGCAAGAATCGCTTTTGTGCAGAAAACACTAACACTTGTTCAGAAGGAAAGAAAGCACAGAGCCCCAGATTTTATGTTGTCCTGGAGAGCTTGCAGAGCACTGGGGAAAGGCAGGCAGAGAATTCCCTGCTAGCACCTTCTCTGTGCCTGGGAAGCAGAAGTGTTCACATTGCTTCGCAGAATCGCTTTTGTGCAGAAAACAGTAACACTTGTTCAGAAGGAAGGAAAGCACAGAGCCCCAGATTTTATGTTGCCCTGGAGAGCTTGCAGAGCACTGGGGAAAGGCAGGCAGAGAATTCCCTGATAGCACCTTCTCTGTGCCTGGGAAGCAGAAGTGTTCACATTGCTTCGCAGAATCGCTTTTGTGCAGAAAACAGTAACACTTGTTCAGAAGGAAAGAAAGCACAGAGCCCCAGATTTTATGTTGTCCTGGAGAGCTTGCAGAGCACTGGGGAAAGGCAGGCAGAGAATTCCCTGCTGGCACCTTCTCTGTGCCTGTTCACATTGCTTCGCAGAATCGCTTTTGTGCAGAAAACAGTAACACTTGTTCAGAACGAAAGAAAGCACAGAGCCCCAGATTCTATGTTGTCCTGGAGAGCTTGCAGAGCACTGGGGAAAGGCAGGCAGAGAATTCCCTGCTAGCACCTTCTCTGTGCCTGGGAAGCAGAAGTGTTCACATTGCTTCGCAAGTATCGCTTTTGTGCAGAAAACACTAACACTTGTTCAGAAGGAAAGAAAGCACAGAGCCCCAGATTTTATGTTGTCCTGGAGAGCTTGCAGAGCACTGGGGAAAGGCAGGCAGAGAATTCCCTGCTAGCACCTTCTCTGTGCCTGGGAAGCAGAAGTGTTCACATTGCTTCGCAGAATCGCTTTTGTGCAGAAAACAGTAACACTTGTTCAGAACGAAAGAAAGCACAGAGCCCCAGATTCTATGTTGTCTTGGAGAGCTTGCAGAGCACTGGGGAAAGGCAGGCAGAGAATTCCCTGATAGCACCTTCTCTGTGCCTGTTCACATTGCTTCGCAGAATCGCTTTTGTGCAGAAAACAGTAACACTTGTTCAGAAGGAAAGAAAGCACAGAGCCCCAGATTCTATGTTGTCCTGGAGAGCTTGCAGAGCACTGGGGAAAGGCAGGCAGAGAATTCCCTGCTAGCACCTTCTCTGTGCCTGGGAAGCAGAAGTGTTCACATTGCTTCGCAAGAATCGCTTTTGTGCAGAAAACAGTAACACTTGTTCAGAAGGAAAGAAAGCACAGAGCCCCAGATTTTATGTTGTCCTGGAGAGCCTGCAGAGCACTGGGGAAAGGCAGGCAGAGAATTCCCTGCTAGCACCTTCTCTGTGCCTGTTCACATTGCTTCGCAGAATCGCTTTTGTGCAGAAAACAGTAACACTTGTTCAGAACGAAAGAAAGCACAGAGCCCCAGATTCTATGTTGTCCTGGAGAGCTTGCAGAGCACTGGGGAAAGGCAGGCAGAGAATTCCCTGCTAGCACCTTCTCTGTGCCTGGGAAGCAGAAGTGTTCACATTGCTTCGCAGAATCGCTTTTGTGCAGAAAACAGTAACACTTGTTCAGAAGGAAGGAAAGCACAGAGCCCCAGATTTTATGTTGCCCTGGAGAGCTTGCAGAGCACTGGGGAAAGGCAGGCAGAGAATTCCCTGCTAGCACCTTCTCTGTGCCTGGGAAGCAGAAGTGTTCACATTGCTTCGCAGAATCGCTTTTGTGCAGAAAACAGTAACACTTGTTCAGAAGGAAAGAAAGCACAGAGCCCCAGATTTTATGTTGTCCTGGAGAGCTTGCAGAGCACTGGGGAAAGGCAGGCAGAGAATTCCCTGCTGGCACCTTCTCTGTGCCTGTTCACATTGCTTCGCAGAATCGCTTTTGTGCAGAAAACAGTAACACTTGTTCAGAACGAAAGAAAGCACAGAGCCCCAGATTCTATGTTGTCCTGGAGAGCTTGCAGAGCACTGGGGAAAGGCAGGCAGAGAATTCCCTGCTAGCACCTTCTCTGTGCCTGGGAAGCAGAAGTGTTCACATTGCTTCGCAAGTATCGCTTTTGTGCAGAAAACACTAACACTTGTTCAGAAGGAAAGAAAGCACAGAGCCCCAGATTTTATGTTGTCCTGGAGAGCTTGCAGAGCACTGGGGAAAGGCAGGCAGAGAATTCCCTGCTAGCACCTTCTCTGTGCCTGGGAAGCAGAAGTGTTCACATTGCTTCGCAGAATCGCTTTTGTGCAGAAAACAGTAACACTTGTTCAGAACGAAAGAAAGCACAGAGCCCCAGATTCTATGTTGTCCTGGAGAGCTTGCAGAGCACTGGGGAAAGGCAGGCAGAGAATTCCCTGCTAGCACCTTCTCTGTGCCTGGGAAGCAGAAGTGTTCACATTGCTTCGCAAGAATCGCTTTTGTGCAGAAAACACTAACACTTGTTCAGAAGGAAAGAAAGCACAGAGCCCCAGATTTTATGTTGTCCTGGAGAGCTTGCAGAGCACTGGGGAAAGGCAGGCAGAGAATTCCCTGCTAGCACCTTCTCTGTGCCTGGGAAGCAGAAGTGTTCACATTGCTTCGCAGAATCGCTTTTGTGCAGAAAACAGTAACACTTGTTCAGAAGGAAGGAAAGCACAGAGCCCCAGATTTTATGTTGCCCTGGAGAGCTTGCAGAGCACTGGGGAAAGGCAGGCAGAGAATTCCCTGCTAGCACCTTCTCTGTGCCTGGGAAGCAGAAGTGTTCACATTGCTTCGCAGAATCGCTTTTGTGCAGAAAACAGTAACACTTGTTCAGAAGGAAAGAAAGCACAGAGCCCCAGATTTTATGTTGTCCTGGAGAGCTTGCAGAGCACTGGGGAAAGGCAGGCAGAGAATTCCCTGCTGGCACCTTCTCTGTGCCTGTTCACATTGCTTCGCAGAATCGCTTTTGTGCAGAAAACAGTAACACTTGTTCAGAACGAAAGAAAGCACAGAGCCCCAGATTCTATGTTGTCCTGGAGAGCTTGCAGAGCACTGGGGAAAGGCAGGCAGAGAATTCCCTGCTAGCACCTTCTCTGTGCCTGGGAAGCAGAAGTGTTCACATTGCTTCGCAAGTATCGCTTTTGTGCAGAAAACACTAACACTTGTTCAGAAGGAAAGAAAGCACAGAGCCCCAGATTTTATGTTGTCCTGGAGAGCTTGCAGAGCACTGGGGAAAGGCAGGCAGAGAATTCCCTGCTAGCACCTTCTCTGTGCCTGGGAAGCAGAAGTGTTCACATTGCTTCGCAGAATCGCTTTTGTGCAGAAAACAGTAACACTTGTTCAGAACGAAAGAAAGCACAGAGCCCCAGATTCTATGTTGTCTTGGAGAGCTTGCAGAGCACTGGGGAAAGGCAGGCAGAGAATTCCCTGATAGCACCTTCTCTGTGCCTGTTCACATTGCTTCGCAGAATCGCTTTTGTGCAGAAAACAGTAACACTTGTTCAGAAGGAAAGAAAGCACAGAGCCCCAGATTCTATGTTGTCCTGGAGAGCTTGCAGAGCACTGGGGAAAGGCAGGCAGAGAATTCCCTGCTAGCACCTTCTCTGTGCCTGGGAAGCAGAAGTGTTCACATTGCTTCGCAAGAATCGCTTTTGTGCAGAAAACACTAACACTTGTTCAGAAGGAAAGAAAGCACAGAGCCCCAGATTTTATGTTGTCCTGGAGAGCTTGCAGAGCACTGGGGAAAGGCAGGCAGAGAATTCCCTGCTAGCACCTTCTCTGTGCCTGGGAAGCAGAAGTGTTCACATTGCTTCGCAAGAATCGCTTTTGTGCAGAAAACAGTAACACTTGTTCAGAAGGAAAGAAAGCACAGAGCCCCAGATTTGCTGTTGTCCTGGAGAGCTTGCAGAGCACTGGGGAAAGGCAGGCAGAGAATTCCCTGCTAGCACCTTCTCTGTGCCTGTTCACATTGCTTCGTAGAATCGCTTTTGTGCAGAAAACAGTAACACTTGTTCAGAAGGAAAGAAAGCACAGAGCCCCAGATTCTATGTTGTCCTGGAGAGCTTGCAGAGCACTGGGGAAAGGCAGGCAGAGAATTCCCTGCTAGCACCTTCTCTGTGCCTGTTCACATTGCTTCGCAGAATCGCTTTTGTGCAGAAAACAGTAACACTTGTTCAGAACGAAAGAAAGCACAGAGCCCCAGATTTTATGTTGTCTTGGAGAGCTTGCAGAGCATTGGGGAAAGGCAGGCAGAGAATTCCCTGCTAGCACCTTCTCTGTGCCTGTTCACATTGCTTCGCAGAATCGCTTTTGTGCAGAAAACAGTAACACTTGTTCAGAAGGAAAGAAAGCACAGAGCCCCAGATTCTATGTTGTCCTGGAGAGCTTGCAGAGCACTGGGGAAAGGCAGGCAGAGATTTCCCTGCTAGCACCTTCTCTGTGCCTGGGAAGCAGAAGTGTTCACATTGCTTCGCATAATCGCTTTTGTGCAGAAAACAGTAACACTTGTTCAGAACGAAAGACAGCACAGAGCCCCAGATTTTATGTTGTCCTGGAGAGCTTGCAGAGCACTGGGGAAAGGCAGGCAGAGAATTCCCTGCTAGCACCTTCTCTGTGCCTGTTCACATTGCTTCGCAGAATCGCTTTTGTGCAGAAAACAGTAACACTTGTTCAGAAGGAAAGAAAGCACAGAGCCCCAGATTCTATGTTGTCCTGGAGAGCTTGCAGAGCACTGGGGAAAGGCAGACAGAGAATTCCCTGCTAGCACCTTCTCTGTGCCTGGGAAGCAGAAGTGTTCACATTGCTTCGCAAGAATCGCTTTTGTGCAGAAAACACTAACACTTGTTCAGAAGGAAAGAAAGCACAGAGCCCCAGATTCTATGTTGTCCTGGAGAGCTTGCAGAGCACTGGGGAAAGGCAGGCAGAGAATTCCCTGCTAGCACCTTCTCTGTGCCTGGGAAGCAGAAGTGTTCACATTGCTTCGCAAGAATCGCTTTTGTGCAGAAAACAGTAACACTTGTTCAGAACGAAAGACAGCACAGAGCCCCAGATTTTATGTTGTCCTGGAGAGCTTGCAGAGCACTGGGGAAAGGCAGGCAGAGAATTCCCTGCTAGCACCTTCTCTGTGCCTGTTCACATTGCTTCGCAGAATCGCTTTTGTGCAGAAAACAGTAACACTTCTTCAGAAGGAAAGAAAGCACAGAGCCCCAGATTCTATGTTGTCCTGGAGAGCTTGCAGAGCACTGGGGAAAGGCAGGCAGAGAATTCCCTGCTAGCACCTTCTCTGTGCCTGTTCACATTGCTTCGCAGAATCGCTTTTGTGCAGAAAACAGTAACACTTGTTCAGAAGGAAAGAAAGCACAGAGCCCCAGATTCTATGTTGTCCTGGAGAGGTTGCAGAGCACTGGGGAAAGGCAGGCAGAGAATTCCCTGCTAGCACCTTCTCTGTGCCTGGGAAGCAGAAGTGTTCACATTGCTTCGCAGAATCGCTTTTGTGCAGAAAACAGTAACACTTGTTCAGAAGGAAGGAAAGCACAGAGCCCCAGATTTTATGTTGTCCTGGAGAGCTTGCAGAGCACTGGGGAAAGGCAGGCAGAGAATTCCCTGATAGCACCTTCTCTGTGCCTGGGAAGCAGAAGTGTTCACATTGCTTCGCAAGAATCGCTTTTGTGCAGAAAACACTAACACTTGTTCAGAAGGAAAGAAAGCACAGAGCCCCAGATTTTATGTTGTCCTGGAGAGCTTGCAGAGCACTGGGGAAAGGCAGGCAGAGAATTCCCTGATAGCACCTTCTCTGTGCCTGGGAAGCAGTAGTGTTCACATTGCTTCGCAAGAATCGCTTTTGTGCAGAAAACAGTAACACTTGTTCAGAACGAAAGACAGCACAGAGCCCCAGATTTTATGTTGTCCTGGAGAGCTTGCAGAGCACTGGGGAAAGGCAGGCAGAGAATTCCCTGCTAGCACCTTCTCTGTGCCTGTTCACATTGCTTCGCAGAACCGCTTTTGTGCAGAAAACAGTAACACTTGTTCAGAAGGAAAGAAAGCACAGAGCCCCAGATTCTATGTTGTCTTGGAGAGCTTGCAGAGCACTGGGGAAAGGCAGGCAGAGAATTCCCTGCTAGTACCTTCTCTGTGCCTGGGAAGCAGAAGTGTTCACATTGCTTCGCAGAATCGCTTTTGTGCAGAAAACAGTAACACTTGTTCAGAAGGAAGGAAAGCACAGAGCCCCAGATTTTATGTTGTCCTGGAGAGCTTGCAGAGCACTGGGGAAAGGCAGGCAGAGAATTCCCTGATAGCACCTTCTCTGTGCCTGGGAAGCAGAAGTGTTCACATTGCTTCGCAAGAATCGCTTTTGTGCAGAAAACACTAACACTTGTTCAGAAGGAAAGAAAGCACAGAGCCCCAGATTTTATGTTGTCCTGGAGAGCTTGCAGAGCACTGGGGAAAGGCAGGCAGAGAATTCCCTGCTGGCACCTTCTCTGTGCCTGTTCACATTGCTTCGCAGAATCGCTTTTGTGCAGAAAACAGTAACACTTGTTCAGAAGGAAAGAAAGCACAGAGCCCCAGATTCTATGTTGTCCTGGAGAGCTTGCAGAGCACTGGGGAAAGGCAGGCAGAGAATTCCCTGCTAGCACCTTCTCTGTGCCTGGGAAGCAGAAGTGTTCACATTGCTTCGCAAGAATCGCTTTTGTGCAGAAAACAGTAACACTTGTTCAGAAGGAAAGAAAGCACAGAGCCCCAGATTTTATGTTGTCCTGGAGAGCTTGCAGAGCACTGGGGAAAGGCAGGCAGAGAATTCCCTGCTGGCACCTTCTCTGTGCCTGTTCACATTGCTTCGCAGAATCGCTTTTGTGCAGAAAACAGTAACACTTGTTCAGAACGAAAGAAAGCACAGAGCCCCAGATTCTATGTTGTCCTGGAGAGCTTGCAGAGCACTGGGGAAAGGCAGGCAGAGAATTCCCTGCTAGCACCTTCTCTGTGCCTGGGAAGCAGAAGTGTTCACATTGCTTCGCAAGTATCGCTTTTGTGCAGAAAACACTAACACTTGTTCAGAAGGAAAGAAAGCACAGAGCCCCAGATTTTATGTTGTCCTGGAGAGCTTGCAGAGCACTGGGGAAAGGCAGGCAGAGAATTCCCTGCTAGCACCTTCTCTGTGCCTGGGAAGCAGAAGTGTTCACATTGCTTCGCAGAATCGCTTTTGTGCAGAAAACAGTAACACTTGTTCAGAACGAAAGAAAGCACAGAGCCCCAGATTCTATGTTGTCTTGGAGAGCTTGCAGAGCACTGGGGAAAGGCAGGCAGAGAATTCCCTGATAGCACCTTCTCTGTGCCTGTTCACATTGCTTCGCAGAATCGCTTTTGTGCAGAAAACAGTAACACTTGTTCAGAAGGAAAGAAAGCACAGAGCCCCAGATTCTATGTTGTCCTGGAGAGCTTGCAGAGCACTGGGGAAAGGCAGGCAGAGAATTCCCTGCTAGCACCTTCTCTGTGCCTGGGAAGCAGAAGTGTTCACATTGCTTCGCAAGAATCGCTTTTGTGCAGAAAACACTAACACTTGTTCAGAAGGAAAGAAAGCACAGAGCCCCAGATTTTATGTTGTCCTGGAGAGCTTGCAGAGCACTGGGGAAAGGCAGGCAGAGAATTCCCTGCTAGCACCTTCTCTGTGCCTGGGAAGCAGAAGTGTTCACATTGCTTCGCAAGAATCGCTTTTGTGCAGAAAACAGTAACACTTGTTCAGAAGGAAAGAAAGCACAGAGCCCCAGATTTGCTGTTGTCCTGGAGAGCTTGCAGAGCACTGGGGAAAGGCAGGCAGAGAATTCCCTGCTAGCACCTTCTCTGTGCCTGTTCACATTGCTTCGTAGAATCGCTTTTGTGCAGAAAACAGTAACACTTGTTCAGAAGGAAAGAAAGCACAGAGCCCCAGATTCTATGTTGTCCTGGAGAGCTTGCAGAGCACTGGGGAAAGGCAGGCAGAGAATTCCCTGCTAGCACCTTCTCTGTGCCTGTTCACATTGCTTCGCAGAATCGCTTTTGTGCAGAAAACAGTAACACTTGTTCAGAACGAAAGAAAGCACAGAGCCCCAGATTTTATGTTGTCTTGGAGAGCTTGCAGAGCACTGGGGAAAGGCAGGCAGAGAATTCCCTGCTAGCACCTTCTCTGTGCCTGTTCACATTGCTTCGCAGAATCGCTTTTGTGCAGAAAACAGTAACACTTGTTCAGAAGGAAAGAAAGCACAGAGCCCCAGATTCTATGTTGTCCTGGAGAGCTTGCAGAGCACTGGGGAAAGGCAGGCAGAGATTTCCCTGCTAGCACCTTCTCTGTGCCTGGGAAGCAGAAGTGTTCACATTGCTTCGCATAATCGCTTTTGTGCAGAAAACAGTAACACTTGTTCAGAACGAAAGACAGCACAGAGCCCCAGATTTTATGTTGTCCTGGAGAGCTTGCAGAGCACTGGGGAAAGGCAGGCAGAGAATTCCCTGCTAGCACCTTCTCTGTGCCTGTTCACATTGCTTCGCAGAATCGCTTTTGTGCAGAAAACAGTAACACTTGTTCAGAAGGAAAGAAAGCACAGAGCCCCAGATTCTATGTTGTCCTGGAGAGCTTGCAGAGCACTGGGGAAAGGCAGACAGAGAATTCCCTGCTAGCACCTTCTCTGTGCCTGGGAAGCAGAAGTGTTCACATTGCTTCGCAAGAATCGCTTTTGTGCAGAAAACACTAACACTTGTTCAGAAGGAAAGAAAGCACAGAGCCCCAGATTCTATGTTGTCCTGGAGAGCTTGCAGAGCACTGGGGAAAGGCAGGCAGAGAATTCCCTGCTAGCACCTTCTCTGTGCCTGGGAAGCAGAAGTGTTCACATTGCTTCGCAAGAATCGCTTTTGTGCAGAAAACAGTAACACTTGTTCAGAACGAAAGACAGCACAGAGCCCCAGATTTTATGTTGTCCTGGAGAGCTTGCAGAGCACTGGGGAAAGGCAGGCAGAGAATTCCCTGCTAGCACCTTCTCTGTGCCTGTTCACATTGCTTCGCAGAATCGCTTTTGTGCAGAAAACAGTAACACTTCTTCAGAAGGAAAGAAAGCACAGAGCCCCAGATTCTATGTTGTCCTGGAGAGCTTGCAGAGCACTGGGGAAAGGCAGGCAGAGAATTCCCTGCTAGCACCTTCTCTGTGCCTGTTCACATTGCTTCGCAGAATCGCTTTTGTGCAGAAAACAGTAACACTTGTTCAGAAGGAAAGAAAGCACAGAGCCCCAGATTCTATGTTGTCCTGGAGAGGTTGCAGAGCACTGGGGAAAGGCAGGCAGAGAATTCCCTGCTAGCACCTTCTCTGTGCCTGGGAAGCAGAAGTGTTCACATTGCTTCGCAGAATCGCTTTTGTGCAGAAAACAGTAACACTTGTTCAGAAGGAAGGAAAGCACAGAGCCCCAGATTTTATGTTGTCCTGGAGAGCTTGCAGAGCACTGGGGAAAGGCAGGCAGAGAATTCCCTGATAGCACCTTCTCTGTGCCTGGGAAGCAGAAGTGTTCACATTGCTTCGCAAGAATCGCTTTTGTGCAGAAAACACTAACACTTGTTCAGAAGGAAAGAAAGCACAGAGCCCCAGATTTTATGTTGTCCTGGAGAGCTTGCAGAGCACTGGGGAAAGGCAGGCAGAGAATTCCCTGATAGCACCTTCTCTGTGCCTGGGAAGCAGTAGTGTTCACATTGCTTCGCAAGAATCGCTTTTGTGCAGAAAACAGTAACACTTGTTCAGAACGAAAGACAGCACAGAGCCCCAGATTTTATGTTGTCCTGGAGAGCTTGCAGAGCACTGGGGAAAGGCAGGCAGAGAATTCCCTGCTAGCACCTTCTCTGTGCCTGTTCACATTGCTTCGCAGAATCGCTTTTGTGCAGAAAACAGTAACACTTGTTCAGAAGGAAAGAAAGCACAGAGCCCCAGATTCTATGTTGTCTTGGAGAGCTTGCAGAGCACTGGGGAAAGGCAGGCAGAGAATTCCCTGCTAGTACCTTCTCTGTGCCTGGGAAGCAGAAGTGTTCACATTGCTTCGCAGAATCGCTTTTGTGCAGAAAACAGTAACACTTGTTCAGAAGGAAGGAAAGCACAGAGCCCCAGATTTTATGTTGTCCTGGAGAGCTTGCAGAGCACTGGGGAAAGGCAGGCAGAGAATTCCCTGATAGCACCTTCTCTGTGCCTGGGAAGCAGAAGTGTTCACATTGCTTCGCAAGAATCGCTTTTGTGCAGAAAACACTAACACTTGTTCAGAAGGAAAGAAAGCACAGAGCCCCAGATTTTATGTTGTCCTGGAGAGCTTGCAGAGCACTGGGGAAAGGCAGGCAGAGAATTCCCTGCTGGCACCTTCTCTGTGCCTGTTCACATTGCTTCGCAGAATCGCTTTTGTGCAGAAAACAGTAACACTTGTTCAGAAGGAAAGAAAGCACAGAGCCCCAGATTCTATGTTGTCCTGGAGAGCTTGCAGAGCACTGGGGAAAGGCAGGCAGAGAATTCCCTGCTAGCACCTTCTCTGTGCCTGGGAAGCAGAAGTGTTCACATTGCTTCGCAAGAATCGCTTTTGTGCAGAAAACAGTAACACTTGTTCAGAAGGAAAGAAAGCACAGAGCCCCAGATTTTATGCTGTCCTGGAGAGCTTGCAGAGCACTGGGGAAAGGCAGGCAGAGAATTCCCTGCTGGCACCTTCTCTGTGCCTGTTCACATTGCTTCGCAGAATCGCTTTTGTGCAGAAAACAGTAACACTTGTTCAGAACGAAAGAAAGCACAGAGCCCCAGATTCTATGTTGTCTTGGAGAGCTTGCAGAGCACTGGGGAAAGGCAGGCAGAGAATTCCCTGCTAGCACCTTCTCTGTGCCTGGGAAGCAGAAGTGTTCACATTGCTTCGCAAGAATCGCTTTTGTGCAGAAAACACTAACACTTGTTCAGAAGGAAAGAAAGCACAGAGCCCCAGATTTGCTGTTGTCCTGGAGAGCTTGCAGAGCACTGGGGAAAGGCAGGCAGAGAATTCCCTGCTAGCACCTTCTCTGTGCCTGTTCACATTGCTTCGTAGAATCGCTTTTGTGCAGAAAACAGTAACACTTGTTCAGAAGGAAAGAAAGCACAGAGCCCCAGATTCTATGTTGTCCTGGAGAGCTTGCAGAGCACTGGGGAAAGGCTGGCAGAGAATTCCCTGATAGCACCTTCTCTGTGCCTGTTCACATTGCTTCGCAGAATCGCTTTTGTGCAGAAAACAGTAACACTTGTTCAGAAGGAAAGAAAGCACAGAGCCCCAGATTCTATGTTGTCCTGGAGAGCTTGCAGAGCACTGGGGAAAGGCAGGCAGAGAATTCCCTGCTAGCACCTTCTTTGTTCCTGGGAAGCAGAAGTGTTCACATTGCTTCGCATAATCGCTTTTGTGCAGAAAACAGTAACACTTGTTCAGAACGAAAGACAGCACAGAGCCCCAGATTTTATGTTGTCCTGGAGAGCTTGCAGAGCACTGGGGAAAGGCAGGCAGAGAATTCCCTGCTAGCACCTTCTCTGTGCCTGGGAAGCAGAAGTGTTCACATTGCTTCGCAAGAATCGCTTTTGTGCAGAAAACACTAACACTTGTTCAGAAGGAAAGAAAGCACAGAGCCCCAGATTTTATGTTGTCCTGGAGAGCTTGCAGAGCACTGGGGAAAGGCAGGCAGAGAATTCCCTGCTAGCACCTTCTCTGTGCCTGGGAAGCAGAAGTGTTCACATTGCTTCGCAAGAATCGCTTTTGTGCAGAAAACACTAACACTTGTTCAGAAGGAAAGAAAGCACAGAGCCCCAGATTTGCTGTTGTCCTGGAGAGCTTGCAGAGCACTGGGGAAAGGCAGGCAGAGAATTCCCTGCTAGCACCTTCTCTGTGCCTGTTCACATTGCTTCGTAGAATCGCTTTTGTGCAGAAAACACTAACACTTGTTCAGAAGGAAAGAAAGCACAGAGCCCCAGATTCTATGTTGTCCTGGAGAGCTTGCAGAGCACTGGGGAAAGGCAGGCAGAGAATTCCCTGCTAGCACCTTCTCTGTGCCTGTTCACATTGCTTCGCAGAATCGCTTTTGTGCAGAAAACAGTAACACTTGTTCAGAACGAAAGAAAGCACAGAGCCCCAGATTCTATGTTGTCTTGGAGAGCTTGCAGAGCACTGGGGAAAGGCTGGCAGAGAATTCCCTGATAGCACCTTCTCTGTGCCTGTTCACATTGCTTCGCAGAATCGCTTTTGTGCAGAAAACAGTAACACTTGTTCAGAAGGAAAGAAAGCACAGAGCCCCAGATTCTATGTTGTCCTGGAGAGCTTGCAGAGCACTGGGGAAAGGCAGGCAGAGAATTCCCTGCTAGCACCTTCTTTGTTCCTGGGAAGCAGAAGTGTTCACATTGCTTCGCATAATCGCTTTTGTGCAGAAAACAGTAACACTTGTTCAGAACGAAAGACAGCACAGAGCCCCAGATTTTATGTTGTCCTGGAGAGCTTGCAGAGCACTGGGGAAAGGCAGGCAGAGAATTCCCTGCTAGCACCTTCTCTGTGCCTGGGAAGCAGAAGTGTTCACATTGCTTCGCAAGAATCGCTTTTGTGCAGAAAACACTAACACTTGTTCAGAAGGAAAGAAAGCACAGAGCCCCAGATTTTATGTTGTCCTGGAGAGCTTGCAGAGCACTGGGGAAAGGCAGGCAGAGAATTCCCTGCTAGCACCTTCTCTGTGCCTGGGAAGCAGAAGTGTTCACATTGCTTCGCAAGAATCGCTTTTGTGCAGAAAACACTAACACTTGTTCAGAAGGAAAGAAAGCACAGAGCCCCAGATTTTATGTTGTCCTGGAGAGCTTGCAGAGCACTGGGGAAAGGCAGGCAGAGAATTCCCTGCTAGCACCTTCTCTGTGCCTGGGAAGCAGAAGTGTTCACATTGCTTCGCAAGAATCGCTTTTGTGCAGAAAACAGTAACACTTGTTCAGAAGGAAAGAAAGCACAGAGCCCCAGATTTTATGTTGTCCTGGAGAGCTTGCAGAGCACTGGGGAAAGGCAGGCAGAGAATTCCCTGCTAGCACCTTCTCTGTGCCTGTTCACATTGCTTCGCAGAATCGCTTTTGTGCAGAAAACAGTAACACTTGTTCAGAACGAAAGAAAGCACAGAGCCCCAGATTCTATGTTGTCCTGGAGAGCTTGCAGAGCACTGGGGAAAGGCAGGCAGAGAATTCCCTGCTAGCACCTTCTCTGTGCCTGGGAAGCAGAAGTGTTCACATTGCTTCGCAGAATCGCTTTTGTGCAGAAAACAGTAACACTTGTTCAGAACGAAAGAAAGCACAGAGCCCCAGATTCTATGTTGTCCTGGAGAGCTTGCAGAGCACTGGGGAAAGGCAGGCAGAGAATTCCCTGCTAGCACCTTCTCTGTGCCTGGGAAGCAGAAGTGTTCACATTGCTTCGCAAGAATCGCTTTTGTGCAGAAAACAGTAACACTTGTTCAGAAGGAAAGAAAGCACAGAGCCCCAGATTTTATGTTGTCCTGGAGAGCTTGCAGAGCACTGGGGAAAGGCAGGCAGAGAATTCCCTGCTGGCACCTTCTCTGTGCCTGTTCACATTGCTTCGCAGAATCGCTTTTGTGCAGAAAACAGTAACACTTGTTCAGAACGAAAGAAAGCACAGAGCCCCAGATTCTATGTTGTCCTGGAGAGCTTGCAGAGCACTGGGGAAAGGCAGGCAGAGAATTCCCTGCTAGCACCTTCTCTGTGCCTGGGAAGCAGAAGTGTTCACATTGCTTCGCAGAATCGCTTTTGTGCAGAAAACAGTAACACTTGTTCAGAAGGAAGGAAAGCACAGAGCCCCAGATTTTATGTTGCCCTGGAGAGCTTGCAGAGCACTGGGGAAAGGCAGGCAGAGAATTCCCTGCTAGCACCTTCTCTGTGCCTGGGAAGCAGAAGTGTTCACATTGCTTCGCAGAATCGCTTTTGTGCAGAAAACAGTAACACTTGTTCAGAAGGAAAGAAAGCACAGAGCCCCAGATTTTATGTTGTCCTGGAGAGCTTGCAGAGCACTGGGGAAAGGCAGGCAGAGAATTCCCTGCTAGCACCTTCTCTGTGCCTGTTCACATTGCTTCGCAGAATCGCTTTTGTGCAGAAAACAGTAACACTTGTTCAGAACGAAAGAAAGCACAGAGCCCCAGATTCTATGTTGTCCTGGAGAGCTTGCAGAGCACTGGGGAAAGGCAGGCAGAGAATTCCCTGCTAGCACCTTCTCTGTGCCTGGGAAGCAGAAGTGTTCACATTGCTTCGCAAGTATCGCTTTTGTGCAGAAAACACTAACACTTGTTCAGAAGGAAAGAAAGCACAGAGCCCCAGATTTTATGTTGTCCTGGAGAGCTTGCAGAGCACTGGGGAAAGGCAGGCAGAGAATTCCCTGCTAGCACCTTCTCTGTGCCTGGGAAGCAGAAGTGTTCACATTGCTTCGCAGAATCGCTTTTGTGCAGAAAACAGTAACACTTGTTCAGAACGAAAGAAAGCACAGAGCCCCAGATTCTATGTTGTCCTGGAGAGCTTGCAGAGCACTGGGGAAAGGCAGGCAGAGAATTCCCTGCTAGCACCTTCTCTGTGCCTGGGAAGCAGAAGTGTTCACATTGCTTCGCAAGAATCGCTTTTGTGCAGAAAACACTAACACTTGTTCAGAAGGAAAGAAAGCACAGAGCCCCAGATTTTATGTTGTCCTGGAGAGCTTGCAGAGCACTGGGGAAAGGCAGGCAGAGAATTCCCTGCTAGCACCTTCTCTGTGCCTGGGAAGCAGAAGTGTTCACATTGCTTCGCAGAATCGCTTTTGTGCAGAAAACAGTAACACTTGTTCAGAAGGAAGGAAAGCACAGAGCCCCAGATTTTATGTTGCCCTGGAGAGCTTGCAGAGCACTGGGGAAAGGCAGGCAGAGAATTCCCTGATAGCACCTTCTCTGTGCCTGGGAAGCAGAAGTGTTCACATTGCTTCGCAGAATCGCTTTTGTGCAGAAAACAGTAACACTTGTTCAGAAGGAAAGAAAGCACAGAGCCCCAGATTTTATGTTGTCCTGGAGAGCTTGCAGAGCACTGGGGAAAGGCAGGCAGAGAATTCCCTGCTGGCACCTTCTCTGTGCCTGTTCACATTGCTTCGCAGAATCGCTTTTGTGCAGAAAACAGTAACACTTGTTCAGAACGAAAGAAAGCACAGAGCCCCAGATTCTATGTTGTCCTGGAGAGCTTGCAGAGCACTGGGGAAAGGCAGGCAGAGAATTCCCTGCTAGCACCTTCTCTGTGCCTGGGAAGCAGAAGTGTTCACATTGCTTCGCAAGTATCGCTTTTGTGCAGAAAACACTAACACTTGTTCAGAAGGAAAGAAAGCACAGAGCCCCAGATTTTATGTTGTCCTGGAGAGCTTGCAGAGCACTGGGGAAAGGCAGGCAGAGAATTCCCTGCTAGCACCTTCTCTGTGCCTGGGAAGCAGAAGTGTTCACATTGCTTCGCAGAATCGCTTTTGTGCAGAAAACAGTAACACTTGTTCAGAACGAAAGAAAGCACAGAGCCCCAGATTCTATGTTGTCTTGGAGAGCTTGCAGAGCACTGGGGAAAGGCAGGCAGAGAATTCCCTGATAGCACCTTCTCTGTGCCTGTTCACATTGCTTCGCAGAATCGCTTTTGTGCAGAAAACAGTAACACTTGTTCAGAAGGAAAGAAAGCACAGAGCCCCAGATTCTATGTTGTCCTGGAGAGCTTGCAGAGCACTGGGGAAAGGCAGGCAGAGAATTCCCTGCTAGCACCTTCTCTGTGCCTGGGAAGCAGAAGTGTTCACATTGCTTCGCAAGAATCGCTTTTGTGCAGAAAACAGTAACACTTGTTCAGAAGGAAAGAAAGCACAGAGCCCCAGATTTTATGTTGTCCTGGAGAGCCTGCAGAGCACTGGGGAAAGGCAGGCAGAGAATTCCCTGCTAGCACCTTCTCTGTGCCTGTTCACATTGCTTCGCAGAATCGCTTTTGTGCAGAAAACAGTAACACTTGTTCAGAACGAAAGAAAGCACAGAGCCCCAGATTCTATGTTGTCCTGGAGAGCTTGCAGAGCACTGGGGAAAGGCAGGCAGAGAATTCCCTGCTAGCACCTTCTCTGTGCCTGGGAAGCAGAAGTGTTCACATTGCTTCGCAGAATCGCTTTTGTGCAGAAAACAGTAACACTTGTTCAGAAGGAAGGAAAGCACAGAGCCCCAGATTTTATGTTGCCCTGGAGAGCTTGCAGAGCACTGGGGAAAGGCAGGCAGAGAATTCCCTGCTAGCACCTTCTCTGTGCCTGGGAAGCAGAAGTGTTCACATTGCTTCGCAGAATCGCTTTTGTGCAGAAAACAGTAACACTTGTTCAGAAGGAAAGAAAGCACAGAGCCCCAGATTTTATGTTGTCCTGGAGAGCTTGCAGAGCACTGGGGAAAGGCAGGCAGAGAATTCCCTGCTGGCACCTTCTCTGTGCCTGTTCACATTGCTTCGCAGAATCGCTTTTGTGCAGAAAACAGTAACACTTGTTCAGAACGAAAGAAAGCACAGAGCCCCAGATTCTATGTTGTCCTGGAGAGCTTGCAGAGCACTGGGGAAAGGCAGGCAGAGAATTCCCTGCTAGCACCTTCTCTGTGCCTGGGAAGCAGAAGTGTTCACATTGCTTCGCAAGTATCGCTTTTGTGCAGAAAACACTAACACTTGTTCAGAAGGAAAGAAAGCACAGAGCCCCAGATTTTATGTTGTCCTGGAGAGCTTGCAGAGCACTGGGGAAAGGCAGGCAGAGAATTCCCTGCTAGCACCTTCTCTGTGCCTGGGAAGCAGAAGTGTTCACATTGCTTCGCAGAATCGCTTTTGTGCAGAAAACAGTAACACTTGTTCAGAACGAAAGAAAGCACAGAGCCCCAGATTCTATGTTGTCCTGGAGAGCTTGCAGAGCACTGGGGAAAGGCAGGCAGAGAATTCCCTGCTAGCACCTTCTCTGTGCCTGGGAAGCAGAAGTGTTCACATTGCTTCGCAAGAATCGCTTTTGTGCAGAAAACACTAACACTTGTTCAGAAGGAAAGAAAGCACAGAGCCCCAGATTTTATGTTGTCCTGGAGAGCTTGCAGAGCACTGGGGAAAGGCAGGCAGAGAATTCCCTGCTAGCACCTTCTCTGTGCCTGGGAAGCAGAAGTGTTCACATTGCTTCGCAGAATCGCTTTTGTGCAGAAAACAGTAACACTTGTTCAGAAGGAAGGAAAGCACAGAGCCCCAGATTTTATGTTGCCCTGGAGAGCTTGCAGAGCACTGGGGAAAGGCAGGCAGAGAATTCCCTGCTAGCACCTTCTCTGTGCCTGGGAAGCAGAAGTGTTCACATTGCTTCGCAGAATCGCTTTTGTGCAGAAAACAGTAACACTTGTTCAGAAGGAAAGAAAGCACAGAGCCCCAGATTTTATGTTGTCCTGGAGAGCTTGCAGAGCACTGGGGAAAGGCAGGCAGAGAATTCCCTGCTGGCACCTTCTCTGTGCCTGTTCACATTGCTTCGCAGAATCGCTTTTGTGCAGAAAACAGTAACACTTGTTCAGAACGAAAGAAAGCACAGAGCCCCAGATTCTATGTTGTCCTGGAGAGCTTGCAGAGCACTGGGGAAAGGCAGGCAGAGAATTCCCTGCTAGCACCTTCTCTGTGCCTGGGAAGCAGAAGTGTTCACATTGCTTCGCAAGTATCGCTTTTGTGCAGAAAACACTAACACTTGTTCAGAAGGAAAGAAAGCACAGAGCCCCAGATTTTATGTTGTCCTGGAGAGCTTGCAGAGCACTGGGGAAAGGCAGGCAGAGAATTCCCTGCTAGCACCTTCTCTGTGCCTGGGAAGCAGAAGTGTTCACATTGCTTCGCAGAATCGCTTTTGTGCAGAAAACAGTAACACTTGTTCAGAACGAAAGAAAGCACAGAGCCCCAGATTCTATGTTGTCTTGGAGAGCTTGCAGAGCACTGGGGAAAGGCAGGCAGAGAATTCCCTGATAGCACCTTCTCTGTGCCTGTTCACATTGCTTCGCAGAATCGCTTTTGTGCAGAAAACAGTAACACTTGTTCAGAAGGAAAGAAAGCACAGAGCCCCAGATTCTATGTTGTCCTGGAGAGCTTGCAGAGCACTGGGGAAAGGCAGGCAGAGAATTCCCTGCTAGCACCTTCTCTGTGCCTGGGAAGCAGAAGTGTTCACATTGCTTCGCAAGAATCGCTTTTGTGCAGAAAACACTAACACTTGTTCAGAAGGAAAGAAAGCACAGAGCCCCAGATTTTATGTTGTCCTGGAGAGCTTGCAGAGCACTGGGGAAAGGCAGGCAGAGAATTCCCTGCTAGCACCTTCTCTGTGCCTGGGAAGCAGAAGTGTTCACATTGCTTCGCAAGAATCGCTTTTGTGCAGAAAACAGTAACACTTGTTCAGAAGGAAAGAAAGCACAGAGCCCCAGATTTGCTGTTGTCCTGGAGAGCTTGCAGAGCACTGGGGAAAGGCAGGCAGAGAATTCCCTGCTAGCACCTTCTCTGTGCCTGTTCACATTGCTTCGTAGAATCGCTTTTGTGCAGAAAACAGTAACACTTGTTCAGAAGGAAAGAAAGCACAGAGCCCCAGATTCTATGTTGTCCTGGAGAGCTTGCAGAGCACTGGGGAAAGGCAGGCAGAGAATTCCCTGCTAGCACCTTCTCTGTGCCTGTTCACATTGCTTCGCAGAATCGCTTTTGTGCAGAAAACAGTAACACTTGTTCAGAACGAAAGAAAGCACAGAGCCCCAGATTTTATGTTGTCTTGGAGAGCTTGCAGAGCACTGGGGAAAGGCAGGCAGAGAATTCCCTGATAGCACCTTCTCTGTGCCTGTTCACATTGCTTCGCAGAATCGCTTTTGTGCAGAAAACAGTAACACTTGTTCAGAAGGAAAGAAAGCACAGAGCCCCAGATTCTATGTTGTCCTGGAGAGCTTGCAGAGCACTGGGGAAAGGCAGGCAGAGATTTCCCTGCTAGCACCTTCTCTGTGCCTGGGAAGCAGAAGTGTTCACATTGCTTCGCAGAATCGCTTTTGTGCAGAAAACAGTAACACTTGTTCAGAACGAAAGACAGCACAGAGCCCCAGATTTTATGTTGTCCTGGAGAGCTTGCAGAGCACTGGGGAAAGGCAGGCAGAGAATTCCCTGCTAGCACCTTCTCTGTGCCTGTTCACATTGCTTCGCAGAATCGCTTTTGTGCAGAAAACAGTAACACTTGTTCAGAAGGAAAGAAAGCACAGAGCCCCAGATTCTATGTTGTCCTGGAGAGCTTGCAGAGCACTGGGGAAAGGCAGACAGAGAATTCCCTGCTAGCACCTTCTCTGTGCCTGGGAAGCAGAAGTGTTCACATTGCTTCGCAAGAATCGCTTTTGTGCAGAAAACACTAACACTTGTTCAGAAGGAAAGAAAGCACAGAGCCCCAGATTCTATGTTGTCCTGGAGAGCTTGCAGAGCACTGGGGAAAGGCAGGCAGAGAATTCCCTGCTAGCACCTTCTCTGTGCCTGGGAAGCAGAAGTGTTCACATTGCTTCGCAAGAATCGCTTTTGTGCAGAAAACAGTAACACTTGTTCAGAACGAAAGACAGCACAGAGCCCCAGATTTTATGTTGTCCTGGAGAGCTTGCAGAGCACTGGGGAAAGGCAGGCAGAGAATTCCCTGCTAGCACCTTCTCTGTGCCTGTTCACATTGCTTCGCAGAATCGCTTTTGTGCAGAAAACAGTAACACTTGTTCAGAAGGAAAGAAAGCACAGAGCCCCAGATTCTATGTTGTCCTGGAGAGCTTGCAGAGCACTGGGGAAAGGCAGGCAGAGAATTCCCTGCTAGCACCTTCTCTGTGCCTGTTCACATTGCTTCGCAGAATCGCTTTTGTGCAGAAAACAGTAACACTTGTTCAGAAGGAAAGAAAGCACAGAGCCCCAGATTCTATGTTGTCCTGGAGAGGTTGCAGAGCACTGGGGAAAGGCAGGCAGAGAATTCCCTGCTAGCACCTTCTCTGTGCCTGGGAAGCAGAAGTGTTCACATTGCTTCGCAGAATCGCTTTTGTGCAGAAAACAGTAACACTTGTTCAGAAGGAAGGAAAGCACAGAGCCCCAGATTTTATGTTGTCCTGGAGAGCTTGCAGAGCACTGGGGAAAGGCAGGCAGAGAATTCCCTGATAGCACCTTCTCTGTGCCTGGGAAGCAGAAGTGTTCACATTGCTTCGCAAGAATCGCTTTTGTGCAGAAAACACTAACACTTGTTCAGAAGGAAAGAAAGCACAGAGCCCCAGATTTTATGTTGTCCTGGAGAGCTTGCAGAGCACTGGGGAAAGGCAGGCAGAGAATTCCCTGATAGCACCTTCTCTGTGCCTGGGAAGCAGTAGTGTTCACATTGCTTCGCAAGAATCGCTTTTGTGCAGAAAACAGTAACACTTGTTCAGAACGAAAGACAGCACAGAGCCCCAGATTTTATGTTGTCCTGGAGAGCTTGCAGAGCACTGGGGAAAGGCAGGCAGAGAATTCCCTGCTAGCACCTTCTCTGTGCCTGTTCACATTGCTTCGCAGAATCGCTTTTGTGCAGAAAACAGTAACACTTGTTCAGAAGGAAAGAAAGCACAGAGCCCCAGATTCTATGTTGTCTTGGAGAGCTTGCAGAGCACTGGGGAAAGGCAGGCAGAGAATTCCCTGCTAGTACCTTCTCTGTGCCTGGGAAGCAGAAGTGTTCACATTGCTTCGCAGAATCGCTTTTGTGCAGAAAACAGTAACACTTGTTCAGAAGGAAGGAAAGCACAGAGCCCCAGATTTTATGTTGTCCTGGAGAGCTTGCAGAGCACTGGGGAAAGGCAGGCAGAGAATTCCCTGATAGCACCTTCTCTGTGCCTGGGAAGCAGAAGTGTTCACATTGCTTCGCAAGAATCGCTTTTGTGCAGAAAACACTAACACTTGTTCAGAAGGAAAGAAAGCACAGAGCCCCAGATTTTATGTTGTCCTGGAGAGCTTGCAGAGCACTGGGGAAAGGCAGGCAGAGAATTCCCTGCTGGCACCTTCTCTGTGCCTGTTCACAATGCTTCGCAGAATCGCTTTTGTGCAGAAAACAGTAACACTTGTTCAGAAGGAAAGAAAGCACAGAGCCCCAGATTCTATGTTGTCCTGGAGAGCTTGCAGAGCACTGGGGAAAGGCAGGCAGAGAATTCCCTGCTAGCACCTTCTCTGTGCCTGGGAAGCAGAAGTGTTCACATTGCTTCGCAAGAATCGCTTTTGTGCAGAAAACAGTAACACTTGTTCAGAAGGAAAGAAAGCACAGAGCCCCAGATTTTATGCTGTCCTGGAGAGCTTGCAGAGCACTGGGGAAAGGCAGGCAGAGAATTCCCTGCTGGCACCTTCTCTGTGCCTGTTCACATTGCTTCGCAGAATCGCTTTTGTGCAGAAAACAGTAACACTTGTTCAGAACGAAAGAAAGCACAGAGCCCCAGATTCTATGTTGTCTTGGAGAGCTTGCAGAGCACTGGGGAAAGGCAGGCAGAGAATTCCCTGCTAGCACTTTCTGTGTGCCTGTTCACATTGCTTCGCAGAATCGCTTTTGTGCAGAAAACAGTAACACTTGTTCAGAAGGAAAGAAAGCACAGAGCCCCAGATTCTATGTTGTCCTGGAGAGCTTGCAGAGCACTGGGGAAAGGCAGGCAGAGAATTCCCTGCTAGCACCTTCTCTGTGCCTGTTCACATTGCTTCGCAGAATCGCTTTTGTGCAGAAAACAGTAACACTTGTTCAGAAGGAAAGAAAGCACAGAGCCCCAGATTCTATGTTGTCCTGGAGAGCTTGCAGAGCACTGGGGAAAGGCAGGCAGAGAATTCCCTGCTAGCACCTTCTCTGTGCCTGTTCACATTGCTTCGCAGAATCGCTTTTGTGCAGAAAACAGTAACACTTGTTCAGAACGAAAGAAAGCACAGAGCCCCAGATTCTATGTTGTCCTGGAGAGCTTGCAGAGCACTGGGGAAAGGCAGGCAGAGAATTCCCTGCTAGCACCTTCTCTGTGCCTGGGAAGCAGAAGTGTTCACATTGCTTCGCAGAATCGCTTTTGTGCAGAAAACAGTAACACTTGTTCAGAAGGAAGGAAAGCACAGAGCCCCAGATTTTATGTTGCCCTGGAGAGCTTGCAGAGCACTGGGGAAAGGCAGGCAGAGAATTCCCTGCTAGCACCTTCTCTGTGCCTGGGAAGCAGAAGTGTTCACATTGCTTCGCAGAATCGCTTTTGTGCAGAAAACAGTAACACTTGTTCAGAAGGAAAGAAAGCACAGAGCCCCAGATTTTATGTTGTCCTGGAGAGCTTGCAGAGCACTGGGGAAAGGCAGGCAGAGAATTCCCTGCTGGCACCTTCTCTGTGCCTGTTCACATTGCTTCGCAGAATCGCTTTTGTGCAGAAAACAGTAACACTTGTTCAGAACGAAAGAAAGCACAGAGCCCCAGATTCTATGTTGTCCTGGAGAGCTTGCAGAGCACTGGGGAAAGGCAGGCAGAGAATTCCCTGCTAGCACCTTCTCTGTGCCTGGGAAGCAGAAGTGTTCACATTGCTTCGCAAGTATCGCTTTTGTGCAGAAAACAGTAACACTTGTTCAGAAGGAAAGAAAGCACAGAGCCCCAGATTTTATGTTGTCCTGGAGAGCTTGCAGAGCACTGGGGAAAGGCAGGCAGAGAATTCCCTGATAGCACCTTCTCTGTGCCTGGGAAGCAGAAGTGTTCACATTGCTTCGCAGAATCGCTTTTGTGCAGAAAACAGTAACACTTGTTCAGAACGAAAGAAAGCACAGAGCCCCAGATTCTATGTTGTCTTGGAGAGCTTGCAGAGCACTGGGGAAAGGCAGGCAGAGAATTCCCTGATAGCACCTTCTCTGTGCCTGTTCACATTGCTTCGCAGAATCGCTTTTGTGCAGAAAACAGTAACACTTGTTCAGAAGGAAAGAAAGCACAGAGCCCCAGATTCTATGTTGTCCTGGAGAGCTTGCAGAGCACTGGGGAAAGGCAGGCAGAGAATTCCCTGCTAGCACCTTCTCTGTGCCTGTTCACATTGCTTCGCAGAATCGCTTTTGTGCAGAAAACAGTAACACTTGTTCAGAACGAAAGAAAGCACAGAGCCCCAGATTCTATGTTGTCTTGGAGAGCTTGCAGAGCACTGGGGAAAGGCTGGCAGAGAATTCCCTGATAGCACCTTCTCTGTGCCTGTTCACATTGCTTCGCAGAATCGCTTTTGTGCAGAAAACAGTAACACTTGTTCAGAAGGAAAGAAAGCACAGAGCCCCAGATTCTATGTTGTCCTGGAGAGCTTGCAGAGCACTGGGGAAAGGCAGGCAGAGAATTCCCTGCTAGCACCTTCTCTGTGCCTGGGAAGCAGAAGTGTTCACATTGCTTCGCAAGAATCGCTTTTGTGCAGAAAACACTAACACTTGTTCAGAAGGAAAGAAAGCACAGAGCCCCAGATTTTATGTTGTCCTGGAGAGCTTGCAGAGCACTGGGGAAAGGCAGGCAGAGAATTCCCTGCTAGCACCTTCTCTGTGCCTGGGAAGCAGAAGTGTTCACATTGCTTCGCAAGAATCGCTTTTGTGCAGAAAACACTAACACTTGTTCAGAAGGAAAGAAAGCACAGAGCCCCAGATTTTATGTTGTCCTGGAGAGCTTGCAGAGCACTGGGGAAAGGCAGGCAGAGAATTCCCTGATAGCACCTTCTCTGTGCCTGTTCACATTGCTTCGCAGAATCGCTTTTGTGCAGAAAACAGTAACACTTGTTCAGAAGGAAAGAAAGCACAGAGCCCCAGATTCTATGTTGTCCTGGAGAGGTTGCAGAGCACTGGGGAAAGGCAGGCAGAGAATTCCCTGCTAGCACCTTCTCTGTGCCTGGGAAGCAGAAGTGTTCACATTGCTTCGCAGAATCGCTTTTGTGCAGAAAACACTAACACTTGTTCAGAAGGAAAGAAAGCACAGAGCCCCAGATTTTATGTTGTCCTGGAGAGCTTGCAGAGCACTGGGGAAAGGCAGGCAGAGAATTCCCTGCTAGCACCTTCTCTGTGCCTGGGAAGCAGAAGTGTTCACATTGCTTCGCAAGAATCGCTTTTGTGCAGAAAACAGTAACACTTGTTCAGAAGGAAAGAAAGCACAGAGCCCCAGATTTTATGTTGTCCTGGAGAGCTTGCAGAGCACTGGGGAAAGGCAGGCAGAGAATTCCCTGCTAGCACCTTCTCTGTGCCTGTTCACATTGCTTCGCAGAATCGCTTTTGTGCAGAAAACAGTAACACTTGTTCAGAACGAAAGAAAGCACAGAGCCCCAGATTCTGTGTTGTCCTGGAGAGCTTGCAGAGCACTGGGGAAAGGCAGGCAGAGAATTCCCTGCTAGCACCTTCTCTGTGCCTGGGAAGCAGAAGTGTTCACATTGCTTCGCAGAATCGCTTTTGTGCAGAAAACAGTAACACTTGTTCAGAAGGAAAGAAAGCACAGAGCCCCAGATTCTATGTTGTCCTGGAGAGCTTGCAGAGCACTGGGGAAAGGCAGGCAGAGAATTCCCTGCTAGCACCTTCTGTGTTCCTGGGAAGCAGAAGTGTTCACATTGCTTCGCATAATCGCTTTTGTGCAGAAAACAGTAACACTTGTTCAGAACGAAAGACAGCACAGAGCCCCAGATTTTATGTTGTCCTGGAGAGCTTGCAGAGCACTGGGGAAAGGCAGGCAGAGAATTCCCTGATAGCACCTTCTCTGTGCCTGTTCACATTGCTTCGCAGAATCGCTTTTGTGCAGAAAACAGTAACACTTGTTCAGAAGGAAAGAAAGCACAGAGCCCCAGATTCTATGTTGTCCTGGAGAGTTTGCAGAGCACTGGGGAAAGGCAGGCAGAGAATTCCCTGCTAGCACCTTCTCTGTGCCTGGGAAGCAGAAGTGTTCACATTGCTTCGCAAGAATCGCTTTTGTGCAGAAAACACTAACACTTGTTCAGAAGGAAAGAAAGCACAGAGCCCCAGATTTTATGTTGTCCTGGAGAGCTTGCAGAGCACTGGGGAAAGGCAGGCAGAGAATTCCCTGATAGCACCTTCTCTGTGCCTGGGAAGCAGAAGTGTTCACATTGCTTCGCAAGAATCGCTTTTGTGCAGAAAACACTAACACTTGTTCAGAAGGAAAGAAAGCACAGAGCCCCAGATTTTATGTTGTCCTGGAGAGCTTGCAGAGCACTGGGGAAAGGCAGGCAGAGAATTCCCTGATAGCACCTTCTCTGTGCCTGTTCACATTGCTTCGCAGAATCGCTTTTGTGCAGAAAACAGTAACACTTGTTCAGAAGGAAAGAAAGCACAGAGCCCCAGATTCTATGTTGTCCTGGAGAGGTTGCAGAGCACTGGGGAAAGGCAGGCAGAGAATTCCCTGCTAGCACCTTCTCTGTGCCTGGGAAGCAGAAGTGTTCACATTGCTTCGCAGAATCGCTTTTGTGCAGAAAACACTAACACTTGTTCAGAAGGAAAGAAAGCACAGAGCCCCAGATTTTATGTTGTCCTGGAGAGCTTGCAGAGCACTGGGGAAAGGCAGGCAGAGAATTCCCTGCTAGCACCTTCTCTGTGCCTGGGAAGCAGAAGTGTTCACATTGCTTCGCAAGAATCGCTTTTGTGCAGAAAACAGTAACACTTGTTCAGAAGGAAAGAAAGCACAGAGCCCCAGATTTTATGTTGTCCTGGAGAGCTTGCAGAGCACTGGGGAAAGGCAGGCAGAGAATTCCCTGCTAGCACCTTCTCTGTGCCTGTTCACATTGCTTCGCAGAATCGCTTTTGTGCAGAAAACAGTAACACTTGTTCAGAACGAAAGAAAGCACAGAGCCCCAGATTCTATGTTGTCCTGGAGAGCTTGCAGAGCACTGGGGAAAGGCAGGCAGAGAATTCCCTGCTAGCACCTTCTCTGTGCCTGGGAAGCAGAAGTGTTCACATTGCTTCGCAGAATCGCTTTTGTGCAGAAAACAGTAACACTTGTTCAGAAGGAAAGAAAGCACAGAGCCCCAGATTCTATGTTGTCCTGGAGAGCTTGCAGAGCACTGGGGAAAGGCAGGCAGAGAATTCCCTGCTAGCACCTTCTGTGTTCCTGGGAAGCAGAAGTGTTCACATTGCTTCGCATAATCGCTTTTGTGCAGAAAACAGTAACACTTGTTCAGAACGAAAGACAGCACAGAGCCCCAGATTTTATGTTGTCCTGGAGAGCTTGCAGAGCACTGGGGAAAGGCAGGCAGAGAATTCCCTGCTAGCACCTTCTCTGTGCCTGTTCACATTGCTTCGCAGAATCGCTTTTGTGCAGAAAACAGTAACACTTGTTCAGAAGGAAAGAAAGCACAGAGCCCCAGATTCTATGTTGTCCTGGAGAGTTTGCAGAGCACTGGGGAAAGGCAGGCAGAGAATTCCCTGCTAGCACCTTCTCTGTGCCTGGGAAGCAGAAGTGTTCACATTGCTTCGCAAGAATCGCTTTTGTGCAGAAAACACTAACACTTGTTCAGAAGGAAAGAAAGCACAGAGCCCCAGATTTTATGTTGTCCTGGAGAGCTTGCAGAGCACTGGGGAAAGGCAGGCAGAGAATTCCCTGCTAGCACCTTCTCTGTGCCTGGGAAGCAGAAGTGTTCACATTGCTTCGCAAGAATCGCTTTTGTGCAGAAAACACTAACACTTGTTCAGAAGGAAAGAAAGCACAGAGCCCCAGATTTTATGTTGTCCTGGAGAGCTTGCAGAGCACTGGGGAAAGGCAGGCAGAGAATTCCCTGATAGCACCTTCTCTGTGCCTGTTCACATTGCTTCGCAGAATCGCTTTTGTGCAGAAAACAGTAACACTTGTTCAGAAGGAAAGAAAGCACAGAGCCCCAGATTCTATGTTGTCCAGGAGAGGTTGCAGAGCACTGGGGAAAGGCAGGCAGAGAATTCCCTGCTAGCACCTTCTCTGTGCCTGGGAAGCAGAAGTGTTCACATTGCTTCGCAGAATCGCTTTTGTGCAGAAAACACTAACACTTGTTCAGAAGGAAAGAAAGCACAGAGCCCCAGATTTTATGTTGTCCTGGAGAGCTTGCAGAGCACTGGGGAAAGGCAGGCAGAGAATTCCCTGCTAGCACCTTCTCTGTGCCTGGGAAGCAGAAGTGTTCACATTGCTTCGCAAGAATCGCTTTTGTGCAGAAAACACTAACACTTGTTCAGAAGGAAAGAAAGCACAGAGCCCCAGATTTTATGTTGTCCTGGAGAGCTTGCAGAGCACTGGGGAAAGGCAGGCAGAGAATTCCCTGATAGCACCTTCTCTGTGCCTGTTCACATTGCTTCGCAGAATCGCTTTTGTGCAGAAAACAGTAACACTTGTTCAGAAGGAAAGAAAGCACAGAGCCCCAGATTCTATGTTGTCCTGGAGAGGTTGCAGAGCACTGGGGAAAGGCAGGCAGAGAATTCCCTGCTAGCACCTTCTCTGTGCCTGGGAAGCAGAAGTGTTCACATTGCTTCGCAAGAATCGCTTTTGTGCAGAAAACACTAACACTTGTTCAGAAGGAAAGAAAGCACAGAGCCCCAGATTTTATGTTGTCCTGGAGAGCTTGCAGAGCACTGGGGAAAGGCAGGCAGAGAATTCCCTGCTAGCACCTTCTCTGTGCCTGGGAAGCAGAAGTGTTCACATTGCTTCGCAAGAATCGCTTTTGTGCAGAAAACACTAACACTTGTTCAGAAGGAAAGAAAGCACAGAGCCCCAGATTTGCTGTTGTCCTGGAGAGCTTGCAGAGCACTGGGGAAAGGCAGGCAGAGAATTCCCTGCTAGCACCTTCTCTGTGCCTGTTCACATTGCTTCGCAGAATCGCTTTTGTGCAGAAAACAGTAACACTTGTTCAGAAGGAAAGAAAGCACAGAGCCCCAGATTCTATGTTGTCCTGGAGAGCTTGCAGAGCACTGGGGAAAGGCAGGCAGAGAATTCCCTGCTAGCACCTTCTCTGTGCCTGGGAAGCAGAAGTGTTCACATTGCTTCGCAAGAATCGCTTTTGTGCAGAGAACAGTAACACTTGTTCAGAAGGAAAGAAAGCACAGAGCCCCAGATTTTATGTTGTCCTGGAGAGCTTGCAGAGCACTGGGGAAAGGCAGGCAGAGAATTCCCTGCTAGCACCTTCTCTGTGCCTGGGAAGCAGAAGTGTTCACATTGCTTCGCAAGAATCGCTTTTGTGCAGAAAACACTAACACTTGTTCAGAAGGAAAGAAAGCACAGAGCCCCAGATTTGCTGTTGTCCTGGAGAGCTTGCAGAGCACTGGGGAAAGGCAGGCAGAGAATTCCCTGCTAGCACCTTCTCTGTGCCTGTTCACATTGCTTCGTAGAATCGCTTTTGTGCAGAAAACAGTAACACTTGTTCAGAAGGAAAGAAAGCACAGAGCCCCAGATTCTATGTTGTCCTGGAGAGCTTGCAGAGCACTGGGGAAAGGCTGGCAGAGAATTCCCTGATAGCACCTTCTCTGTGCCTGTTCACATTGCTTCGCAGAATCGCTTTTGTGCAGAAAACAGTAACACTTGTTCAGAAGGAAAGAAAGCACAGAGCCCCAGATTCTATGTTGTCCTGGAGAGCTTGCAGAGCACTGGGGAAAGGCAGGCAGAGAATTCCCTGCTAGCACCTTCTTTGTTCCTGGGAAGCAGAAGTGTTCACATTGCTTCGCATAATCGCTTTTGTGCAGAAAACAGTAACACTTGTTCAGAACGAAAGACAGCACAGAGCCCCAGATTTTATGTTGTCCTGGAGAGCTTGCAGAGCACTGGGGAAAGGCAGGCAGAGAATTCCCTGCTAGCACCTTCTCTGTGCCTGGGAAGCAGAAGTGTTCACATTGCTTCGCAAGAATCGCTTTTGTGCAGAAAACACTAACACTTGTTCAGAAGGAAAGAAAGCACAGAGCCCCAGATTTTATGTTGTCCTGGAGAGCTTGCAGAGCACTGGGGAAAGGCAGGCAGAGAATTCCCTGCTAGCACCTTCTCTGTGCCTGGGAAGCAGAAGTGTTCACATTGCTTCGCAAGAATCGCTTTTGTGCAGAAAACACTAACACTTGTTCAGAAGGAAAGAAAGCACAGAGCCCCAGATTTGCAGTTGTCCTGGAGAGCTTGCAGAGCACTGGGGAAAGGCAGGCAGAGAATTCCCTGCTAGCACCTTCTCTGTGCCTGTTCACATTGCTTCGTAGAATCGCTTTTGTGCAGAAAACAGTAACACTTGTTCAGAAGGAAAGAAAGCACAGAGCCCCAGATTCTATGTTGTCCTGGAGAGCTTGCAGAGCACTGGGGAAAGGCAGGCAGAGAATTCCCTGATAGCACCTTCTCTGTGCCTGTTCACATTGCTTCGCAGAATCGCTTTTGTGCAGAAAACAGTAACACTTGTTCAGAACGAAAGAAAGCACAGAGCCCCAGATTCTATGTTGTCTTGGAGAGCTTGCAGAGCACTGGGGAAAGGCTGGCAGAGAATTCCCTGATAGCACCTTCTCTGTGCCTGTTCACATTGCTTCGCAGAATCGCTTTTGTGCAGAAAACAGTAACACTTGTTCAGAAGGAAAGAAAGCACAGAGCCCCAGATTCTATGTTGTCCTGGAGAGCTTGCAGAGCACTGGGGAAAGGCAGGCAGAGAATTCCCTGCTAGCACCTTCTTTGTTCCTGGGAAGCAGAAGTGTTCACATTGCTTCGCATAATCGCTTTTGTGCAGAAAACAGTAACACTTGTTCAGAACGAAAGACAGCACAGAGCCCCAGATTTTATGTTGTCCTGGAGAGCTTGCAGAGCACTGGGGAAAGGCAGGCAGAGAATTCCCTGCTAGCACCTTCTCTGTGCCTGGGAAGCAGAAGTGTTCACATTGCTTCGCAAGAATCGCTTTTGTGCAGAAAACACTAACACTTGTTCAGAAGGAAAGAAAGCACAGAGCCCCAGATTTTATGTTGTCCTGGAGAGCTTGCAGAGCACTGGGGAAAGGCAGGCAGAGAATTCCCTGCTAGCACCTTCTCTGTGCCTGGGAAGCAGAAGTGTTCACATTGCTTCGCAAGAATCGCTTTTGTGCAGAAAACACTAACACTTGTTCAGAAGGAAAGAAAGCACAGAGCCCCAGATTTTATGTTGTCCTGGAGAGCTTGCAGAGCACTGGGGAAAGGCAGGCAGAGAATTCCCTGCTAGCACCTTCTCTGTGCCTGGGAAGCAGAAGTGTTCACATTGCTTCGCAAGAATCGCTTTTGTGCAGAAAACAGTAACACTTGTTCAGAAGGAAAGAAAGCACAGAGCCCCAGATTTTATGTTGTCCTGGAGAGCTTGCAGAGCACTGGGGAAAGGCAGGCAGAGAATTCCCTGCTAGCACCTTCTCTGTGCCTGTTCACATTGCTTCGCAGAATCGCTTTTGTGCAGAAAACAGTAACACTTGTTCAGAACGAAAGAAAGCACAGAGCCCCAGATTCTATGTTGTCCTGGAGAGCTTGCAGAGCACTGGGGAAAGGCAGGCAGAGAATTCCCTGCTAGCACCTTCTCTGTGCCTGGGAAGCAGAAGTGTTCACATTGCTTCGCAGAATCGCTTTTGTGCAGAAAACAATAACACTTGTTCAGAAGGAAGGAAAGCACAGAGCCCCAGATTTTATGTTGCCCTGGAGAGCTTGCAGAGCACTGGGGAAAGGCAGGCAGAGAATTCCCTGCTAGCACCTTCTCTGTGCCTGGGAAGCAGAAGTGTTCACATTGCTTCGCAGAATCGCTTTTGTGCAGAAAACAGTAACACTTGTTCAGAAGGAAAGAAAGCACAGAGCCCCAGATTTTATGTTGTCCTGGAGAGCTTGCAGAGCACTGGGGAAAGGCAGGCAGAGAATTCCCTGCTGGCACCTTCTCTGTGCCTGTTCACATTGCTTCGCAGAATCGCTTTTGTGCAGAAAACAGTAACACTTGTTCAGAACGAAAGAAAGCACAGAGCCCCAGATTCTATGTTGTCCTGGAGAGCTTGCAGAGCACTGGGGAAAGGCAGGCAGAGAATTCCCTGCTAGCACCTTCTCTGTGCCTGGGAAGCAGAAGTGTTCACATTGCTTCGCAAGTATCGCTTTTGTGCAGAAAACACTAACACTTGTTCAGAAGGAAAGAAAGCACAGAGCCCCAGATTTTATGTTGTCCTGGAGAGCTTGCAGAGCACTGGGGAAAGGCAGGCAGAGAATTCCCTGATAGCACCTTCTCTGTGCCTGGGAAGCAGAAGTGTTCACATTGCTTCGCAGAATCGCTTTTGTGCAGAAAACAGTAACACTTGTTCAGAACGAAAGAAAGCACAGAGCCCCAGATTCTATGTTGTCTTGGAGAGCTTGCAGAGCACTGGGGAAAGGCAGGCAGAGAATTCCCTGCTAGCACCTTCTCTGTGCCTGTTCACATTGCTTCGCAGAATCGCTTTTGTGCAGAAAACAGTAACACTTGTTCAGAAGGAAAGAAAGCACAGAGCCCCAGATTCTATGTTGTCCTGGAGAGCTTGCAGAGCACTGGGGAAAGGCAGGCAGAGAATTCCCTGCTAGCACCTTCTCTGTGCCTGGGAAGCAGAAGTGTTCACATTGCTTCGCAAGAATCGCTTTTGTGCAGAAAACACTAACACTTGTTCAGAAGGAAAGAAAGCACAGAGCCCCAGATTTGCTGTTGTCCTGGAGAGCTTGCAGAGCACTGGGGAAAGGCAGGCAGAGAATTCCCTGCTAGCACCTTCTCTGTGCCTGTTCACATTGCTTCGTAGAATCGCTTTTGTGCAGAAAACAGTAACACTTGTTCAGAAGGAAAGAAAGCACAGAGCCCCAGATTCTATGTTGTCCTGGAGAGCTTGCAGAGCACTGGGGAAAGGCAGGCAGAGAATTCCCTGCTAGCACCTTCTCTGTGCCTGTTCACATTGCTTCGCAGAATCGCTTTTGTGCAGAAAACAGTAACACTTGTTCAGAACGAAAGAAAGCACAGAGCCCCAGATTCTATGTTGTCTTGGAGAGCTTGCAGAGCACTGGGGAAAGGCTGGCAGAGAATTCCCTGATAGCACCTTCTCTGTGCCTGTTCACATTGCTTCGCAGAATCGCTTTTGTGCAGAAAACAGTAACACTTGTTCAGAAGGAAAGAAAGCACAGAGCCCCAGATTCTATGTTGTCCTGGAGAGCTTGCAGAGCACTGGGGAAAGGCAGGCAGAGAATTCCCTGCTAGCACCTTCTGTGTTCCTGGGAAGCAGAAGTGTTCACATTGCTTCGCATAATCGCTTTTGTGCAGAAAACAGTAACACTTCTTCAGAAGGAAAGAAAGCACAGAGCCCCAGATTCTATGTTGTCCTGGAGAGCTTGCAGAGCACTGGGGAAAGGCAGGCAGAGAATTCCCTGCTAGCACCTTCTCTGTGCCTGGGAAGCAGAAGTGTTCACATTGCTTCGCAAGTATCGCTTTTGTGCAGAAAACAGTAACACTTGTTCAGAAGGAAAGAAAGCACAGAGCCCCAGATTTTATGTTGTCCTGGAGAGCTTGCAGAGCACTGGGGAAAGGCAGGCAGAGAATTCCCTGATAGCACCTTCTCTGTGCCTGGGAAGCAGAAGTGTTCACATTGCTTCGCAGAATCGCTTTTGTGCAGAAAACAGTAACACTTGTTCAGAAGGAAAGAAAGCACAGAGCCCCAGATTCTATGTTGTCCTGGAGAGCTTGCAGAGCACTGGGGAAAGGCAGGCAGAGAATTCCCTGCTAGCACCTTCTCTGTGCCTGGGAAGCAGAAGTGTTCACATTGCTTCGCAAGAATCGCTTTTGTGCAGAAAACACTAACACTTGTTCAGAAGGAAAGAAAGCACAGAGCCCCAGATTTGCTGTTGTCCTGGAGAGCTTGCAGAGCACTGGGGAAAGGCAGGCAGAGAATTCCCTGCTAGCACCTTCTCTGTGCCTGTTCACATTGCTTCGCAGAATCGCTTTTGTGCAGAAAACAGTAACACTTGTTCAGAACGAAAGAAAGCACAGAGCCCCAGATTCTATGTTGTCTTGGAGAGCTTGCAGAGCACTGGGGAAAGGCTGGCAGAGAATTCCCTGATAGCACCTTCTCTGTGCCTGTTCACATTGCTTCGCAGAATCGCTTTTGTGCAGAAAACAGTAACACTTGTTCAGAAGGAAAGAAAGCACAGAGCCCCAGATTCTATGTTGTCCTGGAGAGCTTGCAGAGCACTGGGGAAAGGCAGGCAGAGAATTCCCTGCTAGCACCTTCTGTGTTCCTGGGAAGCAGAAGTGTTCACATTGCTTCGCATAATCGCTTTTGTGCAGAAAACAGTAACACTTGTTCAGAACGAAAGACAGCACAGAGCCCCAGATTTGCTGTTGTCCTGGAGAGCTTGCAGAGCACTGGGGAAAGGCAGGCAGAGAATTCCCTGCTAGCACCTTCTCTGTGCCTGTTCACATTGCTTCGCAGAATCGCTTTTGTGCAGAAAACAGTAACACTTGTTCAGAAGGAAAGAAAGCACAGAGCCCCAGATTCTATGTTGTCCTGGAGAGTTTGCAGAGCACTGGGGAAAGGCAGGCAGAGAATTCCCTGCTAGCACCTTCTCTGTGCCTGGGAAGCAGAAGTGTTCACATTGCTTCGCAAGAATCGCTTTTGTGCAGAAAACACTAACACTTGTTCAGAAGGAAAGAAAGCACAGAGCCCCAGATTTTATGTTGTCCTGGAGAGCTTGCAGAGCACTGGGGAAAGGCAGGCAGAGAATTCCCTGCTAGCACCTTCTCTGTGCCTGGGAAGCAGAAGTGTTCACATTGCTTCGCAAGAATCGCTTTTGTGCAGAAAACACTAACACTTGTTCAGAAGGAAAGAAAGCACAGAGCCCCAGATTTTATGTTGTCCTGGAGAGCTTGCAGAGCACTGGGGAAAGGCAGGCAGAGAATTCCCTGATAGCACCTTCTCTGTGCCTGTTCACATTGCTTCGCAGAATCGCTTTTGTGCAGAAAACAGTAACACTTGTTCAGAAGGAAAGAAAGCACAGAGCCCCAGATTCTATGTTGTCCTGGAGAGCTTGCAGAGCACTGGGGAAAGGCAGGCAGAGAATTCCCTGCTAGCACCTTCTCTGTGCCTGGGAAGCAGAAGTGTTCACATTGCTTCGCAGAATCGCTTTTGTGCAGAAAACAGTAACACTTGTTCAGAAGGAAGGAAAGCACAGAGCCCCAGATTTTATGTTGCCCTGGAGAGCTTGCAGAGCACTGGGGAAAGGCAGGCAGAGAATTCCCTGATAGCACCTTCTCTGTGCCTGTTCACATTGCTTCGTAGAATCGCTTTTGTGCAGAAAACAGTAACACTTGTTCAGAAGGAAAGAAAGCACAGAGCCCCAGATTCTATGTTGTCCTGGAGAGCTTGCAGAGCACTGGGGAAAGGCAGGCAGAGAATTCCCTGCTAGCACCTTCTCTGTGCCTGTTCACATTGCTTCGCAGAATCGCTTTTGTGCAGAAAACAGTAACACTTGTTCAGAACGAAAGAAAGCACAGAGCCCCAGATTCTATGTTGTCTTGGAGAGCTTGCAGAGCACTGGGGAAAGGCTGGCAGAGAATTCCCTGATAGCACCTTCTCTGTGCCTGTTCACATTGCTTCGCAGAATCGCTTTTGTGCAGAAAACAGTAACACTTGTTCAGAAGGAAAGAAAGCACAGAGCCCCAGATTCTATGTTGTCCTGGAGAGCTTGCAGAGCACTGGGGAAAGGCAGGCAGAGAATTCCCTGATAGCACCTTCTCTGTGCCTGGGAAGCAGAAGTGTTCACATTGCTTCGCAGAATCGCTTTTGTGCAGAAAACAGTAACACTTGTTCAGAACGAAAGAAAGCACAGAGCCCCAGATTCTATGTTGTCTTGGAGAGCTTGCAGAGCACTGGGGAAAGGCAGGCAGAGAATTCCCTGATAGCACCTTCTCTGTGCCTGTTCACATTGCTTCGCAGAATCGCTTTTGTGCAGAAAACAGTAACACTTGTTCAGAAGGAAAGAAAGCACAGAGCCCCAGATTCTATGTTGTCCTGGAGAGCTTGCAGAGCACTGGGGAAAGGCAGGCAGAGAATTCCCTGCTAGCACCTTCTCTGTGCCTGGGAAGCAGAAGTGTTCACATTGCTTCGCAAGAATCGCTTTTGTGCAGAAAACACTAACACTTGTTCAGAAGGAAAGAAAGCACAGAGCCCCAGATTTTATGTTGTCCTGGAGAGCTTGCAGAGCACTGGGGAAAGGCAGGCAGAGAATTCCCTGCTAGCACCTTCTCTGTGCCTGGGAAGCAGAAGTGTTCACATTGCTTCGCAAGAATCGCTTTTGTGCAGAAAACACTAACACTTGTTCAGAAGGAAAGAAAGCACAGAGCCCCAGATTTGCTGTTGTCCTGGGGAGCTTGCAGAGCACTGGGGAAAGGCAGGCAGAGAATTCCCTGCTAGCACCTTCTCTGTGCCTGTTCACATTGCTTCGTAGAATCGCTTTTGTGCAGAAAACAGTAACACTTGTTCAGAAGGAAAGAAAGCACAGAGCCCCAGATTCTATGTTGTCCTGGAGAGCTTGCAGAGCACTGGGGAAAGGCAGGCAGAGAATTCCCTGCTAGCACCTTCTCTGTGCCTGTTCACATTGCTTCGCAGAATCGCTTTTGTGCAGAAAACAGTAACACTTGTTCAGAACGAAAGAAAGCACAGAGCCCCAGATTCTATGTTGTCTTGGAGAGCTTGCAGAGCACTGGGGAAAGGCTGGCAGAGAATTCCCTGATAGCACCTTCTCTGTGCCTGTTCACATTGCTTCGCAGAATCGCTTTTGTGCAGAAAACAGTAACACTTGTTCAGAAGGAAAGAAAGCACAGAGCCCCAGATTCTATGTTGTCCTGGAGAGCTTGCAGAGCACTGGGGAAAGGCAGGCAGAGAATTCCCTGCTAGCACCTTCTGTGTTCCTGGGAAGCAGAAGTGTTCACATTGCTTCGCAAGAATCGCTTTTGTGCAGAAAACACTAACACTTGTTCAGAAGGAAAGAAAGCACAGAGCCCCAGATTTTATGTTGTCCTGGAGAGCTTGCAGAGCACTGGGGAAAGGCAGGCAGAGAATTCCCTGCTAGCACCTTCTCTGTGCCTGGGAAGCAGAAGTGTTCACATTGCTTCGCATAATCGCTTTTGTGCAGAAAACAGTAACACTTGTTCAGAACGAAAGAAAGCACAGAGCCCCAGATTCTATGTTGTCCTGGAGAGCTTGCAGAGCACTGGGGAAAGGCAGGCAGAGAATTCCCTGCTAGCACCTTCTCTGTGCCTGTTCACATTGCTTCGCAGAATCGCTTTTGTGCAGAAAACAGTAACACTTGTTCAGAACGAAAGAAAGCACAGAGCCCCAGATTCTATGTTGTCCTGGAGAGCTTGCAGAGCACTGGGGAAAGGCAGGCAGAGAATTCCCTGCTAGCACCTTCTCTGTGCCTGGGAAGCAGAAGTGTTCACATTGCTTCGCAGAATCGCTTTTGTGCAGAAAACAGTAACACTTGTTCAGAAGGAAAGAAAGCACAGAGCCCCAGATTCTATGTTGTCCTGGAGAGCTTGCAGAGCACTGGGGAAAGGCAGGCAGAGAATTCCCTGCTAGCACCTTCTCTGTGCCTGGGAAGCAGAAGTGTTCACATTGCTTCGCAGAATCGCTTTTGTGCAGAAAACACTAACACTTGTTCAGAAGGAAAGAAAGCACAGAGCCCCAGATTTTATGTTGTCCTGGAGAGCTTGCAGAGCACTGGGGAAAGGCAGGCAGAGAATTCCCTGCTGGCACCTTCTCTGTGCCTGTTCACATTGCTTCGCAGAATCGCTTTTGTGCAGAAAACAGTAACACTTGTTCAGAACGAAAGAAAGCACAGAGCCCCAGATTTGATGTTGTTCTGGAGAGCTTGCAGAGCACTGGGGAAAGGCAGGCAGAGAATTCCCTGCTAGCACCTTCTCTGTGCCTGGGAAGCAGAAGTGTTCACATTGCTTCGCAAGTATCGCTTTTGTGCAGAAAACACTAACACTTGTTCAGAAGGAAAGAAAGCACAGAGCCCCAGATTTTATGTTGTCCTGGAGAGCTTGCAGAGCACTGGGGAAAGGCAGGCAGAGAATTCCCTGATAGCACCTTCTCTGTGCCTGGGAAGCAGAAGTGTTCACATTGCTTCGCAGAATCGCTTTTGTGCAGAAAACAGTAACACTTGTTCAGAACGAAAGAAAGCACAGAGCCCCAGATTCTATGTTGTCCTGGAGAGCTTGCAGAGCACTGGGGAAAGGCAGGCAGAGAATTCCCTGCTAGCACCTTCTCTGTGCCTGTTCACATTGCTTCGCAGAATCGCTTTTGTGCAGAAAACAGTAACACTTGTTCAGAAGGAAAGAAAGCACAGAGCCCCAGATTCTATGTTGTCCTGGAGAGCTTGCAGAGCACTGGGGAAAGGCAGGCAGAGAATTCCCTGCTAGCACCTTCTCTGTGCCTGTTCACATTGCTTCGCAGAATCGCTTTTGTGCAGAAAACAGTAACACTTGTTCAGAACGAAAGAAAGCACAGAGCCCCAGATTCTATGTTGTCTTGGAGAGCTTGCAGAGCACTGGGGAAAGGCAGGCAGAGAATTCCCTGCTAGCACCTTCTGTGTTCCTGGGAAGCAGAAGTGTTCACATTGCTTCGCATAATCGCTTTTGTGCAGAAAACAGTAACACTTGTTCAGAACGAAAGACAGCACAGAGCCCCAGATTTGCTGTTGTCCTGGAGAGCTTGCAGAGCACTGGGGAAAGGCAGGCAGAGAATTCCCTGCTAGCACCTTCTCTGTGCCTGTTCACATTGCTTCGCAGAATCGCTTTTGTGCAGAAAACAGTAACACTTGTTCAGAAGGAAAGAAAGCACAGAGCCCCAGATTCTATGTTGTCCTGGAGAGTTTGCAGAGCACTGGGGAAAGGCAGGCAGAGAATTCCCTGCTAGCACCTTCTCTGTGCCTGGGAAGCAGAAGTGTTCACATTGCTTCGCAAGAATCGCTTTTGTGCAGAAAACACTAACACTTGTTCAGAAGGAAAGAAAGCACAGAGCCCCAGATTTTATGTTGTCCTGGAGAGCTTGCAGAGCACTGGGGAAAGGCAGGCAGAGAATTCCCTGATAGCACCTTCTCTGTGCCTGGGAAGCAGAAGTGTTCACATTGCTTCGCAAGAATCGCTTTTGTGCAGAAAACACTAACACTTGTTCAGAAGGAAAGAAAGCACAGAGCCCCAGATTTTATGTTGTCCTGGAGAGCTTGCAGAGCACTGGGGAAAGGCAGGCAGAGAATTCCCTGCTAGCACCTTCTCTGTGCCTGTTCACATTGCTTCGCAGAATCGCTTTTGTGCAGAAAACAGTAACACTTGTTCAGAAGGAAAGAAAGCACAGAGCCCCAGATTCTATGTTGTCCTGGAGAGCTTGCAGAGCACTGGGGAAAGGCAGGCAGAGAATTCCCTGCTAGCACCTTCTCTGTGCCTGGGAAGCAGAAGTGTTCACATTGCTTCGCAAGAATCGCTTTTGTGCAGAAAACACTAACACTTGTTCAGAAGGAAAGAAAGCACAGAGCCCCAGATTTTATGTTGTCCTGGAGAGCTTGCAGAGCACTGGGGAAAGGCAGGCAGAGAATTCCCTGCTAGCACCTTCTCTGTGCCTGGGAAGCAGAAGTGTTCACATTGCTTCGCAAGAATCGCTTTTGTGCAGAAAACACTAACACTTGTTCAGAAGGAAAGAAAGCACAGAGCCCCAGATTTTATGTTGTCCTGGAGAGCTTGCAGAGCACTGGGGAAAGGCAGGCAGAGAATTCCCTGCTAGCACCTTCTCTGTGCCTGTTCACATTGCTTCGCAGAATCGCTTTTGTGCAGAAAACAGTAACACTTGTTCAGAACGAAAGAAAGCACAGAGCCCCAGATTCTATGTTGTCCTGGAGAGCTTGCAGAGCACTGGGGAAAGGCAGGCAGAGAATTCCCTGCTAGCACCTTCTCTGTGCCTGGGAAGCAGAAGTGTTCACATTGCTTCGCAAGAATCGCTTTTGTGCAGAAATCAGTAACACTTGTTCAGAACGAAAGAAAGCACAGAGCCCCAGATTCTATGTTGTCTTGGAGAGCTTGCAGAGCACTGGGGAAAGGCTGGCAGAGAATTCCCTGCTAGCACCTTCTCTGTGCCTGTTCACATTGCTTCGCAGAATCGCTTTTGTGCAGAAAACAGTAACACTTGTTCAGAAGGAAAGAAAGCACAGAGCCCCAGATTCTATGTTGTCCTGGAGAGCTTGCAGAGCACTGGGGAAAGGCAGGCAGAGAATTCCCTGCTAGCACCTTCTGTGTTCCTGGGAAGCAGAAGTGTTCACATTGCTTCGCATAATCGCTTTTGTGCAGAAAACAGTAACACTTGTTCAGAACGAAAGACAGCACAGAGCCCCAGATTTTATGTTGTCCTGGAGAGCTTGCAGAGCACTGGGGAAAGGCAGGCAGAGAATTCCCTGCTAGCACCTTCTCTGTGCCTGTTCACATTGCTTCGCAGAATCGCTTTTGTGCAGAAAACAGTAACACTTGTTCAGAAGGAAAGAAAGCACAGAGCCCCAGATTCTATGTTGTCCTGGAGAGTTTGCAGAGCACTGGGGAAAGGCAGGCAGAGAATTCCCTGCTAGCACCTTCTCTGTGCCTGGGAAGCAGAAGTGTTCACATTGCTTCGCAAGAATCGCTTTTGTGCAGAAAACAGTAACACTTGTTCAGAAGGAAAGAAAGCACAGAGCCCCAGATTTTATGTTGTCCTGGAGAGCTTGCAGAGCACTGGGGAAAGGCAGGCAGAGAATTCCCTGATAGCACCTTCTCTGTGCCTGGGAAGCAGAAGTGTTCACATTGCTTCGCAAGAATCGCTTTTGTGCAGAAAACACTAACACTTGTTCAGAAGGAAAGAAAGCACAGAGCCCCAGATTTTATGTTGTCCTGCAGAGCTTGCAGAGCACTGGGGAAAGGCAGGCAGAGAATTCCCTGCTGGCACCTTCTCTGTGCCTGTTCACATTGCTTCGCAGAATCGCTTTTGTGCAGAAAACAGTAACACTTGTTCAGAAGGAAAGAAAGCACAGAGCCCCAGATTCTATGTTGTCCTGGAGAGCTTGCAGAGCACTGGGGAAAGGCAGGCAGAGAATTCCCTGCTAGCACCTTCTCTGTGCCTGGGAAGCAGAAGTGTTCACATTGCTTCGCAAGAATCGCTTTTGTGCAGAAAACACTAACACTTGTTCAGAAGGAAAGAAAGCACAGAGCCCCAGATTTTATGTTGTCCTGGAGAGCTTGCAGAGCACTGGGGAAAGGCAGGCAGAGAATTCCCTGCTAGCACCTTCTCTGTGCCTGGGAAGCAGAAGTGTTCACATTGCTTCGCAAGAATCGCTTTTGTGCAGAAAACACTAACACTTGTTCAGAAGGAAAGAAAGCACAGAGCCCCAGATTTGCTGTTGTCCTGGAGAGCTTGCAGAGCACTGGGGAAAGGCAGGCAGAGAATTCCCTGCTAGCACCTTCTCTGTGCCTGTTCACATTGCTTCGTAGAATCGCTTTTGTGCAGAAAACAGTAACACTTGTTCAGAAGGAAAGAAAGCACAGAGCCCCAGATTCTATGTTGTCCTGGAGAGCTTGCAGAGCACTGGGGAAAGGCAGGCAGAGAATTCCCTGCTAGCACCTTCTCTGTGCCTGTTCACATTGCTTCGCAGAATCGCTTTTGTGCAGAAAACAGTAACACTTGTTCAGAAGGAAAGAAAGCACAGAGCCCCAGATTCTATGTTGTCCTGGAGAGCTTGCAGAGCACTGGGGAAAGGCAGGCAGAGAATTCCCTGCTAGCACCTTCTGTGTTCCTGGGAAGCAGAAGTGTTCACATTGCTTCGCATAATCGCTTTTGTGCAGAAAACAGTAACACTTGTTCAGAACGAAAGACAGCACAGAGCCCCAGATTTTATGTTGTCCTGGAGAGCTTGCAGAGCACTGGGGAAAGACAGGCAGAGAATTCCCTGCTAGCACCTTCTCTGTGCCTGTTCACATTGCTTCGCAGAATCGCTTTTGTGCAGAAAACAGTAACACTTGTTCAGAAGGAAAGAAAGCACAGAGCCCCAGATTCTATGTTGTCCTGGAGAGTTTGCAGAGCACTGGGGAAAGGCAGGCAGAGAATTCCCTGCTAGCACCTTCTCTGTGCCTGGGAAGCAGAAGTGTTCACATTGCTTCGCAAGAATCGCTTTTGTGCAGAAAACAGTAACACTTGTTCAGAAGGAAAGAAAGCACAGAGCCCCAGATTTTATGTTGTCCTGGAGAGCTTGCAGAGCACTGGGGAAAGGCAGGCAGAGAATTCCCTGATAGCACCTTCTCTGTGCCTGGGAAGCAGAATTGTTCACATTGCTTCGCAAGAATCGCTTTTGTGCAGAAAACACTAACACTTGTTCAGAAGGAAAGAAAGCACAGAGCCCCAGATTTTATGTTGTCCTGGAGAGCTTGCAGAGCACTGGGGAAAGGCAGGCAGAGAATTCCCTGCTAGCACCTTCTCTGTGCCTGTTCACATTGCTTCGCAGAATCGCTTTTGTGCAGAAAACAGTAACACTTGTTCAGAAGGAAAGAAAGCACAGAGCCCCAGATTCTATGTTGTCCTGGAGAGCTTGCAGAGCACTGGGGAAAGGCAGGCAGAGAATTCCCTGCTAGCACCTTCTCTGTGCCTGGGAAGCAGAAGTGTTCACATTGCTTCGCAAGAATCGCTTTTGTGCAGAAAACACTAACACTTGTTCAGAAGGAAAGAAAGCACAGAGCCCCAGATTTTATGTTGTCCTGGAGAGCTTGCAGAGCACTGGGGAAAGGCAGGCAGAGAATTCCCTGCTAGCACCTTCTCTGTGCCTGGGAAGCAGAAGTGTTCACATTGCTTCGCAAGAATCGCTTTTGTGCAGAAAACACTAACACTTGTTCAGAAGGAAAGAAAGCACAGAGCCCCAGATTTGCTGTTGTCCTGGAGAGGTTGCAGAGCACTGGGGAAAGGCAGGCAGAGAATTCCCTGCTAGCACCTTCTCTGTGCCTGTTCACATTGCTTCGTAGAATCGCTTTTGTGCAGAAAACAGTAACACTTGTTCAGAAGGAAAGAAAGCACAGAGCCCCAGATTCTATGTTGTCCTGGAGAGCTTGCAGAGCACTGGGGAAAGGCAGGCAGAGAATTCCCTGCTAGCACCTTCTCTGTGCCTGTTCACATTGCTTCGCAGAATCGCTTTTGTGCAGAAAACACTAACACTTGTTCAGAACGAAAGAAAGCACAGAGCCCCAGATTTTATGTTGTCTTGGAGAGCTTGCAGAGCACTGGGGAAAGGCAGGCAGAGAATTCCCTGATAGCACCTTCTCTGTGCCTGTTCACATTGCTTCGCAGAATCGCTTTTGTGCAGAAAACAGTAACACTTGTTCAGAAGGAAAGAAAGCACAGAGCCCCAGATTCTATGTTGTCCTGGAGAGCTTGCAGAGCACTGGGGAAAGGCAGGCAGAGATTTCCCTGCTAGCACCTTCTCTGTGCCTGGGAAGCAGAAGTGTTCACATTGCTTCGCATAATCGCTTTTGTGCAGAAAACAGTAACACTTGTTCAGAACGAAAGACAGCACAGAGCCCCAGATTTTATGTTGTCCTGCAGAGCTTGCAGAGCACTGGGGAAAGGCAGGCAGAGAATTCCCTGCTAGCACCTTCTCTGTGCCTGTTCACATTGCTTCGCAGAATCGCTTTTGTGCAGAAAACAGTAACACTTGTTCAGAAGGAAAGAAAGCACAGAGCCCCAGATTCTATGTTGTCCTGGAGAGCTTGCAGAGCACTGGGGAAAGGCAGGCAGAGAATTCCCTGCTAGCACCTTCTCTGTGCCTGGGAAGCAGAAGTGTTCACATTGCTTCGCAAGAATCGCTTTTGTGCAGAAAACAGTAACACTTGTTCAGAACGAAAGAAAGCACAGAGCCCCAGATTCTATGTTGTCTTGGAGAGCTTGCAGAGCACTGGGGAAAGGCTGGCAGAGAATTCCCTGATAGCACCTTCTCTGTGCCTGTTCACATTGCTTCGCAGAATCGCTTTTGTGCAGAAAACAGTAACAATTGTTCAGAAGGAAAGAAAGCACAGAGCCCCAGATTCTATGTTGTCCTGGAGAGCTTGCAGAGCACTGGGGAAAGGCAGGCAGAGAATTCCCTGCTAGCACCTTCTGTGTTCCTGGGAAGCAGAAGTGTTCACATTGCTTCGCATAATCGCTTTTGTGCAGAAAACAGTAACACTTGTTCAGAACGAAAGACAGCACAGAGCCCCAGATTTTATGTTGTCCTGGAGAGCTTGCAGAGCACTGGGGAAAGGCAGGCAGAGAATTCCCTGCTAGCACCTTCTCTGTGCCTG
Organism: Strix aluco; assembly: GCF_031877795.1. Lineage (NCBI taxonomy): Eukaryota > Metazoa > Chordata > Aves > Strigiformes > Strigidae > Strix > Strix aluco. The sequence continues at coordinate 1,674,346 of NW_027436584.1, forward strand.
TTCACATTGCTTCGCAGAATCGCTTTTGTGCAGAAAACAGTAACACTTGTTCAGAAGGAAAGAAAGCACAGAGCCCCAGATTCTATGTTGTCCTGGAGAGTTTGCAGAGCACTGGGGAAAGGCAGGCAGAGAATTCCCTGCTAGCACCTTCTCTGTGCCTGGGAAGCAGAAGTGTTCACATTGCTTCGCAAGAATCGCTTTTGTGCAGAAAACACTAACACTTGTTCAGAAGGAAAGAAAGCACAGAGCCCCAGATTTTATGTTGTCCTGCAGAGCTTGCAGAGCACTGGGGAAAGGCAGGCAGAGAATTCCCTGCTGGCACCTTCTCTGTGCCTGTTCACATTGCTTCGCAGAATCGCTTTTGTGCAGAAAACAGTAACACTTGTTCAGAAGGAAAGAAAGCACAGAGCCCCAGATTCTATGTTGTCCTGGAGAGCTTGCAGAGCACTGGGGAAAGGCAGGCAGAGAATTCCCTGCTAGCACCTTCTCTGTGCCTGGGAAGCAGAAGTGTTCACATTGCTTCGCAAGAATCGCTTTTGTGCAGAAAACACTAACACTTGTTCAGAAGGAAAGAAAGCACAGAGCCCCAGATTTGCTGTTGTCCTGGAGAGCTTGCAGAGCACTGGGGAAAGGCAGGCAGAGAATTCCCTGCTAGCACCTTCTCTGTGCCTGTTCACATTGCTTCGTAGAATCGCTTTTGTGCAGAAAACAGTAACACTTGTTCAGAAGGAAAGAAAGCACAGAGCCCCAGATTCTATGTTGTCCTGGAGAGCTTGCAGAGCACTGGGGAAAGGCAGGCAGAGAATTCCCTGCTAGCACCTTCTCTGTGCCTGTTCACATTGCTTCGCAGAATCGCTTTTGTGCAGAAAACAGTAACACTTGTTCAGAAGGAAAGAAAGCACAGAGCCCCAGATTCTATGTTGTCCTGGAGAGCTTGCAGAGCACTGGGGAAAGGCAGGCAGAGAATTCCCTGCTAGCACCTTCTCTGTGCCTGGGAAGCAGAAGTGTTCACATTGCTTCGCATGAATCGCTTTTGTGCAGAAAACACTAACACTTGTTCAGAAGGAAAGAAAGCACAGAGCCCCAGATTTTATGTTGTCCTGGAGAGCTTGCAGAGCACTGGGGAAAGGCAGGCAGAGAATTCCCTGCTAGCACCTTCTCTGTGCCTGGGAAGCAGAAGTGTTCACATTGCTTCGCAAGAATCGCTTTTGTGCAGAAAACACTAACACTTGTTCAGAAGGAAAGAAAGCACAGAGCCCCAGATTTGCTGTTGTCCTGGAGAGGTTGCAGAGCACTGGGGAAAGGCAGGCAGAGAATTCCCTGCTAGCACCTTCTCTGTGCCTGTTCACATTGCTTCGTAGAATCGCTTTTGTGCAGAAAACAGTAACACTTGTTCAGAAGGAAAGAAAGCACAGAGCCCCAGATTCTATGTTGTCCTGGAGAGCTTGCAGAGCACTGGGGAAAGGCAGGCAGAGAATTCCCTGCTAGCACCTTCTCTGTGCCTGTTCACATTGCTTCGCAGAATCGCTTTTGTGCAGAAAACAGTAACACTTGTTCAGAACGAAAGAAAGCACAGAGCCCCAGATTTTATGTTGTCTTGGAGAGCTTGCAGAGCACTGGGGAAAGGCAGGCAGAGAATTCCCTGATAGCACCTTCTCTGTGCCTGTTCACATTGCTTCGCAGAATCGCTTTTGTGCAGAAAACAGTAACACTTGTTCAGAAGGAAAGAAAGCACAGAGCCCCAGATTCTATGTTGTCCTGGAGAGCTTGCAGAGCACTGGGGAAAGGCAGGCAGAGATTTCCCTGCTAGCACCTTCTCTGTGCCTGGGAAGCAGAAGTGTTCACATTGCTTCGCATAATCGCTTTTGTGCAGAAAACAGTAACACTTGTTCAGAACGAAAGACAGCACAGAGCCCCAGATTTTATGTTGTCCTGCAGAGCTTGCAGAGCACTGGGGAAAGGCAGGCAGAGAATTCCCTGCTAGCACCTTCTCTGTGCCTGGGAAGCAGAAGTGTTCACATTGCTTCGCAAGAATCGCTTTTGTGCAGAAAACAGTAACACTTGTTCAGAAGGAAAGAAAGCACAGAGCCCCAGATTTTATGTTGTCCTGGAGAGCTTGCAGAGCACTGGGGAAAGGCAGGCAGAGAATTCCCTGATAGCACCTTCTCTGTGCCTGGGAAGCAGAATTGTTCACATTGCTTCGCAAGAATCGCTTTTGTGCAGAAAACACTAACACTTGTTCAGAAGGAAAGAAAGCACAGAGCCCCAGATTTTATGTTGTCCTGGAGAGCTTGCAGAGCACTGGGGAAAGGCAGGCAGAGAATTCCCTGCTAGCACCTTCTCTGTGCCTGTTCACATTGCTTCGCAGAATCGCTTTTGTGCAGAAAACAGTAACACTTGTTCAGAAGGAAAGAAAGCACAGAGCCCCAGATTCTATGTTGTCCTGGAGAGCTTGCAGAGCACTGGGGAAAGGCAGGCAGAGAATTCCCTGCTAGCACCTTCTCTGTGCCTGGGAAGCAGAAGTGTTCACATTGCTTCGCAAGAATCGCTTTTGTGCAGAAAACACTAACACTTGTTCAGAAGGAAAGAAAGCACAGAGCCCCAGATTTTATGTTGTCCTGGAGAGCTTGCAGAGCACTGGGGAAAGGCAGGCAGAGAATTCCCTGCTAGCACCTTCTCTGTGCCTGGGAAGCAGAAGTGTTCACATTGCTTCGCAAGAATCGCTTTTGTGCAGAAAACACTAACACTTGTTCAGAAGGAAAGAAAGCACAGAGCCCCAGATTTGCTGTTGTCCTGGAGAGGTTGCAGAGCACTGGGGAAAGGCAGGCAGAGAATTCCCTGCTAGCACCTTCTCTGTGCCTGTTCACATTGCTTCGTAGAATCGCTTTTGTGCAGAAAACAGTAACACTTGTTCAGAAGGAAAGAAAGCACAGAGCCCCAGATTCTATGTTGTCCTGGAGAGCTTGCAGAGCACTGGGGAAAGGCAGGCAGAGAATTCCCTGCTAGCACCTTCTCTGTGCCTGTTCACATTGCTTCGCAGAATCGCTTTTGTGCAGAAAACACTAACACTTGTTCAGAACGAAAGAAAGCACAGAGCCCCAGATTTTATGTTGTCTTGGAGAGCTTGCAGAGCACTGGGGAAAGGCAGGCAGAGAATTCCCTGATAGCACCTTCTCTGTGCCTGTTCACATTGCTTCGCAGAATCGCTTTTGTGCAGAAAACAGTAACACTTGTTCAGAAGGAAAGAAAGCACAGAGCCCCAGATTCTATGTTGTCCTGGAGAGCTTGCAGAGCACTGGGGAAAGGCAGGCAGAGATTTCCCTGCTAGCACCTTCTCTGTGCCTGGGAAGCAGAAGTGTTCACATTGCTTCGCATAATCGCTTTTGTGCAGAAAACAGTAACACTTGTTCAGAACGAAAGACAGCACAGAGCCCCAGATTTTATGTTGTCCTGCAGAGCTTGCAGAGCACTGGGGAAAGGCAGGCAGAGAATTCCCTGCTAGCACCTTCTCTGTGCCTGTTCACATTGCTTCGCAGAATCGCTTTTGTGCAGAAAACAGTAACACTTGTTCAGAAGGAAAGAAAGCACAGAGCCCCAGATTCTATGTTGTCCTGGAGAGCTTGCAGAGCACTGGGGAAAGGCAGGCAGAGAATTCCCTGCTAGCACCTTCTCTGTGCCTGGGAAGCAGAAGTGTTCACATTGCTTCGCAAGAATCGCTTTTGTGCAGAAAACAGTAACACTTGTTCAGAACGAAAGAAAGCACAGAGCCCCAGATTCTATGTTGTCTTGGAGAGCTTGCAGAGCACTGGGGAAAGGCTGGCAGAGAATTCCCTGATAGCACCTTCTCTGTGCCTGTTCACATTGCTTCGCAGAATCGCTTTTGTGCAGAAAACAGTAACAATTGTTCAGAAGGAAAGAAAGCACAGAGCCCCAGATTCTATGTTGTCCTGGAGAGCTTGCAGAGCACTGGGGAAAGGCAGGCAGAGAATTCCCTGCTAGCACCTTCTGTGTTCCTGGGAAGCAGAAGTGTTCACATTGCTTCGCATAATCGCTTTTGTGCAGAAAACAGTAACACTTGTTCAGAACGAAAGACAGCACAGAGCCCCAGATTTTATGTTGTCCTGGAGAGCTTGCAGAGCACTGGGGAAAGGCAGGCAGAGAATTCCCTGCTAGCACCTTCTCTGTGCCTGTTCACATTGCTTCGCAGAATCGCTTTTGTGCAGAAAACAGTAACACTTGTTCAGAAGGAAAGAAAGCACAGAGCCCCAGATTCTATGTTGTCCTGGAGAGTTTGCAGAGCACTGGGGAAAGGCAGGCAGAGAATTCCCTGCTAGCACCTTCTCTGTGCCTGGGAAGCAGAAGTGTTCACATTGCTTCGCAAGAATCGCTTTTGTGCAGAAAACACTAACACTTGTTCAGAAGGAAAGAAAGCACAGAGCCCCAGATTTTATGTTGTCCTGCAGAGCTTGCAGAGCACTGGGGAAAGGCAGGCAGAGAATTCCCTGCTGGCACCTTCTCTGTGCCTGTTCACATTGCTTCGCAGAATCGCTTTTGTGCAGAAAACAGTAACACTTGTTCAGAAGGAAAGAAAGCACAGAGCCCCAGATTCTATGTTGTCCTGGAGAGCTTGCAGAGCACTGGGGAAAGGCAGGCAGAGAATTCCCTGCTAGCACCTTCTCTGTGCCTGGGAAGCAGAAGTGTTCACATTGCTTCGCAAGAATCGCTTTTGTGCAGAAAACACTAACACTTGTTCAGAAGGAAAGAAAGCACAGAGCCCCAGATTTGCTGTTGTCCTGGAGAGCTTGCAGAGCACTGGGGAAAGGCAGGCAGAGAATTCCCTGCTAGCACCTTCTCTGTGCCTGTTCACATTGCTTCGTAGAATCGCTTTTGTGCAGAAAACAGTAACACTTGTTCAGAAGGAAAGAAAGCACAGAGCCCCAGATTCTATGTTGTCCTGGAGAGCTTGCAGAGCACTGGGGAAAGGCAGGCAGAGAATTCCCTGCTAGCACCTTCTCTGTGCCTGTTCACATTGCTTCGCAGAATCGCTTTTGTGCAGAAAACAGTAACACTTGTTCAGAAGGAAAGAAAGCACAGAGCCCCAGATTCTATGTTGTCCTGGAGAGCTTGCAGAGCACTGGGGAAAGGCAGGCAGAGAATTCCCTGCTAGCACCTTCTCTGTGCCTGGGAAGCAGAAGTGTTCACATTGCTTCGCAAGAATCGCTTTTGTGCAGAAAACACTAACACTTGTTCAGAAGGAAAGAAAGCACAGAGCCCCAGATTTTATGTTGTCCTGGAGAGCTTGCAGAGCACTGGGGAAAGGCAGGCAGAGAATTCCCTGCTAGCACCTTCTCTGTGCCTGGGAAGCAGAAGTGTTCACATTGCTTCGCAAGAATCGCTTTTGTGCAGAAAACACTAACACTTGTTCAGAAGGAAAGAAAGCACAGAGCCCCAGATTTGCTGTTGTCCTGGAGAGGTTGCAGAGCACTGGGGAAAGGCAGGCAGAGAATTCCCTGCTAGCACCTTCTCTGTGCCTGTTCACATTGCTTCGTAGAATCGCTTTTGTGCAGAAAACAGTAACACTTGTTCAGAAGGAAAGAAAGCACAGAGCCCCAGATTTGCTGTTGTCCTGGAGAGCTTGCAGAGCACTGGGGAAAGGCAGGCAGAGAATTCCCTGCTAGCACCTTCTCTGTGCCTGTTCACATTGCTTCGCAGAATCGCTTTTGTGCAGAAAACAGTAACACTTGTTCAGAACGAAAGAAAGCACAGAGCCCCAGATTTTATGTTGTCTTGGAGAGCTTGCAGAGCACTGGGGAAAGGCAGGCAGAGAATTCCCTGATAGCACCTTCTCTGTGCCTGTTCACATTGCTTCGCAGAATCGCTTTTGTGCAGAAAACAGTAACACTTGTTCAGAAGGAAAGAAAGCACAGAGCCCCAGATTCTATGTTGTCCTGGAGAGCTTGCAGAGCACTGGGGAAAGGCAGGCAGAGATTTCCCTGCTAGCACCTTCTCTGTGCCTGGGAAGCAGAAGTGTTCACATTGCTTCGCATAATCGCTTTTGTGCAGAAAACAGTAACACTTGTTCAGAACGAAAGACAGCACAGAGCCCCAGATTTTATGTTGTCCTGCAGAGCTTGCAGAGCACTGGGGAAAGGCAGGCAGAGAATTCCCTGCTAGCACCTTCTCTGTGCCTGTTCACATTGCTTCGCAGAATCGCTTTTGTGCAGAAAACAGTAACACTTGTTCAGAAGGAAAGAAAGCACAGAGCCCCAGATTCTATGTTGTCCTGGAGAGCTTGCAGAGCACTGGGGAAAGGCAGGCAGAGAATTCCCTGCTAGCACCTTCTCTGTGCCTGGGAAGCAGAAGTGTTCACATTGCTTCGCAAGAATCGCTTTTGTGCAGAAAACAGTAACACTTGTTCAGAACGAAAGAAAGCACAGAGCCCCAGATTCTATGTTGTCTTGGAGAGCTTGCAGAGCACTGGGGAAAGGCTGGCAGAGAATTCCCTGATAGCACCTTCTCTGTGCCTGTTCACATTGCTTCGCAGAATCGCTTTTGTGCAGAAAACAGTAACAATTGTTCAGAAGGAAAGAAAGCACAGAGCCCCAGATTCTATGTTGTCCTGGAGAGCTTGCAGAGCACTGGGGAAAGGCAGGCAGAGAATTCCCTGCTAGCACCTTCTGTGTTCCTGGGAAGCAGAAGTGTTCACATTGCTTCGCATAATCGCTTTTGTGCAGAAAACAGTAACACTTGTTCAGAACGAAAGACAGCACAGAGCCCCAGATTTTATGTTGTCCTGGAGAGCTTGCAGAGCACTGGGGAAAGGCAGGCAGAGAATTCCCTGCTAGCACCTTCTCTGTGCCTGTTCACATTGCTTCGCAGAATCGCTTTTGTGCAGAAAACAGTAACACTTGTTCAGAAGGAAAGAAAGCACAGAGCCCCAGATTCTATGTTGTCCTGGAGAGTTTGCAGAGCACTGGGGAAAGGCAGGCAGAGAATTCCCTGCTAGCACCTTCTGTGTTCCTGGGAAGCAGAAGTGTTCACATTGCTTCGCAAGAATCGCTTTTGTGCAGAAAACACTAACACTTGTTCAGAAGGAAAGAAAGCACAGAGCCCCAGATTTTATGTTGTCCTGGAGAGCTTGCAGAGCACTGGGGAAAGGCAGGCAGAGAATTCCCTGCTGGCACCTTCTCTGTGCCTGTTCACATTGCTTCGCAGAATCGCTTTTGTGCAGAAAACAGTAACACTTGTTCAGAAGGAAAGAAAGCACAGAGCCCCAGATTCTATGTTGTCCTGGAGAGCTTGCAGAGCACTGGGGAAAGGCAGGCAGAGAATTCCCTGCTAGCACCTTCTCTGTGCCTGGGAAGCAGAAGTGTTCACATTGCTTCGCAAGAATCGCTTTTGTGCAGAAAACACTAACACTTGTTCAGAAGGAAAGAAAGCACAGAGCCCCAGATTTTATGTTGTCCTGGAGAGCTTGCAGAGCACTGGGGAAAGGCAGGCAGAGAATTCCCTGCTAGCACCTTCTCTGTGCCTGGGAAGCAGAAGTGTTCACATTGCTTCGCAAGAATCGCTTTTGTGCAGAAAACACTAACACTTGTTCAGAAGGAAAGAAAGCACAGAGCCCCAGATTTGCTGTTGTCCTGGAGAGGTTGCAGAGCACTGGGGAAAGGCAGGCAGAGAATTCCCTGCTAGCACCTTCTCTGTGCCTGTTCACATTGCTTCGTAGAATCGCTTTTGTGCAGAAAACAGTAACACTTGTTCAGAAGGAAAGAAAGCACAGAGCCCCAGATTCTATGTTGTCCTGGAGAGCTTGCAGAGCACTGGGGAAAGGCAGGCAGAGAATTCCCTGCTAGCACCTTCTCTGTGCCTGTTCACATTGCTTCGCAGAATCGCTTTTGTGCAGAAAACAGTAACACTTGTTCAGAACGAAAGAAAGCACAGAGCCCCAGATTTTATGTTGTCTTGGAGAGCTTGCAGAGCACTGGGGAAAGGCAGGCAGAGAATTCCCTGATAGCACCTTCTCTGTGCCTGTTCACATTGCTTCGCAGAATCGCTTTTGTGCAGAAAACAGTAACACTTGTTCAGAAGGAAAGAAAGCACAGAGCCCCAGATTCTATGTTGTCCTGGAGAGCTTGCAGAGCACTGGGGAAAGGCAGGCAGAGATTTCCCTGATAGCACCTTCTCTGTGCCTGGGAAGCAGAAGTGTTCACATTGCTTCGCATAATCGCTTTTGTGCAGAAAACAGTAACACTTGTTCAGAACGAAAGACAGCACAGAGCCCCAGATTTTATGTTGTCCTGGAGAGCTTGCAGAGCACTGGGGAAAGGCAGGCAGAGAATTCCCTGCTAGCACCTTCTCTGTGCCTGTTCACATTGCTTCGCAGAATCGCTTTTGTGCAGAAAACAGTAACACTTGTTCAGAAGGAAAGAAAGCACAGAGCCCCAGATTCTATGTTGTCCTGGAGAGCTTGCAGAGCACTGGGGAAAGGCAGGCAGAGAATTCCCTGCTAGCACCTTCTCTGTGCCTGGGAAGCAGAAGTGTTCACATTGCTTCGCAAGAATCGCTTTTGTGCAGAAAACAGTAACACTTGTTCAGAACGAAAGAAAGCACAGAGCCCCAGATTCTATGTTGTCTTGGAGAGCTTGCAGAGCACTGGGGAAAGGCTGGCAGAGAATTCCCTGATAGCACCTTCTCTGTGCCTGTTCACATTGCTTCGCAGAATCGCTTTTGTGCAGAAAACAGTAACAATTGTTCAGAAGGAAAGAAAGCACAGAGCCCCAGATTCTATGTTGTCCTGGAGAGCTTGCAGAGCACTGGGGAAAGGCAGGCAGAGAATTCCCTGCTAGCACCTTCTGTGTTCCTGGGAAGCAGAAGTGTTCACATTGCTTCGCATAATCGCTTTTGTGCAGAAAACAGTAACACTTGTTCAGAACGAAAGACAGCACAGAGCCCCAGATTTTATGTTGTCCTGGAGAGGTTGCAGAGCACTGGGGAAAGGCAGGCAGAGAATTCCCTGCTAGCACCTTCTCTGTGCCTGTTCACATTGCTTCGCAGAATCGCTTTTGTGCAGAAAACAGTAACACTTGTTCAGAAGGAAAGAAAGCACAGAGCCCCAGATTCTATGTTGTCCTGGAGAGTTTGCAGAGCACTGGGGAAAGGCAGGCAGAGAATTCCCTGCTAGCACCTTCTGTGTTCCTGGGAAGCAGAAGTGTTCACATTGCTTCGCAAGAATCGCTTTTGTGCAGAAAACAGTAACACTTGTTCAGAAGGAAAGAAAGCACAGAGCCCCAGATTTTATGTTGTCCTGGAGAGCTTGCAGAGCACTGGGGAAAGGCAGGCAGAGAATTCCCTGATAGCACCTTCTCTGTGCCTGGGAAGCAGAAGTGTTCACATTGCTTCGCAAGAATCGCTTTTGTGCAGAAAACACTAACACTTGTTCAGAAGGAAAGAAAGCACAGAGCCCCAGATTTTATGTTGTCCTGCAGAGCTTGCAGAGCACTGGGGAAAGGCAGGCAGAGAATTCCCTGCTGGCACCTTCTCTGTGCCTGTTCACATTGCTTCGCAGAATCGCTTTTGTGCAGAAAACAGTAACACTTGTTCAGAAGGAAAGAAAGCACAGAGCCCCAGATTCTATGTTGTCCTGGAGAGCTTGCAGAGCACTGGGGAAAGGCAGGCAGAGAATTCCCTGCTAGCACCTTCTCTGTGCCTGGGAAGCAGAAGTGTTCACATTGCTTCGCAAGAATCGCTTTTGTGCAGAAAACACTAACACTTGTTCAGAAGGAAAGAAAGCACAGAGCCCCAGATTTGCTGTTGTCCTGGAGAGCTTGCAGAGCACTGGGGAAAGGCAGGCAGAGAATTCCCTGCTAGCACCTTCTCTGTGCCTGTTCACATTGCTTCGTAGAATCGCTTTTGTGCAGAAAACAGTAACACTTGTTCAGAAGGAAAGAAAGCACAGAGCCCCAGATTCTATGTTGTCCTGGAGAGCTTGCAGAGCACTGGGGAAAGGCAGGCAGAGAATTCCCTGATAGCACCTTCTCTGTGCCTGTTCACATTGCTTCGCAGAATCGCTTTTGTGCAGAAAACAGTAACACTTGTTCAGAACGAAAGAAAGCACAGAGCCCCAGATTTTATGTTGTCTTGGAGAGCTTGCAGAGCACTGGGGAAAGGCAGGCAGAGAATTCCCTGATAGCACCTTCTCTGTGCCTGTTCACATTGCTTCGCAGAATCGCTTTTGTGCAGAAAACAGTAACACTTGTTCAGAAGGAAAGAAAGCACAGAGCCCCAGATTCTATGTTGTCCTGGAGAGCTTGCAGAGCACTGGGGAAAGGCAGGCAGAGAATTCCCTGCTAGCACCTTCTCTGTGCCTGGGAAGCAGAAGTGTTCACATTGCTTCGCATAATCGCTTTTGTGCAGAAAACAGTAACACTTGTTCAGAACGAAAGACAGCACAGAGCCCCAGATTTTATGTTGTCCTGCAGAGCTTGCAGAGCACTGGGGAAAGGCAGGCAGAGAATTCCCTGATAGCACCTTCTCTGTGCCTGTTCACATTGCTTCGCAAGAATCGCTTTTGTGCAGAAAACAGTAACACTTGTTCAGAAGGAAAGAAAGCACAGAGCCCCAGATTCTATGTTGTCCTGGAGAGCTTGCAGAGCACTGGGGAAAGGCAGGCAGAGAATTCCCTGCTAGCACCTTCTCTGTGCCTGGGAAGCAGAAGTGTTCACATTGCTTCGCAAGAATCGCTTTTGTGCAGAAAACACTAACACTTGTTCAGAAGGAAAGAAAGCACAGAGCCCCAGATTCTATGTTGTCCTGGAGAGCTTGCAGAGCACTGGGGAAAGGCAGGCAGAGAATTCCCTGCTAGCACCTTCTCTGTGCCTGGGAAGCAGAAGTGTTCACATTGCTTCGCATAATCGCTTTTGTGCAGAAAACAGTAACACTTGTTCAGAACGAAAGACAGCACAGAGCCCCAGATTTTATGTTGTCCTGCAGAGCTTGCAGAGCACTGGGGAAAGGCAGGCAGAGAATTCCCTGCTAGCACCTTCTCTGTGCCTGTTCACATTGCTTCGCAGAATCGCTTTTGTGCAGAAAACAGTAACACTTGTTCAGAAGGAAAGAAAGCACAGAGCCGCAGATTCTATGTTGTCCTGGAGAGCTTGCAGAGCACTGGGGAAAGGCAGGCAGAGAATTCCCTGCTAGCACCTTCTCTGTGCCTGGGAAGCAGAAGTGTTCACATTGCTTCGCAAGAATCGCTTTTGTGCAGAAAACACTAACACTTGTTCAGAAGGAAAGAAAGCACAGAGCCCCAGATTCTATGTTGTCCTGGAGAGCTTGCAGAGCACTGGGGAAAGGCAGGCAGAGAATTCCCTGCTAGCACCTTCTCTGTGCCTGGGAAGCAGAAGTGTTCACATTGCTTCGCATAATCGCTTTTGTGCAGAAAACAGTAACACTTGTTCAGAACGAAAGACAGCACAGAGCCCCAGATTTTATGTTGTCCTGGAGAGCTTGCAGAGCACTGGGGAAAGGCAGGCAGAGAATTCCCTGCTAGCACCTTCTCTGTGCCTGTTCACATTGCTTCGCAGAATCGCTTTTGTGCAGAAAACAGTAACACTTGTTCAGAAGGAAAGAAAGCACAGAGCCCCAGATTCTATGTTGTCCTGGAGAGCTTGCAGAGCACTGGGGAAAGGCAGGCAGAGAATTCCCTGCTAGTACCTTCTCTGTGCCTGGGAAGCAGAAGTGTTCACATTGCTTCGCAGAATCGCTTTTGTGCAGAAAACAGTAACACTTGTTCAGAAGGAAGGAAAGTACAGAGCCCCAGATTTTATGTTGTCCTGGAGAGCTTGCAGAGCACTGGGGAAAGGCAGGCAGAGAATTCCCTGCTAGCACCTTCTCTGTGCCTGGGAAGCAGAAGTGTTCACATTGCTTCGCAAGAATCGCTTTTGTGCAGAAAACACTAACACTTGTTCAGAAGGAAAGAAAGCACAGAGCCCCAGATTTTATGTTGTCCTGGAGAGCTTGCAGAGCACTGTGGAAAGGCAGGCAGAGAATTCCCTGCTGGCACCTTCTCTGTGCCTGTTCACATTTCTTCGCAGAATCGCTTTTGTGCAGAAAACAGTAACACTTGTTCAGAACGAAAGAAAGCACAGAGCCCCAGATTCTATGTTGTCCTGGAGAGCTTGCAGAGCACTGGGGAAAGGCAGGCAGAGAATTCCCTGCTAGCACCTTCTCTGTGCCTGGGAAGCAGAAGTGTTCACATTGCTTCGCATAATCGCTTTTGTGCAGAAAACACTAACACTTGTTCAGAAGGAAAGAAAGCACAGAGCCCCAGATTTTATGTTGTCCTGGAGAGCTTGCAGAGCACTGGGGAAAGGCAGGCAGAGAATTCCCTGCTGGCACCTTCTCTGTGCCTGTTCACATTGCTTCGCAGAATCGCTTTTGTGCAGAAAACAGTAACACTTGTTCAGAACGAAAGAAAGCACAGAGCCCCAGATTCTATGTTGTCCTGGAGAGCTTGCAGAGCACTGGGGAAAGGCAGGCAGAGAATTCCCTGCTAGCACCTTCTCTGTGCCTGGGAAGCAGAAGTGTTCACATTGCTTCGCAAGAATCGCTTTTGTGCAGAAAACAATAACACTTGTTCAGAAGGAAAGAAAGCACAGAGCCCCAGATTCTATGTTGTCCTGGAGAGCTTGCAGAGCACTGGGGAAAGGCAGGCAGAGAATTCCCTGCTAGCACCTTCTCTGTGCCTGGGAAGCAGAAGTGTTCACATTGCTTCGCATAATCGCTTTTGTGCAGAAAACAGTAACACTTGTTCAGAACGAAAGACAGCACAGAGCCCCAGATTTTATGTTGTCCTGGAGAGCTTGCAGAGCACTGGGGAAAGGCAGGCAGAGAATTCCCTGCTAGCACCTTCTCTGTGCCTGTTCACATTGCTTCGCAGAATCGCTTTTGTGCAGAAAACAGTAACACTTGTTCAGAAGGAAAGAAAGCACAGAGCCCCAGATTCTATGTTGTCCTGGAGAGCTTGCAGAGCACTGGGGAAAGGCAGGCAGAGAATTCCCTGCTAGCACCTTCTCTGTGCCTGGGAAGCAGAAGTGTTCACATTGCTTCGCAAGAATCGCTTTTGTGCAGAAAACACTAACACTTGTTCAGAAGGAAAGAAAGCACAGAGCCCCAGATTTTATGTTGTCCTGGAGAGCTTGCAGAGCACTGGGGAAAGGCAGGCAGAGAATTCCCTGCTAGCACCTTCTGTGTGCCTGGGAAGCAGAATTGTTCACATTGCTTCGCAAGAATCGCTTTTGTGCAGAAAACAGTAACACTTGTTCAGAACGAAAGAAAGCACAGAGCCCCAGATTTTATGTTGTCCTGGAGAGCTTGCAGAGCACTGGGGAAAGGCAGGCAGAGAATTCCCTGATAGCACCTTCTCTGTGCCTGTTCACATTGCTTCGCAGAATCGCTTTTGTGCAGAAAACAGTAACAATTGTTCAGAACGAAAGAAAGCACAGAGCCCCAGATTTTATGTTGTCTTGGAGAGCTTGCAGAGCACTGGGGAAAGGCAGGCAGAGAATTCCCTGATAGCACCTTCTCTGTGCCTGTTCACATTGCTTCGCAGAATCGCTTTTGTGCAGAAAACAGTAACACTTGTTCAGAAGGAAAGAAAGCACAGAGCCCCAGATTCTATGTTGTCCTGGAGAGCTTGCAGAGCACTGGGGAAAGGCAGGCAGAGAATTCCCTGCTAGCACCTTCTCTGTGCCTGGGAAGCAGAAGTGTTCACATTGCTTCGCAAGAATCGCTTTTGTGCAGAAAACAGTAACACTTGTTCAGAACGAAAGACAGCACAGAGCCCCAGATTTTATGTTGTCCTGCAGAGCTTGCAGAGCACTGGGGAAAGGCAGGCAGAGAATTCCCTGATAGCACCTTCTCTGTGCCTGTTCACATTGCTTCGCAAGAATCGCTTTTGTGCAGAAAACAGTAACACTTGTTCAGAAGGAAAGAAAGCACAGAGCCCCAGATTCTATGTTGTCCTGGAGAGCTTGCAGAGCACTGGGGAAAGGCAGGCAGAGAATTCCCTGCTAGCACCTTCTCTGTGCCTGGGAAGCAGAAGTGTTCACATTGCTTCGCAAGAATCGCTTTTGTGCAGAAAACACTAACACTTGTTCAGAAGGAAAGAAAGCACAGAGCCCCAGATTCTATGTTGTCCTGGAGAGCTTGCAGAGCACTGGGGAAAGGCAGGCAGAGAATTCCCTGCTAGCACCTTCTCTGTGCCTGGGAAGCAGAAGTGTTCACATTGCTTCGCATAATCGCTTTTGTGCAGAAAACAGTAACACTTGTTCAGAACGAAAGAAAGCACAGAGCCCCAGATTTTATGTTGTCCTGGAGAGCTTGCAGAGCACTGGGGAAAGGCAGGCAGAGAATTCCCTGCTAGCACCTTCTCTGTGCCTGTTCACATTGCTTCGCAGAATCGCTTTTGTGCAGAAAACACTAACACTTGTTCAGAAGGAAAGAAAGCACAGAGCCCCAGATTCTATGTTGTCCTGGAGAGCTTGCAGAGCACTGGGGAAAGGCAGGCAGAGAATTCCCTGCTAGCACCTTCTCTGTGCCTGGGAAGCAGAAGTGTTCACATTGCTTCGCAAGAATCGCTTTTGTGCAGAAAACACTAACACTTGTTCAGAAGGAAAGAAAGCACAGAGCCCCAGATTTTATGTTGTCCTGGAGAGCTTGCAGAGCACTGGGGAAAGGCAGGCAGAGAATTCCCTGCTAGCACCTTCTCTGTGCCTGTTCACATTGCTTCGCAGAATCGCTTTTGTGCAGAAAACAGTAACACTTGTTCAGAAGGAAAGAAAGCACAGAGCCCCAGATTCTATGTTGTCCTGGAGAGCTTGCAGAGCACTGGGGAAAGGCAGGCAGAGAATTCCCTGCTAGTACCTTCTCTGTGCCTGGGAAGCAGAAGTGTTCACATTGCTTCGCAGAATCGTTTTTGTGCAGAAAACAGTAACACTTGTTCAGAAGGAAAGAAAGCACAGAGCCCCAGATTCTATGTTGTCCTGGAGAGCTTGCAGAGCACTGGGGAAAGGCAGGCAGAGAATTCCCTGCTAGCACCTTCTCTGTGCCTGGGAAGCAGAAGTGTTCACATTGCTTCGCAAGAATCGCTTTTGTGCAGAAAACACTAACACTTGTTCAGAAGGAAAGAAAGCACAGAGCCCCAGATTTTATGTTGTCCTGGAGAGCTTGCAGAGCACTGTGGAAAGGCAGGCAGAGAATTCCCTGCTGGCACCTTCTCTGTGCCTGTTCACATTTCTTCGCAGAATCGCTTTTGTGCAGAAAACAGTAACACTTGTTCAGAACGAAAGAAAGCACAGAGCCCCAGATTCTATGTTGTCCTGGAGAGCTTGCAGAGCACTGGGGAAAGGCAGGCAGAGAATTCCCTGCTAGCACCTTCTCTGTGCCTGGGAAGCAGAAGTGTTCACATTGCTTCGCATAATCGCTTTTGTGCAGAAAACACTAACACTTGTTCAGAAGGAAAGAAAGCACAGAGCCCCAGATTTTATGTTGTCCTGGAGAGCTTGCAGAGCACTGGGGAAAGGCAGGCAGAGAATTCCCTGCTAGCACCTTCTCTGTGCCTGGGAAGCAGAAGTGTTCACATTGCTTCGCAAGAATCGCTTT